>NC_143018.1:82740749-83079499 GCF_055824585.1 Amblyomma mixtum
GTAAGAAGAACCCCTGTTCTCACCTTCAAAGAACTTTTTGTTCTTTAGGGAAGCCTTGAGGGCGCTGTTATACGAGTGAGAAGCAAACCATGGAGCCTGGTTACTTTTGACAAAGACTGTACATCTGACAGCGCATAAGGTTCCGGCATAGCGTCTTCATCGAAAAACGGCTTCCGCGACCAGTATTCTATCCAGCGTCCTTGGGCTCAACACGGGACCGTCATAGCACAGTCACCGTGGCTGGTGAAAAGCATGATGTTGCCACATTTCGATTTGTTCCCCTTTCTTTTGATCTGGTCTCGTCATCACGGCTTCCCGGTGACAGAGGCAGAGAACTATGACATGGTTTATAAAGGACCAAAAAGAAAGAAAAAAAAAAGACGAAACGTTACAGAATGTTGTCGCTGGATTCGTTTCGATGTGGTTTCGCGCTTTCTTCGTGCTTGTAAACCTTTTGCATTCCCCGGCAATAAAACTTTCGCGTTGCGTTGGAGGGTGTCGTACTCATTTAGCCGCAAGGACGTTTCTTCTCAAGACGTATAAAGGTCATGAATTTTGCTAAAAATAGCGGCTAATTTTACTCCGCAATGAATAACTCGAACATATGATAGCAAATTTTATAGTGGTTGTTTACACACCTAGCGGGTACGTTTTGGCGTTTAGGAGAATTCTCAGTGCCCTGATTTACAGTACTGCCCTTTCGAACTGAGCACCGGCCTTCAAATTTGATCTAAAGCAAGATAGTGAGAAAACATGCTTGCATGCTGAAATATTTAAATATATGCAACCCAAATGTCAATCTGCCAGTTACACAGTGCGTAATGAAATCTCAAAGAATGCAATACGAATGCAAAGAAATTAAATTTCCTCAACAGAGTCTCGTTTCATAACATTTCACAGTGGGTGTACATGCTTCATGTATACACATATAAGCATTTGCTGAAACAGCTTATATAGTGAAGATTATATAGTGAAACAGGGTGAATCTTGCCCCGCTGCATTCCTTGCTAAGCTATGACTGACTGTCATCTATTTCTAGGTGCATAAGCATGCCATCTGATGCGTTCGTGTACTGCCCTCATTCTCTTACAGAGAGCCAAGTACTTCCTAGACATCATGAATGTCTTAGAATGGACGCTGTACATCTCCGGTGGCCTCATGGCTGCGGGTCACCTCTCGACTACTGTGGTTGACAGAAGCAACCAATACATCATGGCGGCATTGGCCGTGTTCCTAGCGTGGTTCAACTATTTGCTATATCTGCAGAGGTAAGCCCGTCTAAAGAGATCGACTTGCAGTTCCAAACTTGCACAGCGTACCGGGAAGTATTTTATGTTTCTTGAAAGTGCTGAAAATCCTGAGACGATTTACGCGCATTCTGTGAACCACTTCTTTTTGTTCCTACAGCGTGTTCATTTCAGAAAAGCATTAAACAAAATCATGGTAGAAATTTTTAAGTTTTGATACAATAAATAATAGTGTAAATATTATAGATAAATAAGAAACACCATTCCCTGTTTGTGTAGGCCTTGAAAATTCACACCGCAGAAATAATACCTACCGCGATCTGGAAAGTATGCTAGCAGTTAGTCGTCAGCCACAGGGGAGGTTGTTGATCTTTAACTGTGAAGTACGGTGTGTCGAAATGAGTAATGTAGCTAGGACTAACAAATTAGGAGAGGTGGGGCACATTTGCGTTGAAGGCTAAAAATGAACCTGAGGCACCGATGGATGCTTGCAATCTGTAGTGAGAACCTCGAATAACAAGTCCGAGTGTGCGGTTCGGTAAAAAAATATATATATACACAGTGTTACACTGCGCTAAATATACTCTATCAGAACAGAGGCTGCTCGTCCTCTTTCAAAAAAAGTTTGTGCAGACCGCTAGAGTCTTTACAGAATGAATTGCACTATAAAGTCAACGTGGAAAGGTCCTGGACACTGCCTTACCACCATTATTTCGCATACCTGACTCTGTCTCAATTCATTTATGGTCTTTTAAAAAAAATTATTCTAGGGCAAAACTTTCAGCTCTTATTAGGTTTACTTTGCAGTGTACGGATGATTCACGAGCTACTGAAATTCACTTAATATATATTCTCTAAAATTCAAATTCCGCACTACTCCCGTCGCAAACGCATGGGAAAGTTCGAACGTAATACTGCTTGTTAATGAGGAACTTCTCACATTCGTTCATTGCATCCCAACGTCATATTGATTTCGAAACTCCTGAAAGCTTGGCGTATTTAAATGTAAGCAGTATGGTGGATAAACCAAAACGCAATATGCCGCACATTCTATCCGATGAAACGTTCTTCACCAGTGTTTTGGCTCATGTACAGCAAAATTCTACTGTTCTCCATTAGCCGTACATATAGGGCGTTTCGGACGTGAAGGCAGCCGGGGGGGGGGGGGGGGGGGGGGGGGGTAAATATACAACTTATTTGACTGCTTTGTAATGATATAAAAATTTTTGACAGATTGAAAAGCGTAAATGACCAGTTGTATTTCGAATGTGTGTCAATGAAACACAGCGATTCTATGTTTTCAGTTTGATATACTGTTCCCAACCCATTCCCTCCCTTTCAGGTTCAACCGCATCGGACTCTACGTTGTAATGTTCTTAGAGATCCTGTCGACTTTACTGAAGGTCATGTTTGTCTTCTCTGTGCTAATAATTGCCTTCGGCCTGAGCTTCCATATTCTTCTCGCAAAAATTGACGTGAGTATTAGCGGTGCTAAGTGTCTAAGTTTCTTGAATAGCTGTTGCCTGAAAGCACCAGGAGAGCGTATTATTCAATATTCAAACTTTCCGATTGCAGTGAATTTTGATATCAGTTGTGTAAATATGAAAGCTTCGCGCTGCTTTTTTCTCGAGATGCTAATATATATTTCTGCGCATTTCCACACTCAGCAATTGTATTGTTCCTGCTGCCGTTATTTTGTTTTTAATGCTTTTTTTGTTTCATGCAGCTTCCCAGCGGTTAATTATCAACATGCATGCTATTTGCGCTTATTGGAGCGGCACAAAAACGGCACAAAATTTCCTCATAACTGCCCCGCATGGGTTAATCTGCTAATATTTCAAACCTGTACGGTCTTTGTCAAAGGTCATTTGTCCACACTGTTGGCTTTTTAGCCCCATACTGGAGTTCTTCTGGTACCAGTTAAAACCTACAATGTTTTAAAATGTGGGAAGGAATGTTCTCATTACCCAGCAGAAATCTATGTTTTTCAAAGATGCAATTAGATTGCGCAGAAAAGTCCCGAACTCAGTAACTAAAGGCATGATCATGTAGTACATGCTAAAAGTTCCCAAATTGAAAGACACGTAGTAGCAAGGCTAGTGTTCAAATTGTTAGAGAGCACAGGCCCTCTGGGCCAATGGAAGGAGTTAAAATTTTGCTCAGACTATGCGAAGCAAGCGCAGCAATTTCAGAAGAATTATTGTAAGGCTTATCCCGCCTTCCCATTGAAGCCATTACCCCCCCACCGTTATCGCACCCACTCCTTAGTGCTATCATTTGCTGTAAGCTCACTCGAGATCGTGGCCAGAATAAGACGGCTAAGAGAGGCTTCTTTCCGGTATTGTGGTCCATTCAAAAGGTTCCTTCCCATATATTCGGCTTAACAAGCTGCATGAAGACAGCAGTTATTCGATCGAACACTTGAAATTTGCTGTCTTTCCTATACCATTATGTATTAAGAGTAAATACTAGTGTGTAGCACTCGCAAAACCGACTGTTCAAGGTTGGGATTAGAAAAAGCAGGAACACTTCCTTGCGTTATTCACAACCCTTCGTCTCATGTAAGCCAATTACAGAAGTTACAAGTGCAAAAAAACGACAAAAATACGAATGGTTGAAAATGGCAGATGAACTAAATATTCCCAAGCAGCCAAGCATCATATGCTGTAACATTTTGGTGCCTGACACCCATAGGCTAAATTTAGTACCGGAAGGCGATCCAAGAGGACGCGTTTCTGCGGGAGAACTCAACCGAAATCAGCGCTTCCGTGTTTATAAGCGATGACGGAGGGGACTTCCGCTGCGTTCTGTTTTCAAACATCGTATTGTGCATTGATTTCAGGACTGCTTGTGCAAGAAATAGGAACTTTCCTTGGGAACTAAAAAGTTGGACAAACTCTCTGGTGTCATGTGAACTCTTAAATAGATGCTTTAGAAACTGTACTATGGTAGTCTTACACAACACAAGTAGAAGTTGGCATTTTTTAGTTAACATGTCGCCACTGTATTCACTATTTGATGTGGTATTATATTTCAGCAAATAACAGTCATGTCAAGGTAACTGTAACCATAAGCTCTTAATAGAGAGCCATGGTAGCCTGAGGTAACAAGTGTTCAAGGTGCTTATTTTAGTTTGTATGTCACCGCTCTACAACCAGTGCTACTGCAGAAATCTCTACTGCATATTTCACTCACGTAGGCTTGCCCGCTCTCCAACCATAATCTTATTTGTATTGCGTATAATTACTGGATCAGGGAAGTTGCGAAAATTAATTTCAAATAAACTCATTTCACCTATTAAACTTACTCTCTAATAAACATACCGGCTACAGCATGTCTGTCACTAATTTATCCTTTTTTCTTGGCAGATCAACGTAAAAACTCCAGTTGTCGACCCATATACAGGAAATATAACCATGCGAGCAATGGTAAGTGTGCCCGCTTTTTCATATTCCCCGCCTAGATCTTTAGGCACATGACAGCTACTGATGGTCTCTTCCCGTTGGTTGACCTCCTCTTTTGACAGTACAATTTAAAACCTTTTTGCGAGGAAAAGTCGATCAGTTAATATGTCGGCGATGGCGGAACTGTTTACCTCAGCAGTTCTCTTAAGCATGAAGTGCTTTTTTCTCCCTTTGGTGGTGCATAGCGGGTGACCCTGGTGCTGGAGGGGAGGGAAACCGAAGGGAGAACACGGAAGGGAACATAAACGAGCTCTGGCAAAACTTCCCCCCCCCCCCCCCCCTGATGGATACTTGTTGCGCTACCAGCGAGCGCATGCGTCGACGACAGCATCTTCCTAGTCGCGTGGTGCGCCAGGCGCTCCGCGGCGCGAAGGAGTCCTACGCTGTGTCCTGCAGCCCCAGCGGCGCATGCGCACTCCTCGAGACTTGTGAGCCAAGCAAGGACGCCGCGCCTGTTGCATAATCCCTGTACCCTCCGCCAAATGATCCTATCAGAGGCACGGGCACGGAGGAAAAGAAAACTAAGGAGGGAGTGTGACGTCGCGCGGCCAGCGTTCGCAAGCCGAGTGTTTATGAAGCCGTTTTGTCCCTCAGTTTTTCGCTCTCCCAGTCAGTCCTTTATGTTTTGGTTCTGGTATGTTTTAGTGCGTGCGTATGCGCGGCTCGTGGCGCGGGGCGCCTACAGCAAAGAGCTTGATCTACAGTCAGTTTTCCCCGCTATGCGCGCATGCGCGCGCGCAGCGGCACTAGATTTTACCACATGCTATCACGTGGCGTGATCAGGGGGGGGGGGGGGAAACTATCTTTTATTTTACTATATCTTTACTTGTTAAGACTATGCTTCAAGGCTGTCGCCGGACGCTCGATCCTTAGTTTTTTTTTTCCTCAATGGGCACGGACCTTGAGGCACCCTATCTCGTGCGGACCCGCAGCACCATCCTTCGGCGCGGCGCGGAACTCAAGGTAAACACAGGGCAGCTGAAGGTGGTGGTCCTGTACGTTGAACTCCACCTCCCGAGCGACAGTGCGGTAGGATGGTTGGGTTTGGCCGAGACGAGACTTTGCCTTGCAACGAGTTTTAGTATGTTGAATGTCCTAGGCCGGTACTTCACGGCTTTTCATGGTTACGTCGGCTCTTGACCACGAGAGAAAGGAAGATTACGAATTGGAAAAACAGCGCAATCGAAGACGAGACACAAGAGAAGGACAAAACACCAGCGCTGACTAACACAAGTTTCTACATCGGTGAGACGGGACGATGCATCAACGATAGACTGCGTGAACATGCAAAAGATATAGAGAACAAGTCTCGCAGAAACCACCTTGCTCTGCACTGTGCTGAGTGTGAAGATTGCGAAGCGCACCTCAATCGGACCACTATAATCGCCCGTTATAAAGATGAGACCACAAGGCTCATTTCGGAGGCTTGCCATATCAGAAAGCTCGGTAACACCTGTATCAGCAGCCCATCCATAAATCTACTCTCAAAGGAACTTGCGTATCTTAATCAGTGACGTGCCTTTTTTTTAGTCAAGTTGTGTGGTTGTGCGGTATCTTTCTCTCATGCTTATTTTGTGTTTTTACTCGTGCCATTTCATATATATGCTGCCTTGAATGTAGCAATAAACCATTTGGTTGTTAGTCAGCGCTGGTGTTTTGTCCTTCTCTTGTGTCTCGTCTTCGATTGCGCTGTTTTTCCAATTCGTAAAACATGTACCAACCAGCCCGTATTTGCCCTCTTCCAGAAAGGAAGATCTTTTTTTTAATTCCAAGTGAGCACATTGACTATCTTTTACAGCTGTAGCTATTAGCAGGGTGTGCTCGCGAAATGTGGCTTCCGACTTCACATGTTCAAATGCATCAACCAAATTGCCCACGTGCTAAAAAACTCCGACAAACTGAAAATGCACGAAATTGAAAATTAAAAGCAAAAAAAAAATACGACTCATCTTTCCCACCATCAAAGTCGAAGCAGCGCCGCATTTGTGCGCGCTGTCTTAGTTTTCTCCGCATATGTCCAGGCCCTGTAAAAATCACGAGTGATAAACTGATTCTTCAGCTATTGGTTTCGTTGGCTAGGTCTTCGGATAGCGCTGACGATTCTATCAGATTATCGGGTGACCCTGTCCATGTATTGCTGAACTTTTCGGAGTTTTAGAGGAACAGAACACTCCACTACACATGCAATATGACGAGCTTGAGACAGCTGACCGGTGACAGGCGACACGTCTGATCAGTAGCTGTCCTTATCGTCAGGCGTACCAAAAGCACTGCCAAACTACCGGACCACACTCCCACGCCGCGAAAACCGAAACTGAAATGCACACAGTAATACACAAGCTGAGCGCGCTCGAAACAGCTATGCAGCAAGTAGGTCAGACTATTGGGAACATAAATTACCTTGTAAATGATTTATACACTCCGCGGGCCACCCGCGCGCACTGTGTTACATGACATCGCTCAGGGGATAGCGCACCCGAGCTTGGACGAAGATGGGCACGTCGTCTTCAAAGTCTGTCGCGCTCAATTCGATCCACTCTCTTGATAAACCTTTCAACCAGGTCTTGTTGAAGGCAGGAAAATATTTGCGCATGTCTTGCGTTCTTCGCGAGGAGGAAAACGTTCATTTTAATTCGCGGCATCGAATGGCTATGGAGCTGTTGTCCAGTGCTAGAAATCAATTTACTCAGCGCGAAAAAACCCCGAAGTTGTGATGAGATTCCTGATGCCTCATCGTGGGATAATTTTACTGCTTAAAAACATAGTCTTTTATGGCACCAAAACGAATATCTAATTGCTTTCTTGTACTCATTACTTTTATGAATCATTTCGCTATAGCGAAGTTCGGCTTTATTACTTTTCTGTTTTTCTCCGCTTCACTCCTGGCTGCCGGCATAAACAGCTCCTTTTGTGGTCTGGTCAAATTCTTATCTGTTATCGCCTTCAGGCAGCTTCTTCTACCGGATTCGGCCAGTTGCGTCCAGTGCAAGACGAATTACTTCCATATTACTCCATTGTGCGGCGGCCATGATCACGTTATTCAAGCAAATTTCTTGACATAGTCATAACCTACTCCTACTCCCCCCCCCCCCCCCCCCCCCACTGTAATGCCACGGCGCTGTGGGTTCCTTAATAAGTAAATAAATAAACCTTCATCTCACTTTTGACCATCCACCATAGTATTGTTGCGGGAAAGAATATATTTACAGATATTTACAAATAGACATGAACAGCTGCGAGCGGCACCAAGAACACAGTCCGAACTTCGTTGTCGTCTTCTACTCTTCCCACTCGTGCCATCGCTCTTTGTCGTCGTCGTCTACCCGCATCAGGACCCCCGGCTGCTGAAACGCTCTCTCGGCGTTAGGGCGGCGACGTATGAGCGTCGTGATAAGGTTTAAGGCGACAGACGTGGACGATGTCGGTGGTGGCGCCAGAGGACGATGGCGAGGTTTCAAGGGGAGCAATTTCATAGTTCACGTCGGTAACACGGCGCACGACACGGTAAGGGCCACGGTAGTGCGAAAGGAGCTTCTCGGAGAGACCGACGCTGCGAGAGGGCGTCCAGAGAAGGACGAGTGATCCTGGGGTAAATTCGACGGCATGGTGACGGCGGTCGTAAGCTGACTTCTGGGAAACTTGAGAGGCTTGTAGCTTACTACGTGCTATTTGGCGCGCCAGCGTGGCCTGGGAGATGGCGTCCCGAGCGTAAGCAGTGGTGGGGGCTGAAGAAGGCGGCAAGAGTGTGTCCAAAGGCAAGGTGGGATGCCTACCAAACAAAAGGTAGAAAGGAGAATAGCCTGTTCTGTCATGAAGGGAAGAGTTATATGCAAATGTCACATAAGGCAAGGCTGCGTCCCAATCGCGGTGGTCTGGCGATACATACATGGCTAGCATGTCGGTGAGCGTGTGGTTGAACCTTTCCGTAAGCCCATTGGTTTGTGGGTGGTAAGCTGTCGCGACCTGGTGCTGCGTGTCACACGAGCGAAGAATGTCGTGAACTACTCTGGATAGAAAATAACGACCGCGGTCGGTGAGCAGTTGACGAGGGGCACCGTGGTGAAGGATGACGTCTTGCAGGAGAAAATCGGCAACATCAGTAGCGCAGCTGGACGGCAAAGCACGCGTGATGGCGTACCGAGTCGTATAATCAGTTGCGACAGCGATCCACTTGTTGCCGGAGAGGGACGTCGGAAAAGGGCCAAGAAGGTCGAGACCAACACGGTGAAAAGGTTCCGGAGGTATGTCGATGGGTTGCAGAAGACCGGCAGGCAAAGTGGAGGGCCTTTTCCGACGTTGACACAGGTCGCAAGCGGCCACGTAACGCTTGACGGAACGATAGAGACCAGGCCAAAAGAAGCGATCCCGCACCCGAGCGTACGTGCGGGACACGCCAAGGTGACCGGCTGTCGGCAGATCGTGCAGTTCTTCAAGGACAGAAGAGCGTAGACGTTGGGGTATCACGAGCAGGAGCGGAGGGCCACCGGAGCGTAGGTTTCGGCGATACAAAATGCCGTTCTGGAGCACATAAAGTTTCAGAGACGGAGATCGGTTTGCAGAACGGATGCCATAAAAGATAGGACGTAAAGATGAGTCGTGGTGCTGTTCGTTGGCAATATCGGCAAGGTCAGAGATAGCTAAGAGGCAGGGCAGGGTCTCAGCGTCCTCTAAGTCAGGTGGTTCCACAGGGTATCGGGATAAACAGTCAGCGTCCTGGTGATGGCGCCCTGACTTGTACACGACGGAGTATGAGTATTCTTGGAGGCGCAATGCCCAGCGACCAAGGCGACCGGTGGGATCTGTCAGTGAAGACAGCCAACAGAGAGCGTGGTGATCAGTGACAACAGCGAATGAACGGCCGAACAGGTAGGGTCTGAATTTAGCTACTGCCCAGACAAGCGCAAGACACTCGCGCTCAGTAATGGTGTAATTTTGCTCTGCGGCTGAAAGTAGGCGGCTGGCATAAGCGATGACTCGATCTTGACCCTGTTGACGTTGGGCTAGGACGGCGCCAATGCCATATCCGGAGGCGTCCGTGCGAACCTCTGTGGGAGACGACGGGTCAAAATGTGCTAAGATGGGCGGAGCGGTCAGCAAATGGACGAGGGTTGAAAATGAGTTCTCTTGAGCAGGGCCCCAAGTAAAGGGGGTGTCGTTCTTCAGAAGATCGGTGAGGGGACGAGCGATGCCGGTGAAATCTTTGATAAAACGGCGAAAATACGAGCACAAGCCGACAAAGCTGCGCACATCTTTCGACGACCTTGGAAGAGGAAAGTCCCTCACAGCTTGAATTTTGATGGGATCTGGGCGTACACCAGAAGCGTCAACGAGGTGTCCGAGAATAGTGAGTTGGCGACGACCGAACTTGCATTTCGATGAGTTCAGCTGAAGTCCGGCGTTACGAAACACTGTCAGAATATTGGAGAGGCGCTCGAGGTGCGTGGCAAAAGTAGGCGAGAAAACCACAACATCGTCTAGGTAACAGAAGCAAGTGGACCATTTAAAGCCACGAAGAAGGGAGTCCATCATTCGTTCGAAGGTAGCCGGGGCGTTACAGAGGCCGAACGGCATGACTTTAAACTGGTATAAGCCATGAGGCGTCACGAAGGCGGTCTTCTCGCGGTCCTTTTCATCAACGGCAATTTGCCAGTACCCCGATCGAAGATCAATTGAAGAGAAATATTTGGCGCCGTGGAGGCAATCTAATGCATCATCGATCCTTGGGAGTGGATATACGTCTTTTTTTGTGATGCGGTTGAGGTGCCGATAATCAACACAGAAGCGCCAGCTGCCGTCCTTCTTTTTCACCAAGACGACTGGTGAAGCTCAAGGACTTGACGAGGGCTCGATGATGTCTTTTGCGAGCATCTTGTCCACCTCTTGATTTATGACGGTGCGTTCGGCGCTGGACACTCGGTACGGACGTCTGCGGAGAGGAGCGGAATCACCGGTGTTTATGTGATGCGTCACCACAGAGGTCCGAGCCAAAACACGGCTATCAAAGTCGAAGATGTCGCGGAAAGATGATAAGAGGCACCTAAGATCGCGAGCTTGCAGCGGCGGTAGGTCAGAAGCGATCATGTCGGCGTAGTCGTCCGTTGGGTTCACTGTTGATGGGGCCGCAGGTAGCCGGCATTGCTGAGTGGAAGGTAAGCAGCTGTCCACCACTGATATCACACATTCGGCAGCAGGGCACAGCGTGGCGAGTGAGATGCCTTGCGGGAGTGGTTGGATGGATGAACCAAAGTTCAGGACCGGAAGGTATGTTCGGTTGGCCGACATTGTAAATACAATCTGTGGAAGCGCAATGCTGCGCGTCAGGGCGACGTCAAGTTCTGGAGTGACTACGTAGTGACCATCAGGTACAGAGGGAACAGATGAGAAAGAAATGTAAGTTGCGGCTTGAGGCGGTAGACGGACAAAGTCGACAGCACAAAGACGGTGTATAACTGGGGACGGCGACTCAGCAGAAAGAGGAAGGTCAAGCTGAACAACATTAGTGGCGCAGGCAATGAGGGCGGAGTGCTCAGACAGGAAGTCGAGGCTAAGAATGACTTCATGAGGGCACTGGTCCAGAACAGAGAACAGAACGGATGTATGGCGGCCGGATATGGCCACACGGGCTGTGCATAGTCCAACAACATGAGGCGTTCCGCCGTCGGCAACGCGGAGAACGGCTTTGGGTGCAGGGGTCAGTACTTTTCGGAGGCGGCGTCGTAGGGCCGAACTCATGACGGATACGTGCGCGCCTGTATCGATCAGGGCTCGCACAGGCACTCCATCGACATGAATGGCGAGCAAATTATGGTGTGCGCGAAGGGCTAATCGAGGATTTTGGGACTGGGGCTGTACTGCAGCATCACCTCCAGACACTGCAGCGTCTAGTTTTCCGCTTGCGAGCGTCCGTAGGGGCCAGGAGAGGAGCGACGGCGTTGGGGCGAACGAGACTGTCGACGCAGGGGGGACGGGGAGCGGCTGGAGCGGGGAATCTGGCCGTCGACTGTAGCACTGTGCTGGGCTGGAGGGGGCGTGTAGTGGCTGGGCTGTACGTCGTCGCGGTGGGAGCTGAGAGGACGGTATGTGCTGCGACGGGACCAATAATTTCGACAGTGGCGGGAGATGTGGCCAATGCGGTGGCAATGGAAACAAATGGGCCTGTCGTCGGTTGTCCGCCAATCGTTAGGATTTCGGCGACGTGGAGAGAAGTACGAAGGTCGTCCAGGAGCAATCGCAGTGATTTCGGGTGGTGGTGAAGACCGTACAGGGCTGACGGGCTGGAAAGCAAGGTTTGCAAGCTCTTGGCGGACGACAGTTTATACCAGAGAGATGGTAGGCAAGCGGTTGTCGCCATCATGTAGATGCAGGGGGGCAGGGGACATAGCTTCTAGCTCGCGTCGGATGATGCGGGTCACATCTTCTGGGGGCGCTGGAGTTTCCCGGTGTCGCAGGTCTTCACATGAAGAAGTCGCAGCCGTGTTGGGGAGGCGTGTGTACGGCTGGCTAATACGCCTGCTTTTGGCTTCCTCGAAGCGTCGACATTCCTTAATAATTCCGACGACTGTAGTGCAGTTCTTGTATACGAGCAAGTTGAATGCATCGTCGGCGATTCCCTTCAACACGTGGCCGACTTTATTAGACTCGGGCATGTTGGCGTCAACTTTGTGACAGAGGGCCAGCACATCTTTAATGTACGACACATAGGACTCCGTAGATGTTTGAGCTCGGGAGGCGAGGTCCGTCTTAGCGGCAAGCGTTCGGCCGAGCGGCAGTCCAAACAATTCGCGGAGTTT
This sequence comes from Amblyomma mixtum, assembly GCF_055824585.1. Taxonomy (NCBI): domain Eukaryota; kingdom Metazoa; phylum Arthropoda; class Arachnida; order Ixodida; family Ixodidae; genus Amblyomma; species Amblyomma mixtum. Next base: position 82,753,251 of record NC_143018.1, read on the forward strand.
CTCTTTGCACACGTCCCAGCTGGTCAGATGGTCTTCGTGCGTCTCATACCAGACCCGGGCGGTGTCTTTTAGATAGAATATTACATTTGCGAGCATAAGGGTCGGATCCCAGCGGTTGTAGGTACTCACTCGCTCGTACATGTTGATCCAGTCGTCGACGTCAGTGTTGTCGGTACCAGAAAATGTCCCAGGGTCACGAGGGGGAGAAAGAACGAGTGATGTCATGGCCGGGGCTGAGGTTTGCTGGGCGGCGTCTTAGGTCATGATGAGTGAAGGCAACTGGCGGCCGCGGCGGAGCTCCGTCGTCGGTAGACGTAGGGGAAATCCGCACCTCCACCAAATATGTTGCGCGAAAGAATATATTTACAGATATTTACAAATAGACAAGAACAGCTGCGAGCGGCACCGAGAACACAGTCCGAACTTCGTTGTCGTCTTCTACTCTTCCCGCTCGTGCCATCGCTCTTTGTCGTCGTCGTCTACCCGCATCAATATGTTTGCTAACCTGGCATCAGCCAGACTGACATGCTCACAACCCAGCACGTGTTAATTCTGCGTAAATGTTACTTGGCACATCTATTCACCCTTGTTAATTTTTGTTGAATGCTGTTCTTATGTTCCTACGTATCCGCACCCTGTTTCCACCATTGCAGAACATGAGCGACAAGGGTTTCCACAACCCGGTGATCTCGTTGGTGCGCGTGGGCACCATGATGCTCGGGGAGCTGGACTTCCTGGGCACCTACCTGCGGCCCATGCGCGCACTCGAGTCCTCCGCCTGGTACCAGATTGTGGCCGCCACCTGGTTCCTGGTCGTCTTCATCGTCCTCATGCCCATCCTGCTGATGAACCTGCTCGTAAGCACCATTATTCTCACATGATTCGAAAGTTAAACTACACTACAACTGGAGATTCAAACTCAGCACGTCCCTACGTGTCAAAATGCGGTAGCAGAAGGGTCAAATACGCCCAGACACCACGAGACTGGTCACGAGAGAGGGCTACTCTCATATTTCATCTGCGCACCAATGCCGGCTAAACGTTCGCATTTCTGCGCAAGATCCACCGTACCTTGCCACCTATGTGTGTCAATCGTGCTGTGTTAGGCGATGAAAAACAACGTCCATTTCTTCTAAGCAAACCACCACTCGAAGTTCGTCAGATTGGTCCACCCTGAAGCGGCTTCCTAGAAGGTTCGCTATCACCCCAGCTCTGTCGTCACTATGCGCATACCAGGACATAGAAGGCCGAGGCTATCGAGGGTCGAACAAGAACTACGAACTTAACATGGCGCTGTGTCTAAGTGCGCTATCTGCTGCTCCCATTAAACCGCTCGTCACTTCTCTTTCAGATTGGTTTGGCCGTTGGTGACATTGAAACCGTCCGCAGGAACGCACAGCTCAAGAGGCTCACAATGCAGGTAAGTTCACGCGCATTAAATTGGGCCGATATTCTAAATGATGCATGTCATGATATCCCCTCTTTATTGTCATAACAGCCGGTCCTTCTTTAGTGTTTGGCTTGTATACTACAATGGTCCTAAGCACTTAAAAAAAACATTCACAACGTTTACACCTGCGGCGTAAATTACAATATTGTGTAAAGGCTAGTGTAAAAGTAATGTTTTGAAGATTCCATTCCTTCCTTAATTTCTTACATCACGGCACGTTCAAGTTCAGTAATGTGAGAATACGGCCCCATGTACTTTCCTTAATCCTACATACAAACCTTGCGCAAAGATGTACTTTCTATCGTCGCAGTGCCGATTCCGGCCGCGGTGGCCATGTTTAGTTTGGGCGGCAAGAAGATGCCCGCGTGATGTGGTATGTAAGTTAAGTTCCCATTAAACATACCCAGCTCGAAATTTATCCGGAGCCATCTACTACAGTCTCTCTTTCTGTCGCCCTTCTTTCACTCAGTTTTACATACATTCCCTCACGGCGCAGTTCATGTGTCCACCGATGCCTGAAACATTTACTGCGGGTCTCCTTTCCGCAAAACCGATTTTCATTTTTCTTTTTTCCTGCCAAGCCTTTCTCTCCAATCACAGCAAACATTTCTGCTTCTTTCCTCCACTACGGCATCTTTCTATTTTTTCACTCTCTCCATCCCTTTTCTCACGCTGCCTCTGGAGTGTTCCCCAGAATTGGGAGAGTTTCTCTACGTTTCCATTACACGAAACCAATTTTCAATTTTCATGGTCCCTTAGCGTTTACGACGATGGACAGCTGAGCTTGGGAGCGGGGTATCAGATTCGGTCCGCGGCGGCAGCGCTTCGATGGATGCAAGAAGCTAAGGATGCCCGTAGAGTGCGCGTTGACAGCGTGCGTTAAGAAATCCCAATTGGTGCGAATTTATCCTGAGCTCTCCCCTACAGCACCGTTTCTCCCTTTCTTCTTTCCTAATTTTTAGCCCTTCTTTGAAGGCATGGTTGAGTCTCCGGATGAAGTTCCGAGGACGCAGATTCAATGCGGGCGGCGGCAGCCACACTTCGAAATAGGCGAAGCACAGAAGATGCCTTTGTGCAGTGCGATCTCTATCCACCTTAAAGAACAGCACGCGGCCGAAATTATTCCGGAGCCCCGCATGACAGCACCTCCTTCTTTCGCCTTTCTCTCATACCTTTCTTCATCCCTTTACTCACGGCGCGGGGGTATCCACTGAGAAAGGAGACAGTTACTGGGTTGACATTTACTACCCAATTTGATGGCAGTGAAGTTAGCATGAAGCACGAGCTGCTTGCGACTACGGTCGCAGGACAGCGTACGAGCGGGCGCCACCCGATGATGATGAAGGCAGCGCGAGGCACGTAGCGCAAGAGATGTCACCGATAACTTCACGAAATGAGGGAAGAAGCTGATTATTTAGCGCTGTAAAACAAAAAATTGGCAATTTCTCAATGAACCACTTTCTGTAACAATCCTCCTAAGAAACACGTTTTGGTGTCATTTCTGGAATCCTCCTGTGCAAACTACAGCACTGCATTTTCTTTCAACAAAATGTTTATAAGCTAAATGTGGAGGCGCAGTTGTTTCGGTCCTTTTCGGCATACATAAGGTGATAGCCTGTGAAATGTTTTTGCTCGGCGGTTAATATTTCGTATTGTTGGCGTTACACGATTGTGCGCAATGATAAACGCAAGAGTGCAAATGAGGAAAGGAAGCATAACTTCTGAGTGTGTGAAATATTCATTTGCCAAAGGAAGGTGGAGCTAAAAACACTCTTCGCCCATCACTACCACTGGCTGACCCCGTGGCCCGAAACCCTTCCCACTTTCCGTAACACGAGAAAAGGCATGACCGGTAGCTACATCGGCTTTTGAACCATAAAAATAGGGAATCACATGCTGAATCTTTGCAACGCTATGCCCAAGGGGCATTTTTTGGCGTGCTTTATGTTACGCAACGATGTGGCATACATCTAAAACCAACCATTTTGTAACCCTTGAACTATTATAACTCTTGCAAGAGATCAAACGTCCAGAGTTCAAAGTACGCGTATTCTTCAGCGCTTACCTTGGCGGTTTTTTCTGACATATAATATACCCATTTTAACTTGCAATTGTGTCGTGTGCCATGTTCATGAAATTCGTCGCAGGAAAATTTGCACATTTTGTCTCCCACAGGTGGAGCTACATACTGACCTTGAGCGTAAGCTGCCTCGTCGCATCCTGACCATGGTTGACAAGACTGAGGTCTACGTGTACCCGAACCAAAAGGGGTCTTCGTCTTACGTTGTAAGGAAGATATCTGCACCTTTACCCTTGTGCTGCCTAATCTGAAGTGAGCAAGTTGAAATTAAGCACATTGCTATAGCTCAAAGTCAAAGTCAAAGTCATTTTATTCAGGCAGCAGTAATAGGTGCCTAGGAGGCAGACATAAAGGCAACTTAATGGCTTTATGGTAAAAAAAAAGCTTCTTTCTGTGGAGCACATCATTAAAAGCTTTTTTTAATTAGTGCAATTGACGTTTTATTGATTTGCATCCCTCGCTTTCAATCCTTGCATAATATTAATTTTGACATGTCTCGCACATAAAGCTCGGAAGCGAACCGAATTTCAAAACCTTTGTTATTTACCATGTTCATGGCTCTCGTTCTTGCGTACCATTGTATCCGATATACGAAAACGCTGGAGTCTTAATGCTGAGAGCAGATTTTTCTTGGCCTTAGAATTCATTTTTGCTAAGAATCGATAATTTCGAGGCTATTATTCTTTGCTTTCAAAATGTCACTTCTCCTAAGGTGATAACGAAAATAAATGCCCGAATGAATTACGCTATAAACTCACATCGTAAACCTGGAAAACTCCCCCAACAACATACCTTATCGGAAAGCATCAGCAGTAAGAAAAAGAAGGTGATTGCAAATTATATAGAAACTTGCACAAAAAGCAGTATTTTTAGAACGTGTATTTTCTCTTACAGTGGCAGACCATTCAACGTTGGTTTGCAAGTCCCAAAGAGAACGGCAAACGCAACAGAGCCCTTGCCGCTGGAAGTGGGCTACCTGACAGTTCCATTCAAGAGATGGTCGTGGAGCTCAACAGGCAGAAACGAAGGTAAGTGATAGACAGTGCAGCGTTGAATGTTTAGTCGTAGGTCACTAATAATAAGACATGGACCGATGTTGATCATGAAATCATGTAACTGCACTGCAAACGTGGTTCCTATACGCATGCTGCCGTCACCGTTACGTCGTTTGGATTGTTATCCTCACTTTAGACAGGTAGCGTGAGGTACGCGATTTTTTTTTCCATACAAACTTTTGTGATTTTTCAAATCGTCCTAGTGGACAATAAATTTTGTGATCCCGCGTTAATAGCAGCTGTGTTAGCTCTGTCGCTTTCAGTTTCGGCCTAGCAAGCTCCATCGCGCTTACAAGTACTTTGGTCTAAGATTGGCAGAGTCAGAGAATAAATGAACGTACAGCATTAAACAGTGAAGTCACGAGTGTGACGGAATCCCGTCTGGCTGGGGGGACACATTTGAAAAAACAGAGACGCCGACCAGTAAAATTCATTCAATCGGTAAGTTCATTTTAGTGGTCGCGTCTCTGTTTTTCGAAGAAGCATTAAACAGTCACTTGTAAACAGATCTGTTGAGTTTCAGTCATCATAGTGCGCTTTTCTCGCATCTTTTAGCTACGTTATGAAGCCCACACCTTAAGATGTGTAAGGAAAAAACGAAAACAGTGGCTTATTTGACTAGTCTTGGTATATTCACTCATTTGTTTAGGAGAAATAGTTGCGAGCTCCGAAAACATCCACGCTGTATTGTAAAAATAGCAAAGTAAACACGGCTGACTAAACAATCAATAACACTTTAGCTCGGATTACCTGTTGATGTTTCACAATAAAAAGGTTGGCTGAAAGGACAGGGACAAGGAACGCTTTATGGTAACCATTCTTTCTCCTCGTTCAAAAGACTTCCAAGACATAATATTGGATATAACAATAAATACTTGGGTCAACAACTTACTGACTGACTGATTCATTGCAGGTTGAAGGAGATCTCTAGGGCCATGGAACAGCAACTTTCGCTAATGCGGCTGGTCGTTCAGAAGATGGAGATACGAACCGAAAACGACGATATGGACGAAGGATACTTCGAAAACATCCAGGACCGACCCCTCAGCGCTACGACACAAGCCAGCCTATGAGTTTCCCAGGCCTCGTCCAGTTGCTAAGAGCGGCCCCGCTCTCTTTCTGCAAGCCTATTGTCAAAATTGCCGAAGTAATTTTTAGCACATATCGAAACCATAATCGAGATGATGATGCAAGACTTAAAAAGGTACATTGAAAGCTCCATTGCTTTAGATACCGTGTGAATGGTTCTTCCGGCTAAGAATCTGGCTACTTTTTCACTAAGTATGCGCTGGGGTTTCATATGATGCAAGGGTAAAGCTGTCGAACTTCGCAACGAAAGATACGCTGCAACCTATTACAGCGAAGAGAAAGCTTGAGCAAGTAGGTGCGGACAGCCAAATTTTCTAAATTTTCTCATTCCCGGTGCTAACGCAGCTCCTTACAGTGCATGGTTTTCCGTCTTTCACTCTAATTTATCCCCAAAATCAAAATGAACTGCTATAAAAAATGGGAAGTATATGAAGTTCGACGTCCGGTATTACACAATATGGGCCGCGAAATTCCAGCGTTTTTTAACGGTAGACCAGGAAGTACACGACGATTTTGCTGGAAAAAGCATTCTTACCTTTCGTAAAAAGAATATTACTGGCAGTAAGCGGGATCCAAGGAATATGTTCCCACAAAAACGCTGGCACAATTTCGGAAGTTGTATTGAGACCAACTATAGTTTTTATCGACGTCAATGCGAGCTTGTGTCGAATAGATACAAGATGATATCAGCGATAGTTATTAGTGAAGTGCCCTGCCTTAAATTTAACTTTCTTAACCAAGTGGTTAGTAGTGAAGGCGCTTTTACTGAATTATTAGATATCATACTCGAAATTCTTGCATCAACTTCGTACCATGTAAAATCTAAAGCCCTGCGCGGCGTATACTGTCATTACTTTGCACTTGTTGCCTGTGTAACTACTTCGTGTACGTGTGGTTATTTCCCTCGCCTGACGGTTTAGAACTCCACCGAAAACTACGGGATAGTTGTTGGCAGTAACTGTTTTAGTACCCTTGCATCATTACTATTAAAATTGAGCCCTTATTGCGCCCCGGTTATTACGCAGTAACTACATCCAGACTTATTTGTCGAGAAAAACAAGAAAGTGGTTGCTACTTAGGGTACTGTACAATTTCGCAATGAAAAGTCTGAGAACGATTTGACCTAGGAGATAAGCAACAATAACAATGGTATTCCTGGGAATGTAGTGCAATGCTCCTTTTCCTGCGCTCCTTAAACACTAAAGAACTTCAACTATTTTATTCCTTTTTTATGAGTAAAGGAATAACTTACCGCAAAGTATACCAAAATTGTACTTCTAGGAGAGGGTTACGATATGATCGTGATAAACTTTACCAGATACACGTCTTCAGTAGGGCTTACTATTAGCCATTAATTTGTGATATCAGCAAAAAAAGACTTTGTACGGTGTTTATGTAAACCTATATGAAGTTAACTTTTGCCACCTATAGCGCTGCAGAGTAAATTTGTCCTCGTGAATGAGAGATATAAAATACAGAATTTTATTGCGATTAACTTCTACAGGTCAAGTCAACAGTATAGTTAGAGCGTTTCTGCAGCATCGTCATAGGCGGGACGTTCTACACTATGAATTAAAGAAAGTGACTCCATGCAAAAAAAAAAAACAATTAGGTTTGTCACCACATTTGTCCCTGCAAATTGTCACTGCATTTCAAGCCGTCATTTTATTAATTATAAACGGACATAACTAGAAGGTTTTCACCTAGGTTTTTATTTAGAATGCAGTAACTTGAGTTTGGCTCGTTTAGAAAAACGCGGATTGCCTGCATCTGTTTAAGCACTCTCGCAAGTGCACGCATAAGAGATCTCTAGTTGTATGGTTGACCAGGGTGGTCATCAAAAAACCACATCTTCATTGAGAACAAATATTTTTTAGCTTATCGGGCAGTTATCTTGTGCCCTCCCATTTGTACAGACTGTGATAGAGCGCCCAACAAGATAGAGAAATTCTTAATTTTTTTTAGCCGACCAAGTGCGACATAAATTATGTCGCACTTGGTCGAGTATTTTTGATGTTTTAAACAAATACAGTGCATTTGACGCTGTAATAGGAATATGACTACCGTGACTGCAAACTGGAGATGCTTGGATGACTTCCGTTAGTACTTTCGAAATCCTGTGGTGCCCCCTAGCGCCGATCAAGCGAAACACTTTATTGCCACCTTGCGGGTGACGACGACACCATCGTCGATCGATATGACCGGAACACCGTCGCCTCTTTTTAGTTCCCTCGATAGATGGCAGTCTTGTCTCCCTTCCTGAACTATATAGTAACTCTGCCTTCCTGCACGTTCACTTATAAATGTGTGTGTGTGTGTGGGTGCTCTTTTGTCGTGTTCTTGATTTTTGTATTTTATTTTTCATTTGTTTTGTTCTTTTCTGAAACTTTTTTGCAAAGTGTGGGCACTGTACGATGCAAGCCGGATACAAAGAGTGCGGTCCTAAAATCCAATCCTCGTCATGTAATGGCTCTTATGATGGCAACTAGTAGAAACCTCAAGACAGGGCAGAAAAAACGGAACAAAAATTAGGCATTTCAAGCATACACTGCGAGCGCTGTTGGCTTAAATTTGGTGCTGGCTTGCGGGTAAAAGCTTTTACATTAGATTTCGATTCACGCGTTGTCTTTTCAAAATCTAGTCATTTCATTTAACTCGGCATTTTGGTGCTTATATATGCGAACGCAGCGTGTATAGTTACCGTATTCTGTCCTAATTCAGGCATGCGCATTAAATGCAACTCCAAAGGCATCGCATCACTTATATTTCGATTCAAGGGTCCAACCATTGTTAGCTGTTACAGCAGAGGCTTCGTCTCCTCGTCACCAAGTAGTTAGTCTTAGGGACCTACGCTAACGACGCTTATACGTTTCGATGCCTCGCGTTGTGTGCAAGGAAGTGTTTAATGCAGCCCAGAAACTTGGTGATGAGGGGAATTCTAAGATTCCAGCATTCTCGATACGACCTCTATCAACTCAAAATTAAACTGCGGCACGATGGTATGAGGGTTGCTGTAATAGTAACAATCTCGTACATGAATTGGACTCCCTTTGATGATTAGGTGCATGATTTAGTGTTCGGGGCCCTACAGCTTTAAGTTATGCTACAAATACTCAGACATATGCTTGATAATGTGCAGTTTTCATCTTCTAACGTAGTCAGTTTTTCAGCTGGAGTGTTTTCTCAAGCAACGCGAGTGAGTGATTGTGTGTGTTTAGGTGAATCGTTGCATGATTTGTGTCGATTAATGCAGATGAAAATCGAGTGAGTGATTCATTGCAGTCGCACATTTCTTGGTGCCCTACAGCGCCCATGATTTTTTACGTGAACGTCTTGATGAACGGGGAACAAGTGTGGAGTGAGAGCATTTGATACATTTGGGAGTGTGGGAGCATCATGCATCATATCACTGCGTGCATCATTCTCTTATCTTGGAGCGAAGTCGTGATTTTGACACAAGCGCCTGAATGTACGAAAGAAAGTTATGTAATAGAATACCGATTAATAAAATACACACGAGCTTAGATTGAAACTCAACTGCAGAGAGAGACATGAGCTTTAGTGAACCACTCGAAAGTGATTGCTGATATCTTTGTAAGCCACTAATTATTTTTTGCGACGACAGTTCATCATATTCTAGACTGGCGGGAAACTGGCTTTGAAGCGCACGTTCTAGAATGCTGTACAGCAAAAATATTATTTTTGTTCGTGAATAATTTCGCGCACAATGTTCATGGAGGCTTTCTCAAGTAGAATATGTGACCTGACCGTTCCATGTCACCAATGGTGCTTTCGTTGCAAGTTGCGAAGCGGTTTAAAATTCCTGTTGTTTCTGCCTAATCTATGGTGACTATCTGAAGAGAAATGATTCCTCTTGGCGTATTGAGTGTATTATCAATTTATTTTTGGAACATTGTTGTTCACTGTTGCATTAATAAAATCACGTAGACTTCACACAGCGCTCACGTGACTGCATGATAGTTCGCGCACGTTGATCATTCTTTGCTCTCCCACATCGGCATTCTCCCAAGAGCTACGATAAAACTTGCTTGAACCTAGAGTGTTGCTAACACTCAGGCTGTTCACAGGTGAGTACCTCCGCTATTCCGGCTTAGGCTGTGTCTTCTACGTCGATAAACACCCCGGCAAAATTCATGTAACTAACATCTGGGGTCATAACAGAATGCCTGAATTCTACACATCGAGTACTCATTGAAGTTCAAGTGTGGCATGCGTCATTGACACTAGCAAGCATACGCAAAAGCTCAGCTACGGAATATCTTTGACAGGGTGGGCCTGAGAACAAACGTAAGTTCCCAGCATTCGAGCTGAAATAAAGTAGACCCTTATAGAAATGGTCTATAGACAGTCTATAGACTTATTTTTACTTTATTGACTTCCTATAGATATTGCTTTTTGTCTATTCATAGTCAATAGAAAGTCTATAGACAAAAGTCTACTAAAAGTGTATGACTATGAATCTGTAGATTGTCTATAGACTGTCTAGGCATTTCTGTTGCCTATAGACTGTTATCTAGGATTTGTCTATAGACCGTCTATAGACTATATAGACACACTATAGACTGTCTAAAACGTTTTTGTAAGGGGAAGAAATGGGCTTACGCACAGGCTACGCAATGCGAAGGGCAGGTAAACGATGGTCGCTAAGCGTAACAAAGTTTATTTCCAAACACAGAAAACGTAGCTAGGCGCGGCAGAGAAACAAGTATGTGTGCCTAAGATGAGGAAGTTTGTGGGGACGAGGTGGCCGCAGCTTGCGCAGGACAGGGTTGATTGCAGAACAATAAGAGAGACCTTTTGTCCTCCAGTGGACGTCGTTAGTTAATGATGAAAATGGGGACAAAAGTAATGTTCGAGATCTCTTGCTACAAGAGTCACAAATTGTATAGGAAGAATCGTTATGGCAACTGGAAAGCTTGGTCAACGGCTCCCAATTACGCCCAGCTACAAAAAACCACAGATAAAGCATAGGGCCAGGAATATTTGCGGAGACCATCACAATCAGCAACAAATGAACAGATGAATCATCATGTCTTGAATGCGGCAGCCTGTTAAGGTCATGAGGGACGCTGATGCTGGTCCAAACGCTAGCAATGCTTCTGGCATCTTTGGTATAACGCCGCTACATTGGAGCCAATAATTACGGCGCACGTCCACCAACGAGTGAGTCTTGTTTACTTGGGTGATCACTACGCCGGGGTATTTGCGAAAGGCACGAGTGCTTCGGACACCCCCCCCAGTTGGTGAAGAATTAGTACGTGGGATGTATAGAATATATATTGCTGGAAAACAGAAGGGAAAATTACAAAAATACAGAAGGAAACGCTGTACGGTAATTTAAGAGGCAGCGCTTTCTTTTAAGGTGAAATCACCTCGTGCGTTCACCAACACCGGCCAAGAATCATGTCACCGTACGTACGTACGTTCTTTCGATCTTGTGCTGTTGCAATCGTAGTTACTCGGGTAAGCTCGGCTAAGTTCGGAAGAGCGTCGCGCCGGCTGCGTGAACAGCTGCTCGGGAAGAGCAACATAGGTCGCACCCCGTCACGCAAATACAACACAGAAACTCATTAACTGGGATGCATTTCGCGCTGCACGCACCGCCCTCCCAGACACTCCCATCGCAGACATCGACGAATGGGTGCAGTCACTCAAGCATGACGTTCACCACAACACGCGAGACATTGAAACTACAACCGAAACACCTACCCTTGACACACGCCTAGCCCACCTCTGGGAGGCTTATCACAGCATCCTAGAACGCTGGAAAGGCAACAAACACAACCGAACGCTTAAGAACCGGCTGGCCGCGCTGCAGACACAAATCCAACAGCACTCTGAGGAGCTCTGCCGATCCAACTGGGGACAGATATGTGACGGCATCGCCGGAAACCTGTCCATCAAACGCGCATGGCAACTGCTCCGACACCTCATTCACCCCACGCGCATCAAATCAGCAACACAGCACCACGTGACACGCCTCACACATGAACACATTGACGATCCCGACACCCTTCTAGACACACTTTAAACCATGTACACATCTCCAGGCGGCCCCATACAACTACCGCACTACACAGGACAAGCAAATCCAACACTCGACACCGACATCACGGAGACGGAAGTCAGAGCGGCCCTCCTAACTCTCCGCGCCAACTCCGCACCTGGTGCAGACCAAATCACAAACTCCATGCTCCGTAATCTGGATGACCAATCTATCACCCACATTACCAAATACTTCAACCAGTGCTGGAGGGAGGGTAACCTCCCGCAGTCCTGGCGCCACGCGAAGGTAATATTCATACCTAAACCCAACAAACCACTTACACTTCAAAACCTTCGCCCGATTTCGCTAACCTCATGCCTCGGGAAGGTCCTAGAGAATGTTGTGTTAGCGAGACTCACAAGTCACACGGCGGACAACAATCTTTACCCGCATAGCATGGTAGGATTTCGCCCCCATCTATCCGCACAGGACGCCATGCTGCAACTCTCACACGACATTTTCGAACCGCTTCTTCCGGGTCACACCAAGGCAGTCTTAGCTTTGGATCTCTCCAAAGCTTTTGATCGCATTGAACATCAGGCGATCATGACTGCTCTATCCCCTTTGAATGTGGGTGCGCGCACGTATGCCTACATTCAAGCATTCCTCACTCACCGCACAGCTGAGATACACTTCGGCCCTCTGTCTTCCCCCTCCTACACTCTTCAGAGTATCGGCACCCCTCAAGGGTCCGTCTTTTCCCCCTTTCTTTTTAACGTTACCCTCATCCCGCTCGCCCGAAAATTGGCCACTATTCCCCACTAAATTCCCCACCTGAAGCACACTCTTTATGCCGACGGTATCACCCTGTGGACCACTCACGGCAGTGACGGAGACATAGAGAACACCTTACAGGAAGCAGCCACCCTCACCCAAAATTACGCACGGACCATCGGACTGTCTTGCTCCCCAGAGGAGTCCGAACTCTTCCTCATCCGGCCTAAGAACCACCGCTGCCCCCGCTCCCCCATTGCCATTGAACTGAATGGTGACCCGGTACCTGAGGATGGAACCCTCCGTGTATTGGGCCTGCACATCCAGAACGATGGCAAAAACACCACCACCCTCAAGAAACTCAAGCAGGTTGTAGGCGCGATATTGCACCTCATCCGCAGGGTTTCGGGACGTCATAGAGGCATGAAGAAGCGCGACCTATATCGCCTCATTCATGCCTTTGTCCTCAGCCGTGTGCTGTACACTACCCCATATTTACAAATATCCAAACATGACATAAACGCTTTGGATGCTTTGATTAGCAAGGCATTCAAGGTAGCACTTCACCTTCCCCTCAACACACCCACAGACAGATTACTAGGCCTGGGCCTCCACAATACGATCGGGGAACTGGTGGAGGCCCACCGACAGGCCCAATACATCAGGCTCACACAAACCTCCACAGGTCGGTATATCCTGGACACCCTCGGAATCAAAATACCGGCCAACGACCCAACCCTACCCGCCATCCCACGATCCCTTCACCGAGAGCTCCTCATCAGGCCGCTCCCGAGGAATATGCACCCGTCCCACCATGAGCAGCGCCGCAGAGCCCGTGCGAAGGCATTCCATCGAGCGTACGGCCCCCAGCCGGACGCCGTATGGGTGGACGCTGCCTGCACGGGTGATGAAGCGACAGCAGCTGTGGTCGACTCCTCTTTTTCCGCCCTCCTCACACTACCTCTCCCTCCAGACATCTCCCCAGAGGCTGCAGAGGAAGCCGCCATTGCACTTGCTATCACCCGCACGGAAGCCCGGTACATTTTAAGCGATTCTAAAGCTGCCGTTCTAAATTTTGCTCGAGGCGGAGTCCATGTCCCTGCTTTTGGCATACTGGACTCGCCCGATGCACCCCCGCCCCGCCAAGGGGAGCTGATATGGGTTCTCGCGCACTCCGGGAATCCCGGAAACGAGGCCGCCAACCTTTTAGCCCGAGGTTCTTTAAACCGGGCTCACGTGGCCTCTGATCGGGATTCACGAAGGAGCGCATGCACTCATTCAGTGAGCTGACCCAGGCGCACAGAGCCTTACACCAGCTCTACCCCCCGCCCCACCCCTCCCTAGATAACAAACACGCAACACTCTAGCGCAGACTACAGACACACACACTCCCTTCACCCCTTATCCTAGCCCATTATCATCCCTCCTTCCCCACTCCGGCATGCACTCTATGCCCAGAACCCTTCGCCTCTTCCCTCCACATCCTTTCCCTCTGCCCGGCGGACCCTCCCCCGCGGGACCTAGAGAGAGAGAGAAAACTTTATTTACAGAGGAATTCGGGGCACGCCCCAGGGGCCCCGCACGACCCCACTGCACTCAAGTGTTTATGTTCCGAAGGTCCATAACACTGGCAGCACGGCCGGTGGCGATGGTCTGCACGGCCGGGTCCTCCTAGCGCAGCAGGGTCTCCCAGTCCTCCCAGGTCTTGACGTTCTCTAGGTCCCGCGGGGGAGGGTCCGCCGGGCAGAGGGAAATGATGTGGAGGGAAGAGGCGAAGGGTTCTGGGCATAGAGTGCATGCCGGAGTGGGGAAGGAGGGATGATAATGGGCTAGGGTAAGGGGTGAAGGGAGTGTGTGTGTCTGTAGTCTGCGCCAGAGTGTTGCGTGTTTGTTATCTAGGGAGGGGTGGGGCGGGGGTAGAGCTGGCGTAAGGCTCTGTGCGCCTGGGTCAGCTCACTGAATGAGTGCATGCGCTCCTTCGTGAATCCCCGATCAGAGGCCACCTGAGCCCGGTTTAAAGAACCTCGGGCTAAAAGGTTGGCGCCCTCGTTTCCGGGATTTTCGGAGTGCGCGGGCACCCATATCAGCTCCACTTGGCGGGGCGGGGGGGCATCGGGCGAGTCAAGTATGCCAAAAGCAGGGACATGGACTCGGCCTCGAGCAAAATTTAGAATCGCAGTTTTAGAGTCGCTTAAAATGTACCGGGCTTCCGTGCGGGTTATAGCAAGAGCAATGGCGGCTTCCTCTGCAGCCTCTGGGGACGTGTCTAGAGGGAAAGGTAGTGTGAGGAGGGCGGATAAAGAGGAGTCCACCACAGCTGCTGTCGCTTCATCACCCGTGCAGGCAGCGTCCACCCACACGGCGTCCGGCTGGGGGCCGTACGCTCGATGGAGTGCCTTCGCACGGGCTCTGCGGCGCTGCTCATTGTGGGACGGGTGCATATTCCTCGGGAGCGGCCTGATGAGGAGCTCTCGGTGAAGGGATCGTGGGATGGCGAGGAGGGTTGGGTCGTTGGCCGGTATTTTGATTCCGAGGGTGTCCAGGATATACCGACCTGTGGAGGTTTGTGTGAGCCTGAGGTATTGGGCCTGTCGGTGGGCCTCCACCAGTTCCCCGATCGTATTGTGGAGGCCCAGGCCTAGTAATCTGTCTGTGGGTGTGTTGAGGGAAAGGTGAAGTGCTACCTTGAATGCCTCGCGAATCAAAGCATCCAAAGCGTTTATGTCATTTTTGGATAGGTGTAAGTTTGGGGTATTGTACAGCACACGGCTGAGGACAAAGGCACGAATGAGGCGACATAGGTCGCGCTCCTTCATGCCTCTATGATGTCCCGAAACCCTGCGGATGAGGTGCGATATCGCGCCTACAACCTGCTTGAGTTTCTTGAGGGTGGTGGTGTTTTTGCCATCGTTCTGGATGTGCAGGCCCAATACACGGAGGGTTCCAACCTCAGGTACCGGGTCACCATTCAGTTCAATGGCAATGGGGGAGCGGGGGCAGCGGTGGTTCTTAGGCCGGATGAGGAAGAGTTCGGACTTCTCTGGGGAGCAAGACAGTCCGATGGTCCGTGCGTAATTTTGGGTGAGGGTGGCTGCTTCCTGTAACGTGTTCTCTATGTCTCCGTCACTGCCGTGAGTGGTCCACAGGGTGATACCGTCGGCATAAAAAGTGTGCTTCAGGTGGGGAATAGTGGCCAATTTTCGGGCGAGGGGGATGAGGGTAACGTTAAAGAGAAAGGGAGAAAGGACGGACCCTTGAGGGGTGCCGATACTCTGATGAGTGTAGGAGAGGGAAGACAGAGGGCCGAAGTGTATCTCAGCTGTGCGGTCAGTGAGGAATGCTTGAATGTAGGCATACGTGCGCACACCCACATTCAAGGGGGATAGAGCAGTCATGATCGCCTGATGTTCAATGCGATCAAAAGCTTTGGAGAGATCCAAAGCTAAGACTGCCTTTGTGTGACCCGGAAGAAGCGGGTCGAAAATGTCGTGTGAGAGTTGCAGCATAGCGTCCTGTGCGGATAGATGGGGGCGAAATCCTACCATGCTATGCGGGTAAAGATTGTTGTCCGCCATGTGACTTGTGAGTCTCGCTAACACAACATGCTCTAGGAGCTTCCGAAGGCATGAGGTTAGCGAAATAGGGCGAAGGTTTTGAAGTGTAAGTGGTTTGTCGGGTTTAGGTATGAATATTACCTTCGCGTGGCGCCAGGCGTGGCGCGGGACCTAGAGAACCTCAAGACCTCGGAGGCCTGGGAGACCCTGCTACGTTCGGAGGACCCGGCCGTGCAGACCATCGCCACCGGCCGCGCTGCCAGTGTTATGGGCCTTCGAAACATAAACACTTGAGTGCAGTGGGGTCGTGCGGGGACCCTGGGGCGTGCCCCGAATTCCTGTGTAAATAAAGTTTTCTCTCTCTCTCTCTCCCTCTACAAAAAGAAATATACATTACGGCGACCGATGTCGCCCGGGGCACACACACGAAATGCGTGTGTCCTAAAAAAAAACCTCGAGGGCGCCAACAGGAAACGTGCTAGATAACCGGCTACCTATATTATGTTAACCGATACCTCTGTAGCCAGCGCAGAATGGTGTGGGCAAGCATTTCGCCCAATTTATAAAAGGAGAGAGAAATGTTTCAGAAGCAAAAGCGTAGGAACCTTCAATTACGCTCTATTATACATTCTTCACTAAATTCTTAGTCAAAGTAATGAGTTGAGCAGTCTACGCTCGAAAAGCAATAGTTCATTCGGCACAAATTATTCGATCTCAGTGCAACCTACTGGTAAAATGGTAAATTGGTTTTTGAAGAAAGGAAATAAGGCAATGGCGCAGTATACCTCACATAGCTCGGCGGACACATAAACCGCGCCATAAAGGATGGGAGGAAGAGAGGAGAGAAAGAAGAGGTGCCGCATTGAAGTTCGTAAACTAGTAAACCGGAATAATTTAGACCACCTGGGGATCTTTAACGTGCACTGACACCACACAGCACACAGGCGGCTTTTATGTTCCGCCTCCATCGAAACGCGGCCGCCGCGATCGGGTTCGAAACCGGGTTCTCCGGCCCAGTAGACGACATCCTTAACCACTCAGTCACCGCAGCGCTCTTTAGTTTTGAGCGAAAGAAAAGCACACCATCTCCCCCTTCTAGGAGGACCCATCAATTGTGCAACTTGGGAAAGGACGAAGAACGTAAAAGGAGGAACACAGAAAGTGCTGCCGCATAGGAGATCTCCGGAATACCATTTTGATGTGCTTTGTGATGTCACTACATGTTAAAGATCCCCAGGTCGAAACTATTCTTAGCCCTACACTACAGAACTCATTTCTCTCTTTCCTCTCTCACTCCTACCTTCCTCCTTTCCCTGACGGTCCGGTTCGGGTGTCGGGCGAGATGTGAGACAATTACTGCGCTATTTCAGCTCTTCAAAAACCAACTTTCCTTTTCGTTTGGTAGTGTCGACCGTGTGCTCATTGCACAGCACACGGGGTTTTTTTGCGTTTCTGCTCCACTGAAACTCGGCTGTCACGGCCGAATTTGAACCCGTGTTCTCCTTCTTAGCAGCCGAGCACCCTGCTCAGTGAGCCAGTGCAGTTTGCTCTGTACACGGGCGTTTACCTGGTATCAGAATCAGTGCGCGGAAGGGAAGGATGGCGAAAAGGAGAATGAAGAGGAAGGCTGAGGCGTGTCGAGGCGATTGTAAGTGCAGAAGGCTTATCATGAGAAGGCTGATCATGAAGGATGCGTGGTCACGCCTGCATAGCAATGAACAGCGCATCGCCGCTGACTGGCCATGACTTGGTGCGCGCCGTGCGTGGACCACGTACGCCCAGCGACCAGCGCTACTGGCTGTAGGACGGAAGGCGAGTAATGTTCGGGAGCCCGTCCACAGAAAGAAAGGCTTTTGTTGCGTGAGCAATACTGCGCCAGGTTTCGAGCCATCGCTTAGGATCCGGTAGTGGCCACGGTTTACCTTGAACAGCGTTGCTTACGCCCCGCTCCGCCAGATGGCAGCACCGTCGACTCGCTGCGCGGCAGCGGCGCCGAGCAGTTTGCTCTGTCTACGACAGATGGCGCCACTAAGAGGTCCGCCACTTCTGGGCTTCGAAGCCGGCGTTAGCAGCATTGGCGCGCAGTGCATCGATGGCAATCGAATGATATCGATTAAGCAATTAGTCTCATTTCTAGTCAGACCACATAAATACAAAATAACACCGAGTAGGAAATTGGTCCAGTTGCGGAATCAAACCAGGGTCTCCGGAGTGAGAGGCGAGCACGCTAACCACTCCGCCATGCAAGATCTTTTTAGAGCGCAGCTCTTTGGCGTCCGTTCCTGGGTTTCGCGTCGTCGTCGGCGTCGGCCTCGTAACCAGTTCCGCCCCCCTTTCATCCCCCCAGCGCTAGCAGCGACCGACTGATAACGACCGACTGATACCGCTGGATGCCGCTGACGCCGCTAGAGAGTCAAGATAACGTGACTGCATAGAACACCGTCGCCGCCATGCAGACAGAGGAGGAAAGGGTCCCCCCCCCCCCCTATTCTTGTGTGGCGGATAGGGTGCTCTTCAGTTGCCGACGCGCCGGTTATTTCACGTAGGCCCCGGCACGTCGACGAATACGTGACCACCTTCCCACGGCTAGACCTGGTTCTTAGCGCTGCGGAAGCGAGGGTATCATATTGTTTGTGTCGGCATCGGCGGCGTTGTCCCTGAAACCAATTCCGCAGCTGGGGTTGACTCACTATCGAAAAGTTGAAACAGCTTATTTGCTGCGCTCAAATTTCGCATTAGGAAGTAACGTAATCGTCGGTAATTTTTTTTTCTTTCATGGTATTTATTTACATGGTTTTGTACAGAAGGTATATACATATGTGGGTGTGTATACACACACACACGAAAAAAAAATATATTTACAGAGAACCTAGGTAAGCGCTACATGCCAGCTGATTGTTTTGAATGAACAAAGGCGCGTCTAGTGATTACGGTGCCTTCGTTCACTCCTATCTTCTTCCCTTCCCTTTACAGCGAGGTGCAGGTGTCCAGTGAGATATGCGAGACAGGTACATTTCCTTTTCTCAGAAACCAACTTACCGACGAGCAAGGCGTACAGCTGAACGGACGATGGCGTTCTGTGGACTCCCTGGCAGCGTGGCGGAATGGTCACGTGACCAAATATGGCGGCGCCCATGCTCCCACGCTGTTAAGCGTCTATAAATGCGCGCTTGCCTTGGCGTGAATTCTTTGCTATGCATCCCCTAAGGAGAAGTGAGAACGACAGGAAGAAGCAAGAAAGCGACAACGTGCACAAGAAACGCCAGAACTGCGTGAAGGACGTCTTGCAGAGCGTCGGGCTAAGGATGCAGCTCAGTGACAACGTTCTACCACGCAGAGTGGTTCCAGGTCGTCGCTCACCGAAGAATCTCAACACCTGACTGCTAAGGAACACCGCAATGCTGCCAGTCGAAGCCAACGCGGCGAAGAATCGCCAGAAGAAAGCGCGCACCATTGCTCACGCAATTTACCCGGTTTAACCAGAGCTAAACCATTGCCAATTTTTTGAGGAGAGGGAAGGATGCAGTGTAACATCGCTGTGAACTCCTCAACTACTCCGTGAAAAAATTTATGGAGCAAACAAAATAATTGGCAGGGGCTTAGCTTGGTTAAGCCCGGTAAGTTGCGAAAGCAATAGCCCTTGCTGCGCCTGGTTTGGCTGGTGGTGTGTCTTGGTAGTGCTCTTAGTAAAGCTTATGTTTATCAAAGTATTGCACATTTGTTTTACATGGCATTATACTCACCACACGAGGGCCCCCACGTGATCGGAGATTTATGCGTGCCTCGGTCGCCAAAACGAGCGGCTGACGCTAACGGATGATTGTCTAGAAGCTCCGAGCCACGCGGCTAAATCCGGCGGCTGTGAAACATATCCATGTGGAAATTTATCCGGATCCCTCCACTACGACCTCCCTTTCTCTCACTCTTCTTCCGCTCCCTTTTTGATACCTTCCCTCACGGCGTAGTCGAAGTGTGCATTGTTATTTGAAACAGTTACAGCCCATCCCGCTTCCTGAAAATAAATTTTCATTTTTCATTTTCTTCTACCAAGGCTTTCTGTCCTATCACAGCAGGCTTTCCTGCTCCTTTAGTAGCTGTTGTACATTAACCAGCCTTCGGATAACATCCCGGTCTTCAGCTCACCCGCAGAAGGCTCCGGTATACTGTGCAATGTGACGCTGCACCTTAAAAAACACTGTTCCTTAAAACGAAAATGTTCCGTAGCATTATCATCCAGCAATCGCAGCCCACAAGACTGGCGACCTTCACGTGGACTGCTTCTCACTTCGGCTTAAGTGGGAAACTCGCGGCTTACACAAATTCCTGACAAATGGCTAACAATTGAAGATGACGTTGGTGGTATCCTACCCCTGATCACATTTTGGTACATTATGCAACATTACAAGCTCTAATGTAGGACATAATCCTCTGCACACAAGCACCTCGCCAAAGTACAAGAAATAACATTACGAAAGTTGAAAACAGGCACATACTTATATCAAAAAACAACATATCATGATTCCCATGCAATACGAGACCCCCCCCCCCCTTTTTGGTGAAATATCCACATTATACTACACTGTATGGACATGTTAAAAATTCAAAACCAGAGCAGTGGGAGAGTAAGCTGACAAGCTCATATCTAGGCATGTATAACAGGGTGGTTGAAAAAACCTGGCGGTCGGCAAGAACAAAGAGAATCAAAAACTGAAAACCACCCACATGCCCTCATTGTATGAATTTTTTCCTCGACCTCCACTACGGCAGCCTTTTCTCTCTGCCTTCATCCTTTTTCGCATGGTGTCTCTGAGGTGTCCACCCAGAATTTAAATAGTTCCATTTTCATGGTAGCCTAGTGTTTAGGGCGATCGACTGCTGAGCCCGAGAAGGGGACATGCGATTCGGTCCGCGGCGGCGGCGTTTCGATGTATCGAAAAAGCTAACTAAAGATGCCCATCTCCTTTGCGACGACAGCATGCATTAAAGGAACCCAGTTGCTTGAAGTACATCCTGCGCCCTCCACTACGGCGGTGCTTTTCTATCTTCCTTTCTTACAAATTTTTAGCCCTTATTTCACGGCATGGCTGAGTTTGCGTGCGCAGTTCTAAGCCCGCGGGTTCAATTCGGGCCACGGCCGTCGCGCTTCGATTGAAGCGAAGCCCAGATGGCCATGTGCTGTGTGTTCTCCGTGCTCCTTAAAGAAGAGTAGGGGGCCGACATTATTCCGTAGCCCAGCATGACAGCACCACTTTCTCTCTTCCTTCTTTCGTCCTTCTTTCATACCTTTCTTCATTTCTTCCCTCACGGTGCGGTGAAGGTATCCGCTGAAAAGGAGACAGTTAGTGGGCAAACAATTACTACCCAATATGATGCCAATGACGCTAGCAAGAATCACGAGGCATGGGCACGTGCGGGCGCGGCCTGATGACGATGCAGGCAGCGCGGGGCGCGTAGCGAAAGGGACCTCACCGATAACTGCGCGAAATAAGAGAACGAAGCTCATCATTCTCCTCTTTAAAACAAAACAAAAACAAAACATGGGCAATTTCTCAATGAACCACATTCTGTAACAAATCCTCTTCACAAACCCGTTTCGGGGCCCAGTGGTTGATATTCTTTCTTGTTTGCTTTACATGGTTGTACGAAGTAGAAAATGCAAGGGTGCAAATAAGAAAAGCAAGCACAACTTCTGAGTGTGGGAAATATTCCTTTGCCAATGGAAGACGGAGAGAAAAACACTCTTCGCCCATCACTACCACTGGCTTACGGCCTGCTGCCCCGAAACCATTCCCGCTTTCCGTAACACGAGAAAAGGCGTGACCGGTAGCTACATGGGCTTTTGAACCTAAAAAATAGGGAATGGCAGGGTTAATCTTCGCAACGCTATGTCCAAGGGGTATTTTTATGCGAAGCATATTACTAGAGCTACACTACAGCCCATAGAGCGCGGCGGTGGAGCTACCATTGACCTTTAGCGTGACCACGTGACACTACGTGACAACATGACGTCACAGCAGAGGAGAGATGGGCTGCCGGCTCGCGCGGTCTGCCGCGGCTGTGGAGGCTCCACATCAGAGGCGCGGCGGCTGACCACGTGACAACATGACGTCACAGCAGAGGAGAGATGGGCTGCCGGCTCGCGCGGTCGGCCGCGGCGGTGGAGGCTCCACATCAGAGGCGCTGCAGCTGACAGTCTATAGGGAATGGTGGCGGTGGTGGAATAACTAAGGGTGTTTCCAATGTACTTTCCATGGATGCCAAGAATGCTGTTGTAGCCGCTGCTGGGGCAGCGGTTGTACACTTGGCATTGAATTCACCGATGATGACGTATATAGCTGCCACGGCAATCCTTGCTACACTTCTAGTGGTTGTATTAAAATGACCAAGTATTCAACCAAGGAAAGCCATGTATTACCAAGCCTAGCCATAAATATGCTTCGCATCTGACTAGGCTTAACCTTACCTAAGCCTCAGCCATTTTTTTTTTCTGACGTGCTTTATGTGACGCAACAATGCGGCGTACGTCTAAAACCAACGATTTTGCAACACTTGAACTACTATAACTCTTGCAAGACATCAAACGTCCAGTGTTCAAAGTATGCGTATTCTTCATCGCTTACCTTGGCGGTTTTTTCTGAGACATAATATACCCATTTTAACTTGCAATTCTCTCGTGTGTCATGTTCATGAAATTTGTCGCGGAAAATAGCACATTTTGTCGATCACAGGTGGAGCTACATACTGACCTTGAGCGTAAGCTGCCTCGCTGCATCCTGACCATGGTTGACAAGACTGAGGTCTACGTGTACCCGAACCAGAAGGGGTCTTCGTCTTACGCTGTAAGGAAGATATCTGCACCTTTACCCTTGCGCTCCCCACTCTGAAGTGAGCATGTTGAAATTAAGCACATTGCTATAGCCAAAAAAACCCTGCTTCTTTCTTTGGTGCACATCATTAAAAGCTTTTTTAAATTAGTGCAAGTGACACTTTATTGATTTGCATCCTCCCTTTCATTCCTTGCATAATATTAATTATGACATGTCTTGCACATAAAGCTCGGAAGCAAACCAAATTTCAAAACCTTTGTTATTTACCATGTTCATGGCCCTCGTTCTTGAGTACCATTATATCCGAATACGAAAACGCTTGAATCTTAATGCTGAGAGAAAATTTTTCTTGGCTTTGAAATTCATTATTTCTGAGAATCGATAATTTTGAAGCTATTATTCTTTGCTTTCACAATATTATATCTCCGAAGGTGATAACAAATATACCAGCCCGCATGAATTCCTCTATAAAATAACATTGTAAAACTACAAAACTCGCCCAACATAATACCTTGTCGGAAAACATCAGTAGTAAGAAAAATAAGGTGCTTGCGGGTGATATACAAACTTGCACAAAAAGCAGTATTTTAGTGCGTGTATTTTCTGTTACAGTGGCAGACCATTCAACGTTGGTTCGCAAGTCCCAAAGAGAACGGCAAACGCAACAGAGCCCTTGCCGCTGGAAGTGGGCTACCTGACAGTTCCATTCAAGAAATGGTCGTGGAGCTCAACAGCCAGAAACGAAGGTAAGTGGTAGACAGTGCCGCGTTGAATGTTTCGTCGTAGGCCGCGAATAATAAGACATGGGCTGATGTTCATCATAAAATCATGTAACAGCGCTGCAAATGTGTTTTCTGTACGCCTGCTGTCATCATCGTTATGTCGCGGGGATTATAAGCCTCACTTTATACAGGTAGCGTGAGGTTCGCGATTTTTTCTCGATACAAACTTGGCGGATTTTTCTAATCTTGCTACTTAACAATATATTTTGTGATTCCGCATTAATAGCCGCAGAGCTAAGAACTCTGTCGCTTTCAGTCTCGACTTGGCAAGCGTCGTCGCGTTTACAAGTACTTTGTCGAGGCTTGGCAGAGTCCGGGTATAAATGTAAAGTACAGCTTTAAACGGTATCTTGTAAGCAGACCTCTTATGTTTCAGTCAATAGTGCGGTTTTCTCACATCTTTTAGCTACCTTCTGAAGCCCACACCTGAATTCATATAAGGAAAAAACTGAAACGATGAATTATTTGAGTAGTTTTGTATCTTCACTCGTTTGTTTAGCGGAAAAAGTTGCGAGCTCCGAAATTATTAATGCTGTAGTGTACAAATAGCTAAGTAAACAGAGTTGACTAAACAATCAATAACCCTTTAGCTTGAGCTAGCTGTTGATGTTCCATAATAAAAAGTTTCGCAGAAAGGGCAGCAACAAAGAACGCTTTGTGGTAACCGTTCTTTCTCCTCGTCCTTTATATCAAACTTCCAAAAGATAATATTGGATATAACAATAAATTCTCGGGTGAACGACGTATTGACTTCAAATTTAAGCAGCGCTAACTTTTAAGATGAATACAAAGAAGACATGACAGGACGGGCGCTTGGCCCGTCCTGTCATGTCCTCTGTGTATTCGTCTTAAAAGTTAGCGCTGCTTAAATTTCAACGAAAGAAAATGCGTCACCAACTAGCCCCGTAACGTGTTTTACGAAGTGGACTTATTGACTGACTGATTGATTGCAGGTTGAAGGAGATCTCTAGGGCCATGGAACAGCAACTTTCGCTTATGCGGCTGGTCGTTCAGAAGATGGAGATATGAACCGAGAACGACGATATGGACGAAGGATACTTCGAAAACATCCAGGACCGACCACTCAGCGCGACAACACAAGCCAGCCTATGAGTTTCCCAGGCCTCGTCCAGCTACTACGAGCGACCCGCTCTCTTTCTTCACGCTTATTTTGTGTCAAAATTGCCGAAGTAATCTTTAGCACATATCGAAACTATAATCGAGACGACGATGCAAGACTTAAAAAGACACATTGAAAGCCCCATTGCTTTAGGTACTGTGTGAACGGTCCTTCAGGCTAAGCATTTGGCTACTTTTCCATGAAATGTGCCCTGGAGTTTCACATGACGCAAGAGCAAAGCTGTCGAACTTCGCAACGAAAGATACGCTGCAATCTATTACAGCGAAGAGAAAGCTTGAGCAAGTAGGGACGGACAGCCAAATTTTCTAACTTTTCTCATTCCCGGTGTTAGCGCAGCTCCTTACAGTGCAATGTATATGGTTTTCCGTCTTTCACTCTAATTTATCCTCAAAATCAAATTGTACTTCTATATAAAATGGGAAAGTATATGAAGTTCGACGTCTGGTATTACACAATATGGGTCGCCAAATTGCAGCGTTTTTTGAGGGTAGACCAGGATGTGCACTACAATTTTGCTGGAAAAAGCATTCGTACCTTTCTTAAAGAGAATATTGCTGGCAGTAAGCGCGATCCAAGGAATATGTTCCCACAAAAACGCTGGCACAATTTCGGAAGTTGTATTCAGACCAACTATAGTCTTTATGGATGTCTCTGCGAGCTTGTGTGGAACACTCTAAGAACAAAAGGAGTGCGGGGAACTCCTTTCGATGGAGTATACGCTTGTCCCATATTTCACTCCTTTTTCCAGAGTCGCCGCACTCCTGCTAGGCGCACTCCCTCTGCAGGAGTAGAAACACTCCTTTATTACGAATGGCTGAGGAAAAAAAAAAGCTGCGCCGTAGGGCGGATTCGATCCGGGAAATTCTGCATTGCGAGCCGAGTGCGCTACCTCTCGCCTATAGATGGGACGAGTAGTAATGCTTTTCAATAGTTATATATGCTAACATTTTGAGTTCAGCGGCAGTTTCGTGCGTATATGTCGTGAGTTATGTTCTCTAAATTGGTATATCGCTGGCTGGTTAGAGTTGGCACAGCTCAGTAAATGATGAAACAGTAAAGGCAACATCTGAACGCCACAACGCCACGGTAAATCTTTACTCGACAGCAATTTCATGGTGCACAGTACGTTGACTCGCCCTTCGCGAACGAGTTAACTGGTGTCCTGATGCACTATTTTTCGTATTAAAAGGATGTGTAGCTTCCCTAGAGCACTCGTCGATCATTCATACCGTAGTAGGAATGCCATATAAAGTGTTTAGACTAATGTTTCGCCGTCGACCGCGAAGGTTTACGGGATCTGACAGAAGTGTTTTCCTTTAACAGAAGCATCGCTCGTTTCTGCGAACCGCTTTTTCTTGGAGGTTGTTGTGCTGAAATAGATGTTGCAAAATGTGAATGAAGGTTCCGAAGGGCATAAAATATACCCACACAGCAATAAACTAATGTTTAGGATAAATTGCGATAGTTACCATGACAGTCTCTTCTTAAACGCATTCTACGGAACTGCATGACTTCTCTGAATGGTATAGACTGCTCAGAACCCCGCGGCGGTCGCATTTCGATGAATGCGAAACTCCAAAGCCTCATGCACTGCGCGATGTTAGTGCACTGCGCTTTGGGAAGTCGCGATGTCAGTGCAGTTGCTTTGGGACGTAAAATCCATTGAAATCAAATCAAATATGCTGTATGAATGCAACGCAATAATCTCCAAAGTATACCTGCACGTATCGGTTATGTACAAGGTCTGGCTCTGTGGGCGGAGCACAGCGCACTTTCTTGTTTGCTTGTTTTTGCTTATCACTAGTTTGCATGAGATGCGAGTCATAGGTCACTATATTTATGGCTCCGCTGCAGTACAAAAGCTAAGAAAATAAACAACCTCCAACTCCCTCAGGCCCTAGAGGGAGTGCGCTCGCAGTTTTACTTTTACCGAAGGAGGCGTTTCACTCCTTAGGGAATTTGGGAGGAGTAAACTGCTGCTAAAGAGAGTGCAGTAGCCGGTTTACTCTATCATAGAGAGTATCAGTTCTTAGAGTGAACAGATATAAGATGATATCAGCGACAGTTATTAGTGAAGTGCCCTGCCTTACATTTAACTTTCTAAACCATATGGTTAGTAGTGGAGGCGCTTTTACTGAATTCTTAGATATCAAACTCGACAGTCTTGCGTCACCTTCGTACCATGTAAAATCTGAAGTCCTGCGCGGTGTAAAATGTCATTACTTTGCACTTGTTGCCTGTGTAACTACTCCCTGTACGTGTGGTTATTTCTCTCACCTGACGGCTTAGAACTCCACCGAAAACTATGGGATAGTTGTTGGCAGTAACTGTTTAGTGCCCTTGCATCATTACTATTAGAAGTGAGCCCTTATTGCGTCCCGGTTATTACCCAGTAACTGCATCCAGACATATTCGTGGAGAAAAACAAGAAAGTTTTTGCTACTTAGGGTACTGTACAATTTCGTAATGAAAAGACTAAGGACACTTTGACCTACGAGATAAGCAACAAATGTATTCCTGAAAATGTAGTGCAACGCTCCTTTTTCTGCGCTCCTTAGCCACTAAAGAACATCAACTATTTTATTCTGTTTGATGAGTAGAGGAATAACTTACTGCGAAGTTTACCAAAATTCTACTTCTAGGAGAGGGTAACGTTGTGATCATGATAAACTTTACCTGATACACGTCTTCAGTGTAGTTTACTATTATAGTAGGATACAACTTAAAAAAACAGCAGTTGCTAACACTGGGCCGCGGTCCGCGGCGTCTTGTATTACTCCGCTGGCCAACCGCAACTGTAAACGAAATCAGCTTTTTAATGCTTGACTATATCAACAATCCACGTGTCAAAATCCTAGAGCTTATAATTTTTTTTTTCTTCTGATAAGCTTCTTGTTTGCGCAACAAGAAACGTTTAAGCAGCGGACTACTTTTTCGTCGTGGAGGAATTCTGTGCGCGGAGGCTGAATGTGGGCGGAGCTTCACTGCAGACTTAAGTTGTATCCGACTATAGCCATGAATTTGTGATATCAGCAAAAAGACCTTCTACGGTTTTTATGTAAGCCTGTATAAATTTAACCTTTGCAACCTATAGCGCTGAGGAGTAAATTTGTTCTCATCGATGAAAGAGATGAAAAGCAAAATTTATTTGCGATTAACATGGACAATTCTTCAAGTAGACAGTATAGTTTGAGTGTTTCTGCATCATCGTCATAAGGCGGAAGTTCTACACTCAATAGGAATTAAGGGTACTGATGCCATGAAAAAAAAAACAACTATGTTTTTCACCACATTTGTCCCTGCAAATTGCGACCGCATTTCAAGCCGTAATTTGGTTCAGACAATTAAAAACGGACATAATGAGAAGGTTTTCGCCTAGGTTTTTATTTACAAAGCTGTAACTTGAGTATGGCTTGTTTAGAAAAGCGCAGATTGCCTGCATGTGTTTAAGCACTCTCACAAGTGCATGATTAAGAGGTCTATAGTTGTATCATTGACCAGAATGGTCATCAGAAATCAAATCTTCATTGAGAACAAATATTTTTTAGCTTATTGGGCAGTTATCTTGTGCCCTCCCATTTGTACAGACTGTGATAGAGTGCCCAACAACGTAACGAAATTCTTAATTTTTTTTAACCCAGCACTTGCGACATAAATTTAAGAGTATTTTTGATGTTTTAAACAAATAGAGTGCTTTGCACGCTGTAATAGTAATATGACTACTATGACTGCAAACTGGAGATGCTTGGATGACTTCCGTTAGTGCTTTCGAAATCCTGTGGTGCCCTCCAGCGCCGATCAAGCGAAACACTGTCGTCGTCACCTTGCGAGTGACGACGACACCATCGTCGATCGATATGACCGGAATACCATCGCCTCTTTTTAGTTCCCTCGATAGATGGCAGTCTTGTCTCCCTTCCTGAACTATATAGTAACTCTGCCTTCCTGCACGTTCACTTATAAATGTGTGTGTGTGTGCGTGCTCCTTTGTCGTGTTCTTAATTCTTGTATTTTATTTCTTTCTCCATTTTTTATTTTGTGAAACTTTTTGCAAAGTGTGGACACTGTACGGTGCAAGCCGAATACAAAGAGTGGGGTCCTAAAATTCAATCCAATTATGTAACGGCTCTTATAATAGTAACTAGTAGAAACCTCAAGACAGGTCAGAAGAAACGGAACAAAAATTAGACATCTCAAGCATACACTGCGAGCGCTGTTGGCTTAAATTTGTTGCTGGCTTGCGGGTAAGAACTTTTACATTAGATTTCGATTCACGCGTTCTCTTTTAAAAATCTAGTCATTTCATTTAACTTGGCATTTTGGTGCTTATATATGCGAATGTAGCGGGCATATTTACCATACTTTTCCTTAATTAAGTCATGCGCTTTGAATGCAACTCCAAAGGCATCGCATCAGTTAAATTTTGATTCAAGGGTCCAACCACTCTTATCTACTGCAGTAGAGGTTTCGTCTACTCGTCACCAAGTAGTTAGTCTTAGGGATCTACGCTAACGACGCTTAACGTTTCGATGCCTTGCGTTGTGTGCAAGGCAGTGTTTAATGCAGCCGAGAAACTTGGTGATGAGGGGAATTCTAAGAGCCCAGCATTCTCGATATGACCTCTGTCAACTCAAAATTAAACTGCGGCACGACAGTATGAGGGTTGCTGTAATAGTAACAATCTCGTACATAAATAGGACTCCCTGTGATGATTAGGTGCATGATTTAGTGTTCGGGGTCCTACAGCTTTAAGTTATGCTACAAATACTCAGACATATGCTTGATAATGTGCAGTTTTCATCTTCTAACGTAGTCAGTTTTTCAGCTGGAGTGTTTTCTCAAGCGACGCGAGTGAGTGATTGTGTGTGTTTAGGTGAATCGTTGCATGATTTGTGTCGATTAACGCAGATGAAAATCGAGTGAGTGATTCATTGCAGTCGCACATTTCTTCGTGCCCTACAGCGCCCATGATTTTTTACGTGAACGTCTCGATGAACGGGGAACAAGTGTGGAGTGAGAGAATTTGATACATTTGGGAGTGCTGGAGCATCATGCATCATATCACTGCGTGCATCATTCTCTTATCTTGGAGCGAAGTCGTGATTTTTTCACAAGCGCCTGAATGTACGAAAGAAAGTTATGTAATAGAATACCGATTAATAAAATATACACGAGCTTAGATTGAAACTCAACCGCAGAGAGAGAGATGAGCTTTAGTGAACCACTCGAAAGTGATTGCTGATATCTTTGTGAGCCACTAATTATTTCTTGCGACGACAGTTCATCATATTCTAGACTGGCGGGAAACTGGCTTTCAAGCGCACGTTCTAGAATGCTGTACAGCAAAAATATTATTTTTGTTCGTGAATAATTTCGCGCACAATGTTTATGGAGGGTTTCTCAAGTAGAATATGTGACCTGACCGTTCCATGTCACCAATGGTGCGTTCGTTGCAAGTTGCGAAGCGGTTTAAAATTCCTGTTGTTTCTGCCTAATCTATGGTGACTATCTGAAGAGAAATGATTCTTCTTGGCGTATTGAGTGTATTATCAATTTATTTTTGGAACATTGTTGTTCACTGTTGCATTAATAAAATCACGTAGACTTCACACAGCGCTCACGTGACTAAATGGTAGTTCGTACACGTTAATCAGTCTTTGCTCTCACACATCAGCATTCTCCCAAGAGCTACGATAAAACTTGCTTGAACCTAGAGTGCTGCTAACACTGAGGCTGTTCACAGGTGAGTACATGCGCTATTCCGCGTTAGGCTGCGTCTTCTACGTCGAGAAATACCGGGTCAAAATTCATCTAACATCTGGGGACATAACAGAATGCCTGAATCTTACGCATCGAGTTCGCATTGAAGTTTAAGTGTGTACACATACAGCAATAACACTAGCAAGCATACGCAAAATATCAGCTACGGAATATCTTTGACAGAGTGGACCAGAGAACAAACGCAAGTTCTCAACATCCGAGCTGAAATAAAGTACAAGAAACGGGCTTACGCGCAGGCTACGCAATGGGAAGGGCAGGTAAACCATGGTCGCTAAGCGTAACAAAGTATATTTCCAAACACAGAAAACGTTCCTGGCCGCAGCAGAGAAACAAGTATGTGAGAATGAGATGAGGAAGTTTGTGGGAACAAGGTAACCGCAGCTTGCGCAGGACTGGTTTCATTGCAGAACAGTAAGAGAGGCCGTTGTCCTTCAGTGGACGTCGTAAGTTTAAGATGAAAATGAGGATAAAAGTAATGTTCGAGATCTCTTGGTCCAAGAGTTACAAATTGTATAGGAAGAATTGTTATGGTAACAAGGATAACTTGTTCAGCGGCTCCCAATTACGCCCAGCGAGAAAAAGCCGCAGATAAAGCGTGGGCGCAGGAATATTTACGGAGACCGTCACAATCAGCAGCAAAAGAACAGATGAATCGTCATGGCTTGAACGCGGCAGCCTTTTATTGTCATTGAGGGAACGTGATGCTGATTCAAACGCTAGCAAAGCTTCTACTATCTTTGGCATAACGCAGCTACATTAGGGCCAATATTTACGGCGCACGTGCACCAACGAGTGAGTCTTGCTTACTTGGCCGGTCACAACTCCGGGGTATTTGCGGAAGGCGCGAGCGCTTTGGACACTCCCATACTTGGTGAAAAATTAGTACGTGGGATGTATGAGGATATACTGCGGGAATACAGAAGAGGTGAATGCAAAAATACAAAAGGAAACGCTGTACGGTAATTCAAGAGGCAGCGCTTTCTGTTAAGGTGAAATCACTCATGCGTTCACTAACACCGACCAAGAATCACGTCACTGTACGTACGTACGTTCTTTCGATCTTGTGCTGTTGCCTAGCAACCGTAGTTACTCGGGTAAACTGGGCTTAGTTCGGAAGAGCGTCGCGCCGGCTGCGTGAAAAGCGGTTCGGGAAGAGCAACGAGGCTCGCACAATCCCTTCCGGTGGCCGGGATAGAAACAGCCACCTGCCAGTGCAGGGGCGCATCGTTTAACCACTGTGCCACTGCGCTGGTAGTGGTACGAAGACTCGCCGCCATTTGTGAATGTTAAGTAGACAGTAACCAATTATGCATATATGGACATCAATTCATGAAACATATCGCGCCATACCTTCAAGGCGGAAATTATGTGTCCCCTATAAATGAAGAATAAACTACTGCTTTCGCGTATCTACTCGGTTGAACTACGTTAAACTTCTACCAGATTTTGAGGATAGATCAGGTTGAGTTAAAACGAAGTAATAGTGTACTAAGCATGAACCCGGAACACGATATTTTGGTAGACTTCGGGTGCTGTGAAGCAAACATTAAACTTCTTCTGGTGGACCTAAAATTAGGCATGAAGGAGGAAATGGTAAGCCTTTCAGAAGGACGTGGTTTTTAGAGATAGTGGAACCAAAGTCCACTCGTCAGCCCCACAGACTAGCGAGAGAACAATCTTGTTACTGGTCCACAAAATCTTCATTGAAAAATAACACATGCCGTCACAGATATCGAAACAGCGTATCTCGGAATATATAGGACAAAAGCAATTTACCTCTGCCAAAAGGAAGGAAAGAATAAACATTAAAAAGAAAGTACAAAATAATTAAAAGACGCACTTTTATTTAGAGAACGAGGTGACAGTCGCCAAAACCCCCGGCAGCTGGCAGCCATGCGATGAGAGTGCATGATTCGTACCTCTTGTTTGCACATGTAGGCCGTGGAAGCGCGTATTGACTACGCAGAGGCGACATCAAAGTGTTCCTTTGATTAACTCTTTATTTTAATGTTTTCAATGTTAGGTGAGATAGCTGCTCTTTTGGGAGCAGAATTTGGTCGATTGTTTTAGCGGCCGGGTCATTAGGAGCGGCAGCTTGAATCCTTCGGACTTATTCGTATGTTTAAAATTCAGTTTTAAGGGTCTTAATTTAGTTTTCGCAAAAAGCTAAAAAAAATGTGGTCGATTTGCGTACTAAGGCCAGATGCGAATTTAGCGCTCTAGCAGTTCGGTTTTCACTTCGGTTCCGGTGTCCAGATCCAGTGTTAGCGTGATGGCAGTTGTTCGAATAGCGATAATTGGTTAATGTCCGTATACGCGGAATAGGTCATTCTCTTCATTCATAGATCCCTTGCAGTCTTCCTACCACTACTTCGCAGTGATACAGCGGTAAAGGGATGCGTCACTTCCCTTCTATGGCAGGTGCTGCCATCCCTCGGGCAAGTTGCTTGTGTAGGGTTGCGACGGCATTGCGAGTACAAGGCGTCGGCATGCACTTTGAATAAACTTATAAGAAAAAGCCTTTAGTGACTCATTCTGCCGTCCGTCCGTCCGGCGTTACATCTAGCGCCTCTTACTCATCGACAAGCGCAGCTGCCAAAAGGTGACGTCATCTTCGTCGACAGGTGGAGCTGTCGGCGCAGCGGCGTCGAGCGCTGCTCATCTTCGTCAACAGGTGGAGCTGTCGGCGCAGCGGCCATAGAGAAAGATATTGGTAAAGAGCGGACACTCCCATAGGGCCCAGCGGCCCATTTGACTGCAGCGCACCAAGCGGGCGGAGTCTCATAACATCCGGTTTCGGTTTCAACGCGCGCAGTTTGAATGGCTGCATGCGCTGCGCCTCGCTGCCTGGGACGACTTCCGGTTCCGGTTTCAGGGGCGCCCGGTTTGAATGTTAGCATACGCCGCGCCCCGCTGCGCCGTTGGCAGCGTATAATTAAATAGATTTCGAGTGCTTTTGACCAGCCATGAACGCAGCTGCATCACAGCCTTTGCCAAATATTAGCACTCGACAAAAGACACCAGGTTTTGAGTGAAATGAGAACATTTATTTTGTGCAACATAAACAAAGCCGTGGGATGCGGAAGATGGTTCCTGGCCTCCTGCTCAAGGTGATCCTGTTGCGGCACCACGGCACACAGCAGGTGTTGCCGACGGGTGGCATCACCTGAAAAATTCGCAAGTATGGTCATTCTCAGTCTCCTTATATTGTAACTCTGTAAACAGTGAAAAGGTGCGAAAGCGGCGAGGGAACGAAATTACGAGCGGAGTAAACATGTTTTTGCGAAACTCGCGTGCTGAAAGTCGTTGCGCAAAGTACAATACACATACCGTACTACACGGCAGATACCAATCAGCTTTTTGCAAGCATTTCTACATTCCCCGACGTTATTTTCTACCTTCTAAAACCTAGGTGGACAGCAGAGTACGCGGTTTGTTCGAGAATATTTCGTACAAAGACGGCCACAACACGGACTACGAACCAGAAGTACACAATGTGTTAGGGGCACTGAGAAATACACGGGTGCAACGTATGTTTTAAGAAGCATAGAAAATTAAACTATCGACGCAACAGTTCTTGGTTTTCAAGCTCTTTAGAGTTTAGAAAGCCCGACGCGTTGCCTTTTTTTGCCGGTTTTCAAAAGCGCATCCCTGTGTTGTCAATGCACGGGCGAAATGTGCGTTTCCACGAGCGTAGATAACGGACTCTTTCACACATACTACATACATACATACGTACTACAAGAGTAAGGTTTTTGAGCTTTTCGTGCGTCATCTTTTTTTTCCACCAGTCTTGAAAACTACGGTCCCGTACTTGCTGCGCGGGAACAGTCGTCTTCGCCGTTCGCCCACTTTCAAAAAAGTACATTTTAACCTTACACCGACAAATGTCACCCATAAGAAGTTATACATATTGTCGGGGGCCATACAAAAACGTGACGTCCCGAGAAAGCGCGAAACCAAGCAAAACTAACCGCTAGGCACAGCGCGTCGGGCCACAGGCCGTGGGCAGGTTTTTTTTTTTTTGTTTCTACGCACCGACCGGCGAGGCTGCATCATGCAGCATCATTCCTCCCGCCGCTCCCGCCACGGCGTAGCATGACACAGCGTGCGCGCGCCCTTCACAACTGCGCCGGCGTACTAAGCTAGAGTGCTCGAAATGCAGCGTAATTTTGCATAAAGTGCTTGAAATGTAGCGTACTTTTGCAAAAACAAAACATTCCTTCCTTGACGTTCTCACAAACTGCAAGAATGCCGTGAACAACAGCCGGCTGGCCACAGAGCGAGCGCGCCGCTTCACGAACTGCAGACAGGCAACGGCGGCCGGCGCGGCCGCCTAAATTGCATGCAATACAGAGTACTTCCACAAATAAACATTTCTCACCTTGCCGCCGTCATAAACAGGAGGAGTTCTGCGTCGAAGGGCAAGAGAGACGAAAAAAATTGCGGTCTGCCCGCACGAACAAATACGCCGCACGCTTTCACGCGCACAAAACAGCCCCCACGACGCTCCGCTGTCTGCCACTCGGATGGGTCTGAGCCGCCGCGCCGGCTACCCGCCCGCGCGCGCGCGCGCGTTTAGAGACTGGTGGCGTCATCCTGGAGTTGGAAGATTATCTAGTGGAGGAGGAGGATTGCGCGTCACTTCCTGGGGCCAGATTTCGCCGAGTGTCCGCTCTTTACCAATATCTTTCTCTATGCAGCGGCGTCGAGCGCTGCTCCGTGGTCAGTCCGTGTGCTGTAGCTAGCGGAGGAGGACTGCTCCAAAGCGGTGCAGCGATTCCGCGCCAGGTGGTTCTGCTCAGCAAAGGGAGACTCACCGAACACGAAACGGCGAAAGATCAAAGAACGCATGCGTCAGCGGCTTTCGCGTGGCGCACTTTGGGCTGCCAAAGTGCCCTCAGAGTTGTTTATTTTATTTATTTTTTTATTGCGCAAATATGCTCAGCGGCATAAGGGAGTTATATGTGCAGGGTCATCCACTCTTAGAACACGCTAGCGCATGGCTGCACTCTTCAGAGGGCCACCGCGTGCGACACAGGCGCTCGTCGCAGCAAAGTGGCGCAGGAGAAGGTGTACCTGGACGCGGTGCGGTCATCTGCCGCTTCGCTTCTATGCGCAGCCGTTTCGGACGCAGTGACCCTCCAAAGAACACGGCCATGCGCTAGCGTGTTCTACCTAGGAGTGCACGACCCTATACATATTCAAGCCGGTGGTGGCTACAAATGGCAGCAAGGCCCGGTATTGGGGCCCATGGGTCCGAATTTATACATTTTTAATTATTGCTTTCTGAACGATACGGAATCCATTTCAGTGGAAGCGTCGGAGGAGAGATAGCCTAGCTTCTCGAGGGCTGCTCAGTAGATTTTTTTACGAAGCGCGCAGGAACTCCGGGCTTCGGATTAGATGGCAGCAAAGAAAGAATGTATTGGCTGTGGGGAAGGCCAACAAATTTTCATTTCAGATCAGAAGGAAGAACACAGGCAGTGATACAAGCACCAGGATAAGCTACATAAACATGCAAGAAGGCTTACACAGAAATCGTTAGGAGCAGAACAGCAGATAGAGGAAGAAGTAAAAGCTCTATATCTTGACGCCATAGGAAGCATAATAGGGTTCTCACGCAGCTTCCACCCTCTCCCTTCGATGACGTTCTACGTCACACTTTGCGGTAACTCAGGACGTACTACGTTCGCCGCTTATGAACGTGGGTGGCGCTGATGAACACTCTCAAGGTTAGGTTACTTGTAAACATAAATACCCCCGAAAGCAGAAGAAATGACAGCCGTCGCCGTAGCTTAGAGGTAGAGCACCGGACGCGTAATTCGGAGGTCGTGGGTTCGGATCCCACCGGCGGATTGTGGTTGTTTTTTGTTCTGCTGTTCTAATCAATTTGCTTTAAGCGATAACATATTCAGTAATATTCTAAATTGACCAACACCACAAAATAAATAAATAAATTTAAAAAAATCCCCTGTGCCCCTTGGTTTCTGTGGCTGTTGGCTTCTGTCATATTTATAATGAGCCCCTCATTCCCCTTCCCTTCTTTGCTTATATGCTCTCTTAAAGATACACTTCCCGCATCTCGGATAGCTACCGTACATTGATATTTGGGAAGGCTGTGATAGAATAACAATGCCGATAAAATGAGGAGGGGTTGTCATTGTTGTACGTGAAGCAAAACAATTAGCAAAGAATAAAATCAAATCGTCAGGAACATATTCGGGTATCGGTAATATTACCTGGCCACCGTATCTCCGCAAATTTCTTCATCTCATCCGCCCACCTAACTTTCTGCCGCCCGCTACTACGCTTGCCTTCTCTTGGAATCCACTTCCTTACCCTTAAGGACCAGTGGTTATCTTGCCTTCGCAAATGGGTTGCTCATAGAAGGTTGCGGTCAAGTACTACACCAGGGTGGCCAAATCCTGCTCTGGTGAGGAAGTGCGTTGTCGGTTATATTCACCGAGATCAGGCGGAACCCCAGGCCTGTTCGTACAGTTTCATCCAAGGACAGGGTTAATTGGAGAGACATGGGAAAGGCCTTTGTCCTGCAATGGGCGTAGTCAGGCTGCTGACGATGATGATCAAGATTACCTGGGAAAAGAACAGGACTTAAACAGCGTGTTTTTCGAAAGAAAAGAGTTACTGGCAATAAAATAAAGAATGTAAAAAAATGCATTAATGACTATATAAAAAAATTTGGAGACAGTGTCCGTATCATTCTATTAGGGGATACGAATGGCCACATCGATGATCTGGATAGATATACAGACTGAAACGGGACGTTGATGCTCGAAATTTGAGATGACCGCTGGTCCTTAAGGGTAACGGAGTGGATTCCAAGCGAAGGCAAGTGTAGCAGGGGGTGGCACAAAGTTAGGTGGGCGGATGAGGTAAAGAAGTTTGCGTAGATGCGTTGGCCGCAACTGCCAAAGGACAGGGTAAGTTGGAGAGACATGGGAGAGGCTTCTGCCCTGCAGCGGGCGCAGTCAGCCTGATGACGAGGATTATGCCCAAATAATCTAAATGTCAAGGGCAAATCAGGGGGGATTCCCGTAACAGCAATCGACCTTATTCGCTGCTGCTTACTGACGTTGGGTATTTATAGCAAGGACACAATAATGGAAATAGACGAAGAGCGGCAGCAATGTTGGGAAGTGATTATAAACCAATTACCCTGCGAATGGGACATGTGGTCGTAAGTGAAATGGCTTAAAACCAACAAGGAAAAGAAATTTAAGCGACCAAGCAATGCCTCAAACATTGAGGGAGAAACGAAGATGCGGCCTCTGGCAGATTGGGATTATAATAAATTAGAATGGCTCATCCCAACGTAAATAAATTAAGTAAAAGTGGCAAAGTGCTGGAAAGAAAAGAATAAGCCACGAAGGTGGTGGAATTTAGGCAATTACGGAGGCCATCGAAAGAAGACGGATGCTTGGTGGAAGCATCGTCATCATCATCACCGGACTACACCCAATGCTGGTAAAGGCCTCTCCCGTGGCTCTCCTACTAATCCTGTAGCGCAGTCACATTGAATGAAGAAGCAGGAGAACACAACAAAACCGAAAGGAGTTTAGATTTTTATATTATTATCTACAAAATTTGGAGGCAAATATTGCTCAACGCACAGCACCGGAGTTAGATGAATTTTCGATCTGGCTAATTATAGATCTTGGTGCAAAGAGGAAGGAAGCGCTGTGAAAAGCACCCGAAGTGATATTGTATAAAAAAATTCCCGGCAGCTAGCGGCATAGTAGAACGAATTTCATCTATAAACAGAAAATAAACAGTGCCAACATGAAATCCTGAAGAAAGTTTAGTTTGGTTTATTGGGGTTTAACATCCCAAAACGACTTAGGCTATGAGGGACGCCGTAGTGAAGGGCTCCGGAAATTTCGACGATCTGGTGTTCTTTAACGTGCACTGATATCGCGCAATACACGGGCCTCCAGAATTTCGCACGATCGAAATTCGACCGCTACAGCCGGGATCTAACCCGCGTCTTTTGGGTCAGCAGCCGAGCGCCGTAACCACTGAGCCACCTCGGCGGGGAAAATCCTGAAGAAGGATTACGATATCATCGATTGCATACAGGCGAGCAATCCAGGAAGAGATATTGAAAAATGGAGACATAGAAATAAAGTAATAGGACCCTGATGAAACTTCACAACGGATTCAGAAGTGGTGGGCGTTTAGAGGGTGCCCTGCTCGTGCTGACATAAGGCGTAGAAATAGCTAGGACGGAGAACAGACCTTAGCATTTTTCGTCCATATCATTGGTGCTGAATGACAACGCAAATCTGACACTCCTGTGGAGCACATCCGCCGCGGTGGCTCAGTGGTTAAGGCGCCCGTCTACCGAGCCAGATTACCTGTGTTCGAACCCGACCAAAATTCCTAGCGGTGCCGTAGCAGTAGCGATCCGGTGGCCCTCTTTTCAATTTGTGCCTTCTTTGTTTCCATGCGGATTTTAGCGTACCAAGCTGCGGCGCGCGCCGACTCTCATGCCGAATCTCGAAAGCCCATTGAAAAATAGAAGAGACAAAATGAAAAGAGGGTCACCGGATCGCAACTGCTGCGGCGCGGCTCGCAATTTTGTCGAGCTCAAGCACATTGCCCTGAAACAAGGCAAGCGACATGCCTGCAGATAATAAAGGGTTCCCATTGGCTCTCTCGGTCCCAGATGCCGCCTGTAGATGGCGTTGAGATGCAATTTTGGGCTGCTCCGGCACCCGCCTCGTGGAGTATACCACTTTTGCTCTCGTCAGTACTTTTGGGAGTTAAAAGTACAGTCTTTGCCGAAAGTAACCGGGCTGCACTGTTTGCTTCTCAGTCGTATATTAACGCTATTATGCCAACCCTCTAGCTCTGAATCGCTGTATGGTAAGGAGAACCCCTGTCCTCACCTTCAAAGAACTTTTTGATTTTTAGCGAAGCCGTGAGGGCCCCACTTTACGAATGAGAAGCAAACCATGCAGCTTGGTTACTTTTGGCGAAGACTGTACAGCCGGCGAAATCTTTAGCTGGTGTGCGCGACGGCCGCTTTTTCTGTGCTCCTGCGCTTTGGGATGAAGCAAACATGCGGAAAGCCCAATATTAAGCACGGGCTTAGTGAGCCCGTGCTTAAATTTTATATTTTCGCAAGTTTGCTCCGTCATAAGCTACTGGAGCACGTAAAACGCGGCCTTCACGCACGCCAGCTTAAAATTTGGCCGCCTGTACATGTACTGAACATGTACCACCGCCAGCCCACTTAACACGAACGCTACATAGCGTGGCTTGTGTATCATGCATGTTTCCCGAGCAGCCGAGATAAGCAAATCGCAACGTGTGTTCGGTGCCCTTGTGCGACCGCAGCCGTAAACGAAACGCAGCGAAACGAGGCCAACAAGAGTGCGCATTCCCCCCATCTGTCAGACACAGGCCAACGACAAAATAGGACTGTGCTCCAGCTATCGTCAGCAGGTACAGACACACCGAGGGGTGTGCATCGCGCCGACTGTATGAAGCTTTTTGAAAAAGCCCGGACATTCTTTTGGCTAGGCTTCCAAAAGTAGATGGGCCACCACCACCGTGTTCCTTGCCACTTGTAGACAACGGCTTCAACGCTTTAGGGCGCATTTCCATGGGCCCATCCGAGGCGCACGAGCACAGCGCCTACGCGTGCCAGCGTACGCCGGAGCCTGTCTGCATATGCGCGAGGCGCAGACGCGAGCTGGCGCTGGCGCTTGGCAAATATCTGTCCATGTCAGATATTCGTGCCTCGCTCGCGCCGCGCTCGCGCCGGAAGTGGCTCGCTGGTTTGCGGTCGGTGGAACCAATCAGAGAACACAGTTCTCTCGGTATCCGGTACGACCCCTCACGCCGTTTTCTTCGCTGAGCTGAGCGCTAGTACCATCGACAGGAAGCAACAGGCCATCGAGTTGCGTATGTTTTCCGGCGCGGCGCTGGGCGCGTAGACGCCATGCTCGTGCGCCTCAGATGTGTTCATAGAGATGGGCCTTTGCGCCCCCAGGAAGCCATATCGACACATCGCATACGCCTACCACGAATTCCAGCAACATGGCTCCTGGGCAGCCGCGGCGACTGATAACGCGGCGCAATCTATCTCTGTGCTTGACGCCGACGCGAGCATGTCGGATGAAGATTCGAGCCATGTGGTTGCGGCGATACGCGTCACCAATCCCTTCTCTGTTCCTTCCACGGAAAACATGTCTGGAAATAACCCTTCCCAGGTAGGATCTTGCACTTTTCCATTTTCGAAATTTGCCAAGCAACCTACGATGGGGTTAGGGACTTCCTAGATATCTCAACAAAACCCTAGTTTTGTGAACAAGCGACAAGGCATAAAACTTGGGCTCTCGCACAGCGCTATAAATTCTCGCTACGCGGATACGCACTTTTGATCGCAGGGCCCTGCTTCGACGCCCACGGTCACCACATTGGGCAGAATCGATCACTTTGTTGATAATGACCATTCGGAAGAGGATGATGGGCAGCCTGTTAGGTAAACGAACAGAGCTATAGCTGCCGATCCAATCAGTGTTAAATACACTGTTATAATTAGGGTAACCTCACCTGTGCGACTAGGCACACTCCCTGCTGCGCACTGTCTGCACGGAGCCACTGCCGATGACCTTCAAATCATACATTCTAACCCGGGCTTTCAAGTACGGCCTCTTGAACGAAGCTATCAGTTTGCATTCGACATATCGCATACGCATGCCAAGTATCATCTTCTCGGACTACAGCCTTTCTTAATTTCTTGAAAGGCGACACCCACACAGGCTTATCAAACCATTCACCCCGTTATGAGAACAAAAAGTAACTGCGAAAAAGGACGGGACAAAAGAAAGAAAACCACACGGGACAAACGCATCTGCATTTGTCCCGTGTGGTTCTCTTTCTTTTCTCCCGCCATTTTGCGCAGTAATTTTTTATTCTTAAAATGTCGTACCAACTAGCCCCTCACCGCACTCTTTTAGACATTCACCCCGGCCAGATCCGCGGTGTCGTATATCGTGCCAACGGGTTAACAAGCGAAAAGCTCATGGCCTACCTCACGGGCTACTCGTGCAAGATAATTAACGCCAGGACCATGGGCAAGAACGGAGCAGCTCTCATCAAGTTCGAGGGCTCCAGACTTCCCCGCAGAATTCATCTATGCAGTATACTTCTACCGGCAACATATTATCACCCGAAATCTGTCATTTCTGAGACCTGTGACAAATATGAGCACAGGACAAGTTCATGTCGAGTAGTCGAGTGATGTCGATGCACTTTGTGCGGTCGCCCCGCACATGACAACCTCGAGGTTCTTCCGATAGAACCACATTGCCGAAATTGTTTTAGGCCATCACGTAGCCACCGATCCGAAGTGCCCTGCTCGGCGACAGGCTGCTAAAACCCCGAGGAACGGCATTGTCCGCCGTATTCGAGTATCGCGACGAAGGAAGCGCAAGCAACAAGGCGCGCTTCTACGTGGCAAGCAAACGTTGCTGATGAATGGGCCTTACGAATACACAGCAATCAACCTCGGAGCCGATTTCGTTTGTTAGTAAGGATTTCCCTCCAATACAAAGCAAGCCGTTACCGAAGACACGAGACACAGAACATATAACCAGAGGGCAAGATTCACACAAACGCTCCACACAATCTGAGGGCATTAGTCTAAGAAATCCCATTGCTTCAACCCTATCACCATCATCAGCCGGACTACGCCCACTGCAGGGCAAAGGCCTCTCACAAATCTCTCCAATTAACCCTGTCCTTCGCCAGTTGTGGCCATCGTATACCCTCTAACTTCCTAATTTCATCCGCC
The DNA here is from genome assembly GCF_055824585.1 of Amblyomma mixtum. Classification (NCBI taxonomy): domain Eukaryota; kingdom Metazoa; phylum Arthropoda; class Arachnida; order Ixodida; family Ixodidae; genus Amblyomma; species Amblyomma mixtum. The sequence continues at coordinate 82,795,618 of NC_143018.1, forward strand.
CACCTAGCTTTGCCACCCCCTTTTACGCTTGCCTTCTCTTGGAATCCACACCGTTACCCTTAAGGAGCGGCGGTTATCTTGCCTACGCATTACATGCCTGCCCAAGCCCACTTCTTCCTGTTGATTTCAACTAGGATGTCATTAACCCGCGTTTGTTCCTTCACCCACTCCGCCGGCTTCCGATCTCTTAACTTTAGACCTATAATTTTTCTTTCCGTAGCGCGCTGCATTGTCCTTAACTTAAGCTGAACCCTCTTTGTTAGCTTCCATGTTTCTGCCCCATAAGTCAGTGCCGGTAAGATACAGCTGATGTATTTTTTTCTCTTCAGGGATATTGGTAAACTACCATTCATGATCTGAGAGAACCTGCCATATGGACTCTGCCCCATTCTTATTCCTCTAGTTATTTCCCTCTCATGATCCGGATCAGCGGTCATTACCTACCCTAAATAGACATATTGTCTTACTACTTCAAACAACTCGACACCAATTGCGAACTGCTATTCTCTTGCTAGACTGTTGAATATGACTGTTTTTTTGCGTGTTAATTTTTAGCCCCACCGTTGTGCCCGGCCTGTCTAACTCATTGATCATGCTTTGCAGTTCATGTCCTGAGTGGCTTAGCAAGGCAATGTCATCAGCGAATCGCGGATAACTTAGGTATTCTCCATTAACTGTTATTCCCAGCTGTTCCCATTTCAGGCCCCGGGATACTTCCTGTAAACAGGCGGTGAATAGCATAGGCGAGATCATGTGTCCCGGCCTGACACCTTTCCTTATTCAAATTTTATTTCTGACTTTATGGAGAACTATGGTAGCTGTACAGTCATTATAAATGTCTTCCAATATTTTCACATAACACGGTTCCACACGCTGATTCCACAGCGTCTGCATGACTGCTGAGGTTTCTACTGAGTCGAATGCTTTCTCGTAGTCAATAAACGCTATATATAGGGGCTGGTTATATTATGCCGATTTCTCTACCAGCAGACGCTATTAGCGACGATTACCTTAGTAAATACCTTGTAGGCAACAGAAAATAATCTGATGGGTCTGTAATTCTTCAAGTCCTTGACGGTTCCTTACTTATGAAATAAGATAATGTCAGCGTTTTTCCAAGCTCTAGGTACACTCCAGGTCAGAAGGCATAGCTATAGCAACAACTTTCGAGCATCCTGCGCCGGCACCGAAGCAAACATGCATACTTTGGGCTTATGCTGAAACTCTCCGTGCTGCACAACACGGCGCAGAAACGCATCTTGCGAAAGATCGCTCGAGCGCGGTACACTTAGATGAAGAGCAGCTCAAGCACACTTTGGAACTGTTCACTGTTGAGGTGATCAAGAGCATGTTTCCACTCTTGGGAATGCCACAGGTTTCTCCGAATAAAGAGCCCGGAATCTGGCACACATCACCTTCACTTCCGCGCACCTTTACGTTTAATAATGGCGGCCATTAGCGCGAAAACTCATGATACATTTTGCTTCGTACTCTCTTATATAGTTCTTGCAATGGAACTGCCGGGGAATCCGTCGCAAGCTAGCACAACTTCAGTGGAGACTGTCCATCAAGCGGACGCTTCCTCTAGCTATCTTACTTCAGGAGACTGGATCTAATACATGTAGGCCCAATCTAAGTACACTGTTAGCAAAAAAAAACACCCGAAAGGGAGTAAATGGCTTGTCCTCCAACGCACACCCAAAAGGTTTTTTTTTACGTCATATGTATGCTGTTTTAATTTACTCCCTTATATAAGGGAGTTATTTTGTAGTATAAAGGGAGTTATTTTTGCAGTGAAAAGAGAGTAAATTTTTTACTACCCACAGAGATGGAGCACAAAAATGGCGTCATGTTTGTTTATGCTCATTCAGACTCATTCTTACAGCAGTGACAGCGGCGGAAACAGGCAGTAGCTCTGCGGGCCGCCGGCAACCCAGCTTGGGAAACTGCGCTGCCCTAATGTGACCCCGCGTCACGCATTCTTTCCGCCGTCTGCTAGCCCAGCGGCGGCGTAGGCGGCAGGAGTCCTCTGCTTGTCGTCTCCTTTTGCTGTACGAGCTCGTTCCGTTGGCCATGTTCGTAGATAAAGGGATGTAACATTATAATCAGTAGTTCAAAACTGAAAAGGAGACGCTGGGTAGTTTTCACGGTCATGCACCCCGCTATATTTGACTCAAAACAAGAGAAGAAAAGATGAAAATACACCTGATGGTAGTTTGGAATGGCGGTGTTTGCTCCCATATTCACTTCATTAAGGCTTGGATTTTAAACATGGCTAAGGAACAATTTGGCCTCATGAGCTCAATCAAGAGCTCAGCGTTGACACTATGTTCTACCACAGTTCCATATTTATGCAACACATAATCTGCTGCAACACAATGCGAGAACCACACCTAAAAAAGTCTTTGAGAATTTAGGCCTAAGCGGGGGCTGTAACGGGGTGGCGACACAAACAAAGGAAAGTCAGGTATCGTTAGAGCACTGGAGGCTTCACAGGAGCAATTCAATTATTTAAAGTACTGTAGCGGAAAACCGCGACAACTCGATATCTTGTACCGCGGCAGGCGCCCGTGAAGGAGCAGAACTCAGCAGAGATCCAGCGACGATGGTAACCAAGCGATCGTCACTCACCTCCATTATCAGACGACTGACCAGAAGCAGACGAGACGCAAGACGGCGTGGCGGATTGCAGAAAATGGTGTTTTTTTACTACATTTCGGCAGAGGTGGACTATTTGGCACAATTAACTCCCTTTCTAGACTGGAGTAAATGCAGGTAAATCCTCATTTTTACTCCATTATTCTTTCATGGGAGTAAAATGGAGCACAGTCCACCTTTTTACTCCCCACTCATCGAGTAAACGTTTTTACTCCCTTTTGGGTATATTTTTGTTTACAGTGTATAAACCTTACTGCACCCTTTCCATAGAGCCCCGACGTCCTGGGCCAGGATCGTGATCGACGCATCCAGTAGCTAATGGGCAGGCATACACTCTTGTTCTCGCTCACGTTGCCACAGCGAGTTTGATACTTCCGCAAGGTGCACACAGACGCAGGAGGTAGCGGGAGTGCGTCTTACCTCAGATGGTGATCAACAAGCCTTGGTTTTCTCGGTTTATGACAGATCGTTCGGTACTTGGACATATCGAGTGGATATATCTTTTTTGGAACATTTCTCAAGGATGTATCCCCAGGATCACGTTATTGCTGGGGGGGGGGGACCTTGACGCCACTTGGGATATCATCGCTCAGATGCCCTGGGAAAACACCTATGGCAGCACATTGTGAAAGCCAGAATGACCCTCACCAACGAACTCACGCTTCCCGCTCGCTTTAGCCAGCACAGAGATTGACACTTCTTTCACATCCCAGTGAGATCCTGTGGTCACGGGCTGATGATGCAATGGGCAGTGATCACTATCCTGTGGTGGTGCCATGGGCCCCTTCTGTCCGAAAATCACTACAGCAGCGGCAACGACATCGAGCAGAGGAGCACGTCATATGGGACGATTTCAGTAGCATGCTCGGAGAGGTGAATGTTCCCACAGGATTAGACTAGCTCATTACTCAGATCAACGATATCAAGAAGAACGCTACAAAGAAGCTTTCAGTCAAATTTGATGCCTCGAAGCCTGACTCTCACGTTTTGAGTCTGTGGAATCGTAGGCTTCGTGCTCTCAAGGCGTATCACCGAGGCCCGCTCGGCGTAGGCCTCCTACCACTCGCATTACTCAACAGGTTGAGCAGTATACTCTGCACCTCGCTCTCCGAGATTGGCAGCTCCTGTGCCACTCGCTCAGTGGAGCAGTCAACTAGTCGAAGGCCTGGAACATATTTCGAGCTATCCTTGAGAGCATGACCCTGAAATTAAACGTCTCCCCGGATGAGCCAGCTATAAAAGTTGGAAAGGTCTTTTTTTCTCCAACCTGAAAATGTGGGCGCCGCTCCCGCGGACCCCTTATTAGATACATCGAAAGATTACGACATCCCCTTCAAATTAGATGAACTGGAAGTGGTATGACTCCAACCATAATAGCGGCCCGGGACCGGATAGTGTACGCTTTCAACACTTCCGAACCTTCTTCCCTTCAGTGGACACAGTCAGGCTGATGATGATGATGATGAACCTTTCCAGGTCACATTAACGTGCCCTGTTGAAAGAGCTCAACGAATATTTAACGAACGTTGATCTTCGCCCTGCGTAGACGGAGTCCGTGGTGATCCCAATTCCAAACCTGGCAAGCCAAGTCGGATATTACACGACTTTAGACCGATATCGATCTAACAAACAACCTACATACAACGCATGGCTTCAACAAGACTTGAATGGCTGTCAGGGAAGTCCAACGTCCTAGCTGTCCCTTATGCAAATAGGTTTTCGTCGAGGGCTCTGTGCGCAAGATACTTTCAGAAGGCTTCATAACGAGATTCTCGCATACCGTAGCAGCGCACAGCGCCGGGTGGTTGTTGGAGTAGACGTCAGAAAAGCATTTGATTCCGGACTCCAATCGACTATAAATCATCGGCTCCAGGAAGTGTGCATAGACGGAAACCTCTACCGCTTCACGAAAACTTTTCTTGCGGACAGAACTCACTCAGTAATGGTTGGGGATACTCAGGGTGAATGGCAACATAACCAAACCGGCATCCCCAACGCGCTGTCATATCACCGGCTCTTTTTAACATCGCTATGCGAGGTCCCCCGCAAATGCTAATGTCTACACTCGGTCTTAATTTTACCGTGTATGCGGACGATATAACGCTATGTACCAATTACGGGTCCTCAGCAGGAACTATCCCTACAGACAGACCTCAATGCCGTGGATGAGTACACCATGAAGTGTGGCATGAAAACCTCTCCGGAACAAAACCGAGTACGTGGCTGTTATTGCTGATAACTAATTTCTGAATTAACTTTTAACTGTCACAACTAAGCAACTAGACTCAATTAGAAACTTGTAGCCGGTCATAAGTAATAGCCATAGTCGTTTTTGGAATTTCGAAAACGCGGTTACTCTCGGCGCTGTGGCTCAACAAAATTTGGCTGCATTGTGCCAAAATACATGGCTTTCGAAAAGCATACACTCAAAGCTACCTTTTGAGGGAGAACTAGTCAAAAAAAGCCGGTTTTGTCGAGCCACGCCTCTAAGGGTAATCGTGTTTGCGAAATTCTAAAATCTGATGTAGCAATTAGTAACGACCGGCTGCAAATATCTTACTAGGAGCATAAACATAATAGTTAAAATGTACATATTAAAAATTAGTTAGCAGGCTTGCTCATTAAAAGCATTAACCGGTTTTTGGGTGTCCGCCGAGGCTGGTACTATTAATTTGAAAAAGCCATACTTTTACCTCAAAAGAATTATTTTTTTTTTTTACAATTACTTCGTCTTCCCTGAAACATCTGGTATACGAGGTGAAATAGGGTTGACCAATTTGTCTGATGAATGACAGTGTTGTAGGCGAAGATCATGAAGGGCAACATTACGTCCTATGTCCTGTTTTCGTTGTCGTCTTTTCATGAAAAGCATTATTCTAGATGGATTTGGTCACATTCTCGTGAAGACATTGGTCTGCGGATGGTATGCTGCTGTTCTCAGGTGGCTAGTGAGGCCGTAGCTCAGAATGGCTTGGGTGAGCTCGGCCATAAATGGTGTTCACCTCTTCGGCTTCTGTGGCCCTGCGGATCAACGGAATCTGCTCGACGCAAAAATTTTTAGGCGAAAGCCTTTCATGGCTGATTCTCCCGTCCGTTCGGCGATACATCCAGAACCTGGGGGAATCATCGACGAGCGCAGCTGCCAAAAGGTGACGTCATTTTCGTCGATAGGTGGAGCTGTCGGCACGGTGGCGTCGGGCGCTGCTCTGTCGTCAGCCGGTGTGCGGCAACTAGTGGAGGAGGATGGCTCCCAAGCAGTGCAGCCCGATCAAACATAGGCAGTAATTGGCAGTCGAAGTAGTGTGACAAAGGCTATCGCCTACCGCACTTTAGGCTGCCAAAGTGTCCCATAGTTTTGTTGCTTCCGTAGCCGTTCCACTTGGAAAGGATATTTCTTCGACGTAGAATGATGATTCACTTGTTGCGCAATCTTGATGCTGGGAAAGAATCGAGGAGATCGATTCCAGTCTTTAGCAAGCGCTCGTGCATCGTATTGAATGGGATTATAATCAGTTATATCTACTCATCAGTAAGAAGATGAAACAAGTAAAAGCGGCAAACCGCTGGAAAGAGAATAGAAAAGGGGGTGAAACATTAGAATTAAGGACTCCATCGAATTAAAGACGGGTGGCTTCAGTGGAAAATGGAGAGGCAAAGAAGGCTCAGGTACCTCAGGAGGAAATAGACCAAAAATAGAATCGCTTATACAAAAAATAAACTGGAAGTACATGTCCTTGTCCAGAGCAAAATAAAGCAGTCCACCGATCGCTGAATGCCTGAAGTGCGCGGTGCAGCCAAAGGTGGTTCAAAAAAATTCTGGAATAACAAATGCTGTTCGAGTAAAATTGACCTCGCTTCGGCGAGCGCGGCTTCGGCCGCTTATCTGATTTTTTCAGCAGCGTCCGCTCCGGCGGACGCAGTTGTTGCTGCGACGCGCGTCTTTTCTTGCCTTTTTCTCTTTCCTCTGATCTCTTACCTCTCCTCTATCTGCACGTTGGCAGCGGTGGTGGCTTGGCTAGAGCCAGTAGCAGGCCCGTGCAATTTCCTTTTCATCCTTCTCTCAGTCACAACAACAACAACAACAAAATTGGATAGGCTTTAACTCATTTACACCTAATGAAACGAGCGAAATACCGACCTCCATTGCTCCGTACCCTCTAGGCCCCAACGGCTCTAAAGCGGGCACGGAAAGGCGCGCAGGTTGCGAGGAAAGTGGCGCGGCGCAGGCGGAGCTCGGCTCCAGCTATGGCCAGTCACGTGGTATGACGTCACGCGTGTGAAGCCTAAATCAAGGTCAAGGTGAAACCTTGCTGACCTTGAAAGTTGCGGCTTAGAGAGTGGAGCTTTCGCTTGATAAGAATCACAGGAAGCAAGAACGGATTCAAGAAGCCGAGGGAAAATGTTTAGAAGGAGACGACGCTGTGAACTACATTACATAAGTTATAGAGGAATCATCTAGGAGTCACGATAAGGTAATTCAATCAAATCAGGGAGCAACTAAATTTAGCACAGCAGAAGGAGCTTGAAATGATCCAATCCTAACTGAAAAAAGGTGGAACCAAACATTCCTAACTGCTCAACCGCAGCGGTAGACGAAATTCCAATCAAGCCGGTTAATGAACTTGGTACAAGAAGCAAGGAAAGGTTGTTAAAAGCATTGGAAAAGGTACAACAAATAAGGCAATTTCGTACAGCTGGCGAGTAAACTCAATTTGGCTTATAAAGGGAGAGGAAATGGGATACACAAAAACCTTCAGACCGATTCCCATAACACCTGGGTAGAAAGTGAAGGTACTCGGAGAACTTCAGAACTGGTTCAGAAGGAGCAGGCGCTTAGATCATAGCCTGCTCGTGCTGGCCTAATGGAAGGAAATAGCTAAGGCGGAAAACAGACCTCTGTATTTATCCTTCCTGGACATAAGCTATGCCTACGACAACGTGAACACGAAACTCATGTGGAACATGTTAAAAGATGACGGTATCGCTCTTGAGATAAATTATGTACAGCAGGAAATATACCCAGATATTAAAGTTAAAATTACATGGGAAGTAATCAAAAATACGACAACTATCCAGGTATTTATTTATTTATTTATTTATACGACAAAGGATTAAGGTAAGGTTGTCCTCTATACCCGCGGCTGTTCATTCTTTATATGATAAATATGGAATGCACGCTACAAGCAAGTAGTCAAGGTTATAATCTGTCGTAAAAATTGGGCGGAAAGCGCATTGAGCAACCGCTTACCGGTTTAATGCCTGCAGGCGATATCGTACTGCTTGCAGATAGCCAGGCAGATTTGAAAACTGGTTGATCATCTAAGCACCTCTCTCTCATTTAAGGTTCGGAAAAATCGGAGTGGCTTTGGAAGAGTAGCACTACGTGCCCACTGCAAAAACCACAAATGGGGCAATGGAGGCCGACACGGGCTAGGGATCGTTGCAGGCTAGGAATTTCAGAGTAAAATATACGAAGAACGCCTGAAGAACTTGGATCCTAACAGGGGGCACTTAAGGTATTTCAATATTTATGCAGAAACAGCGTTGACTCACAATGGCGAAAAACGACCAAGAAACTAACCAAACCAGTATGTACGCAGGACAAAAGGACGGAGAAATGACGATCTTGAGACGGCAGGTAAAAAAAGAAGGTAAAAAACTGCCGCTGATTACGTTACTTCCTCATGCCAAATTTCAGCTTTTCGATAGATTGAAGCAAATAATTCGAGGAAGACATGTATGTGCAATTACAAACTTGTTATATTTCACACATATTGCTTCTTCAAGAAATAGTCCACTAACAGTTCTTGATTTTCAGGAAGGAAGCTTTCGGGTCGGAGATGTAGATGGATATATGCTCGACTTGCTGCACAAATGGCTGGTTCTGAACAAAGGCGCGTCTAGTGAATACGGTGTAGTCTTAGGGGGGTGCTTTAGAGACAGGTACTGCGTTATATATTATTAACTATGAGCATGGAAATTACAGAAGTCACCCTTAAGCGAGTAGCAAAGTGCGTTTCCGCTACTTTTCCTCTTCGCTTGGCGCGCACGTACCGCCATCAGGCGGCGCCGACTAAAACCCTCTTCTCGCAAAGTACGCCACTGCCCCAACAGATAGCGCGCGATGGCAGCGCCTCTTAAAGCCCCTAAATAAACTAAAACTAGCGACATCTCCTCCCTCCTCCTCCTATGCCGGGGCTCCTTCTCTCGGCTTCTCCCGGGCGCCGACGGTGGCGGCACCTAGGCCGGGAGCAGCTAGCAGACGCTCCCAACCGTCGCCTTTTGGCGCCCGGCAGACCGCGCGCCTGAATGAACTTTGTGTTGCGTTTTGTGACTTGGCTTCGGTCAAAATGACATCATGAAATGAGATATTGAGAAATCAGTTACTGTAATAACTGCCCAGACCAACGTTGGATTGCTTTACAGAAACTTCTTGTTCTTCGATCGCTTTGACTGCGGAGCACACGTTGGAAGTGACGCGCGCGAGCGAGTTCGCGGCACTAGAGTGACTAACTATACCATCGCTCGACGAGTGGCTTTCTCGTCGCTCGCGCTTTGGCGCGCAGCGGACCGCGCGCCCGCATGATTTTTGTTGCATTTTCTGCCTCCGATTCGGCCGCATTGAGATTGTAGTGTGGGAGATACAAGGTACGAAAAAAAATATAGCGCGTGACCTTTCATAACTGAAAAAAGAATACACAAGTGTTAACACATCACCAATCCGCATTAAAAGCCATCAGGAGCTTTTCCAATGTCGAACTTTGGAAATGGTCTGGATCATTGCGTGCGCCCCTGCGTTAGTGATTCATTTGACACCACCTATCCACGTTACATAGCTCCACGCAGCGTGATTTTCGCAGGAATTCGCGGCAGCGACGACGGCCTCAACCCAAAATGTCGGAAACTATGTTTTACAGAGGTCCTTGCTTGCATTCTCAAGTATTATCCACGCAGATATCGAGTATTCAAGCGACAGGTGCGTTAATGTGCCTAGGCACAGTAACGACCGATTTCGGTTTAGAACCCTGCTTGAAAAATACGTTCAGCAATGCGCGCAAAATGAAAGCTAGATCTTAATCGCAAGCAGCATGAGCAGCAGGAGCTTCAACAGCAAGTACCACACCTTTGTTGTCGAATTCGTGAGCGAAAGAGTGCAACTGTAACAAAACAAATACGTCTAGCGATGCGTTCAAAATGAAAGCTAGACCTGCACCGCGAGCAGCATGAGCAGAGTAGGCTCAAACAGCGAGTACTGCCCCTTTAGTATCGAGTTCGTGAGCCCAGAAGTTCAGCTGCAGCAACACAAATACGGCAAGCAATGCGCGCAACATCAAGCCTGGACCTGCATAGCCAGCAACGTAAACGGCGGGGCTCAAACAACATGCGAACGAGCCCGACTGAAACCCAGCCGACACGCCGCGCAACATTAAACCTGCACTTCAGCACGGCTTTCGTACCGGCTAGCGAAAGAGTCTATTTAAAATCATGCCAAACGGCATTTAGTGCGAAGAAAGACTGCAGCCACTGGCGCTTCACACCAAATCATCCGAAAAAACACGACTGACAACTGAAAAACGACCACTTATCTCACAAAGACGCGGATCCACAACATTATCGAAGTTTGCCCGGCCGATCCTGTGCTGCTAAACCTTTCGGTGAGCCGCGTTGCTTTTTCTGGAAGGAATTACAAAAAATCTTTTGCCACTGCCACCTCGGTTGTTGCATCTATACGCACAACAGAAGCTCGGCATCGCCGCAACACTTAGACGCCGTCAAAGATAAAAAAAAAACGCTTCCCGCCAAAACTGTTGCACAGAAAGAAAATGTAGCGCGACTCCCAGCCCCGGCAATGGCGCCGGCGTCTGCTGCGGAGCCAAAAAGCGCGCGCTAACACGTGACTACGGGGCCTCGGCCAATGGGAGACTCGATTCTCCGGCGGCGCGCCAGGAGAGGAGGAGTGTCGGAAAGTTCAAAGCTTTTCGTTACTTTTGTTTCATTGAGGGGCTTTAGCGCCTCTTAGCGCCTCTCGCTCGTCTCGTACGGGCACCAGGGTAGCAAGATTGGGCTATTAATACCCAAATTGGGCTTCTCTTTGCCCGAGTTGACGTCAAACATTTCGTTTTCGCTATGTGGCTACTTTTGGGCTTCATCTTTTTCATGCGTGAAAAAAGAAGTTAATGTACTTATAATGTGCTCTTTTACAATTATACAGTGACAGAAATAAAAGGCATGTTGGACTCAAAATGCAGGCTATAGCAGGTTAAAGAAATTTAGCGCGTCTGCTACAAAATGACAACTTGAAAACGTTGTGTTCGAGAAAACTTATGTGTGTCAGGCAGTCAAGGATTATGGCCTTTCGATTTCTTTTATGAAGATTGGCCACTACGTGAAAGTTGGCCCCAGGAAACACTTCACGGCCTATAGACCAGAATTTTGAGCCTCTCCCGGGCGCGGCCATTTTGCACCGACTGGCGCGCCGCGGTGCGGGCGTTTCTTTGGGGACTGCGGGGCTGCGGCAGTTCCGCGGCTGCGCCTGCATATAGCCGCGCTTCGGGCGCTAAAGAAACATTGTCGAACATACTTCCGCAGCGTGGCTGTGTTGCAGGAAGTATTTACGTTATCAAAGCGATAACAGTGACGCGTTTTAATGACATTTAGTTTGACATTCAGGTTAATTGTGCCGGCGCTTAGAACGCGCTCGTGCTTATATCGAATTCCGTCTTGGTGCTCCACCGCAAAGACACTTTTTGTTCAATATCAAGCATTAGGTGTGCGGCTAGCATGCAGTTCCAATTTCCATGCACTCATATTCCTTCCTGCCGGCCATAAAGCCCCCCCCCCACCCCCCCCCCCCCCCTCTCCAAAAACAGGGCTTTCTTGTCGCCGCGCCAGTTTATCAACAAATTACCGCTGTGAGCTCCACTGAGTCGCAGCACCAACAGAAAACAAATTTTGTCTTGGTTTATGCAACCTGGTGCATAAAAACGTACTTTAGCTTAATTTATCAAAGCTTGGATAGATATGAGCAGCTAATCCAGCTTTCACTAATTCTGAGGTCCGAAGTTGCGTTATTTTATTCAGGAGCTCTCGCCGCGTGTGAGAGCGTTGCGTAGCCGTTTGGCTAAATGTGGAAAATGTAATGAAATCGCGCATAGTATTCATAGTATTTTGCTGTCAGTAAGGTAGATACCGCACCGCTGCGGTGCCTCAGTGGTTACGGCTCTCGGCTCTGGCCCAAAAGACGCGGGTTCGATCCCGGCCGCAGCGGCCGAATTTCGATGGAGGCGAAATTCTAGAGGCCCGTGTACTGTGCGATGTCAGTGCAAGTTAAAGAACCCCAGGTGGTTGAAATTTCCGGAGCCCTTCACTACGGCGTCCCTCATAGCCTGAGTCGCTTTCGGACGTAAAACCTTAATAAACCAAACCAAACTAGTGTAGATACCAACAGCTGAAAGATAATATGGATAAACTTTTACCCCCCAGATCCCTCTGACATGCGTGCGGAAAAAGCAGCTGAAATCGGTAGCGGTCGTGCTTACAATCCTGTGCATGAAATGTGTTTAATGGGAACAAGAGCAAGCTCAGCGCAAGGATGCCGAACACGTACTGGTGATCGAAAACACGCGCTCCGTCGGGACAACCTTCAGTCTGCAGCTCGCCTATCCAGTTATTACTCCACTGAGTCAAATAAATAGATCTACATTCTGATGCATAAAATTATGATAGATGATATCGCACGTAAAAGGCGACAACAAACAAGACAGCGCAGAAATCTGCTTAAAGTGCCGGTTTCCATTCCGTACACTACCTGGTCGACTACCCTCGGATGTCACGTTAACGAGTAACTGCGCACAAGATAACCGCAGTACTGTCTGAAAGAGGGAAAATGTGAGTAGTGACGCAAAGCACACACCCTCATACGTTAGCTGATGGAGTACAACAACGGCAGAAGCGAACACGTAAACATGCGTTCTACGCGCGGCGTCGGCGCGACCCCGCAGTCCCTTCGGGCTGCGCGCGCCGACAGATGGCTACTGGTGTCGAGAGTAGGAGCGCGCGCGCAGCCTGCGTGCGAGGTTAAAAAAAATCTGGTCTATAGATTCTACTTAATCCGTGAACTAACGCCACATGTGGGCGTTCTCCCATTGACGGTGCAGCGCGGGTGACGTTGGCGCCAGAATAGAGGGAAAACACTAACATAACTTGTCTCCCTACGTGGTGCGAATGCGTAAGCATTAAATGCTACTGTTTCGCTTCTGTTGCGTGGTTTCGTGATCCCCACATGTTAACCGCTAACCGTAAACGTGGTCTAGTGGTTTGGAGCGTCCGCTTCTGCTGCGGTAGGTGGCTGGTTGGAAACCCATCGCCAGGCATGTTCTTTTCTTGGATTTTTTTATTCTGGTTCCGCGGACACATTCTGCTCAAGATACGGATGTGCAAGTAATGCTTACGCATTAATAAGGTCTTTTTCTCTTTCTTCCTATTCCCGTGGTGGACACAGCAAGCGCGCCACTCGCAAGAGCCTACGCTGTTTTCTGCAGCCTCAAGCGGCACACGTGCAGCCCTCGAGAGTCACTGCGAGCCACGCGAGGGTGCCGTGTCCGTTGCGTAATCCGCGTGCACTCATGCGGAGCCATGGCGCCGTCCTTCCTCGCGGCGCGGAACCCACTGTAACTAATAAGGGCGGCGGAAGTTAGTGGCATGACATGGCATTATATCCGTCGATACGAGAGCTTTCAGAATGGGCAAGTGGCCGAAGTACATTCGGAACTACAAGAAGGAATGGAAAAAGGAGCTGGAATTCAAGGGTAATATGTTTTTCTCATTATTGCGAACGCGCTGTTAGACTGAAGATAAAATCGACATAGATTATCATCTAATGGCATATATCCTTGTTTATTCTGAGCTCATGCATATCGTCGACTGTAGCTTCAAGAAGGCGCATGCTAGATGCTCTGATGTGACGCTCTCAGTGAGAACCTTTCTCTGAATGCATGCAATTGAAATGTGAGGCTGCATAAGTATACAGCAAGTTATTCTCGCTGTCGATGTGCCTAATCTGCGCGCGAACATTTAAAAGGTGGAATATTCCTAAACTAGAGATGTGATTGCGTTATAAAGCACCGCCGTTCTTTTGCACGTGCAGACTGGCGTCATCCGCTTCGGGTGATATGGCCTACTGTCGCGCCTACAAAGTTGAACTGCGGCCCCATCTTCAGGGCCTGGTTAGCGCGCATGACGGATGCGAAACCTAACAACGGAAAGAACCCGCCGTGCGCACCCCATCAAACATCATGTGCGAGAAAGAAATATATGTAAATATTCTTGCCGAAAATTAATTAAATATGCTTAAGAAATCTCGTCACAAAACAAATATTTTTGGCTGCTTTTGGGCTACGTGAAAATTTCGCTTTTTGCTATGTTTGGGCTACTAAGGAGGCCAATTTGGCTACCAGAGGTCGGAGCGATCTGGCAACCGTGACGGGCACAGTGCAGCCGTGCGGGGCGCAGAAATGACGCGGTAAGCGGCGAACAACACAGCGCACGTCCAAGGCGCACATCAAATGAAAAAAAAAATGCTATCTACTTCGTAAAGTGCGGCAAAGTGCTGCTCATAGACTGTGCCGCACATGAGCGTCACTTAGCATTGCGTTCGAAACGAGCACTTTTGATGCCTTACGCGATAGATTCCTGAATAATGCCAACAAGGCGATACCTCTCCTCTCCCCCCTTTCTTCAATGTGCTCAATCACCTGCACACAATGGCGTTACGATGGTTTCCTATTTGTATTTTCATTGAGTGTCCGACCGTTTTGTCAAAACCCATGAGGAACAGTGTCCAAAGATGTTGATTGTGTATTGCTTAGTTGGATCACGGCGTTTAACGTCCAAAATCGACTCAGGCTATGAGGGACACCGTAGTGAACGGCTCCAGAAATTTCGACCACCTGGGGTTCTTTAACGTGCACTCACATCGCACTACTAGTACACAGAGAGGGAGAGAAGACTTTATTATAAAACTATGGGGCACATTGGCAGTGCAAAGTGCGTTAGGCGAGAGCCTTTGTCGCGCTACTTCGACTGTCAATGACTGCCTACGCTTGTTACGGCTGCGCCGCTTGGGAGCCATCCTCCTTCACTAGCTGCCCTACACCGGCTGACGACGGAGCAGCGCTCGCAGCCGCCGCGCCGACAGCTCCACCTGTCGACGAAGATGACGTCACTTTTTGGCAGCTGCGCTCGTCGATGAGTCACCCCAGGCGCTGGATGTAACGCCGGACGGACGGACGAGAGGATGAGCCATTGAAGGCTTACGCCTTAAAAGGAGTTCGCCATAGGCCCATGGGTCCCCGCGCGACCACACTGCACTCAGGTGTTTATGTTCCTAAGGTCCGTAACTCTGCCACCCGGCCGGTGGCAATGGTGTGCACGGCCGGGTGATCCGAGCGTAGCTGGGTCTCGCAGACCTCTCAGGTCCTGAGGCTATTAAGCCCCGCGGGGTAAGGTCCACCGAGCAGAGTGAGACGATGAAGATGGAAGACACCAAGGGTTCTGTGCATAGGGCTCAAGCAGGAGTGCGGAAAGAGGGACGATAGTGAGCTAGGGTAAGGGGTGAGGGGAGATAGTGTGTCTGTAGTCTGCGCCAGAGTGTTGCGTGTTTGCTATCTAGGGAGGGCTGGGGCGGGGAGTAGAGCTTTCGCAAGGCTCTGTATGCCTGTGTCAGTGTGGAACTACGCCCATCTGTGGGAGCGCAAGAAGTCGCTCGAAGCTCTACTCGCCACTAGGAAATGGGACCGCGATATCCGACGTAGACTGGCGCGCGCACACACGAATATCGAGAACTATGCAATCGAACTCACTCGACAGAGCTGGCACAACATTTGTGACCAGATGAATAAGACTCCAAACGCTTGTAACATGTGGAACCTCCTTCGACATTTACTCCACCCAGCTGGAGGCCAACTCCAAACACGCCAACAGCTCGAGCGAATCTTCCACCAGTATCTTGGCACGCCAGACGAACTCAAACAAGAGCTTATAAATACTTACATCTGTCCCGAACCAGCAACTAACCTCCCCTTCGATCAGGGCGCTGACAATCCCGGTCTAGATGTTCCAAACACTCTTGCGGAGGTCCGAGCAGAACTCAATCGCCTGAAGACGACTTGGGCGGCCTGACCCGACCGCATTTTAAATAAAATGCTTAGGAACCTAGACGACACATTCATTCATGCTCTTACCGACTATCTACAAGAATGTTGCGCGAGCGGTACCATCCCTCAGTAGTGGAAATGCGCGAATCTAGCCCTCATCCCCAAGCCGGGCAAACCACCTACCTTGGCCAACCTCCGCCCCATCTCTCTCACGTCCCGCATTGGGAAGCTGATGGAACACGTTATCCACACCAGACTCTTGAGATACCTCGAGGACAACCATCTACTACCAGACACAATGTTCGGCTTCCGCCCTCATTTAGCGGCCACGGACATTATTCTTCTCCATCATCAGGTGGTCCTGAAACGTACAGTATAGACGCGAAAGCCATCGTCGGCCTCGATGTTGCCAAGGCATTCGGCGGCGTCCTTCATGAAGCGATTCTTCAGCAACTTCACGCTCTCGGTGTCGGACATCGCACGTATGCGTACGTCCGAGATATCCTCTTCGACCTCACAGTACAACTTAACGCCGGCACGGGAGATCCTTCCATCATCTCTCCGGGAAACCGTGGCACGCCCCAGGGCGCCATGCTTTCGCCGATACTTTTTAACGTTGCACTAATAAGCCGGCCCTAGCTACTCGCCGACATCCCTCACCTGCACCACAACATTTATGCTGACGACCTCACACTTTGGATCACGTATGGCAGTGACGGCCAAATAGAAGAGACTCTCCAGACCGCAATCAAACGGATCGGAGATTACCTCATGACAATTGGCCTCTCCTGCTTGGGGACAAAGTCAGAGTATATAATCATCCCGTCACCGGGACGACGCCCTCCAAAGATACATCGTGAGATCAACCTCCAGGTGTAAGGCAACCCGATCCCTCGTACAGATCACATCAGGATCTTGGGCTTACACCTACAGGCCAAAGGTAGCAACAACACCACGCTCCAAAGCGTCGACCAGTCGGTGGCACAGATCGGACGCCTCCTTAAGCGAGTTTCCAACAAGCATCATGGTGTCCAATCGTCCAACCTCCTGCGCCTCGTTCAAGCCTTCATCTGCTCCCGCATCACCAACTCTGCACCCTACCTACGCCTCACTCGTGCCGAAAGCGACCTGCTAGAGGCGTCATTCCGAAAAGCGTACAAGACGGCCCTGGGCCTTCCCATGCCCACCGCTACACATAAGCTCATGGCTATCGGAATCTCTAATATCGTGAGCGAACTTATTGCAGCAACTCTCACTGCCCAATACGAGCGGCTCTCGCTCACACACGCTTGCCGAGCGGTACTGCAGCAAGTTGGGATCTCCCCGCCGAGAGCGGCCCTAAGTTATACTGAGCTTACCCCGGAATATCGCCAAAATCTCCGCATCCCTCCCATTCCCAAACGGGTGCACCCGAAACACCATGCCGAGAGACGGACCGACCGTGCACGTCAATTCGAGAAACGCTTCAGCAGACGTACCGACGTCACGTATACGGACGCTTCTTACCATGCCTCGAAGCCAGCGACGGTGGCGGTAGCTTTCGCCCCTCCCCGCAGCTGGTACACAGCCTCCAGCATTCGCAATACAGAAACAGTCACCGCAGCAGAGGAGGTTGCCATTGCGCTAGCGCTAGCCGACCCTAATACCAAAATCGTCATCAGTGATTCTCAACAGGCTATCCGCAACTACGATATTGGCCGTATCTCTTGCCAGGCGTTACACATTCTCCTTTCTACTGCACCCTCCTCCAACTCGCGCTTACTTCTTTGGGCCCCAGCCCACGAGTCGCTCAGCGGAAACGCACAGGCGCACACTCTCGCCCGAGATCTCAGCTGCCGAGCAGAGTGTATGATCGGCCTCCCTGCTTCCTCTTACACTAATATCTCACGCGCTTCTCTACTCACCATGTACACGGACATTCTCCAGCACTACCGGCTCGAAAGATGTCTCTATCCTTCCGCACAACGTGATCTAACAAGACGCGGGGTCGTCCAATGGCGCCAACTACAAACTGGTAGTTCTCCAAATCCCCTCTTGTACAGCAGGATCTTTCCGCAACAGATAGACCCCACGTGCAAACACTGCTCAACTCCGGCCACTCTCATACACACTGTGTGGACTTGTACACATTACAACACAAACAACTCAACACCCCAGAGACGTGGGAGTCTCTCCTGCGTACTTCCGAGCCGGCAGACCAACGCCAGCTTATCCAGCGCGTGGTGGAGGCCGCGACATCCCAAGGGATCCCCGCCGACCTCCTCTAAACCGGCTCAACCGGTCCTTCGACTGCTCCCCTGTTTTGGGGAGTAATAAAAAAGATCACCACCACCACCTGCGTCAGCTCACTGAATGAGTGCATGCGCTCTTTCGTGAATCCCTGATCGGAGGCCACCTGATTCAGGTTTAAAGAACCTTGGGCTAAGAGGATGGCGGCCGCAGGCCTGTAGAATTTCGCCTCCATAGAATTTCGACCACCGCGGCCGCGATCGAACCCGTGTATTTAGGGTCAGCAGCCGAGCGACATAACCACTAAGCCACCGCGCCGGCTTTATGTACTGGTGTGGTAATTTAGTGCCAAGACAAGTGCTGTAAGCCGCTCGGTACGCTGGCTTGCGTAGCCGGCGCTCTGTGAGACGTGGTTACTGTGCTAGACGCCGGACAAGTATTAGACATTAGCCGCGGTCGGGTTTCAATGGAGGTGAAATGCAAGGGGCGCCCGTTTGCTGTGCGATGTCAGTGCACGTTAAAGACCCCCACGTAGCCGAAATTATTCCGGAGACCTCCACTACGCGCCCTCTTTCTTTCTTCTTTCACTCCCACCTTCCTCCCTTCCCTTACTCCGCGGTTCAGGTGTCCGCCGAGATATGTGAGACAGATACTGCGCCTTTTCCTTTCCTCAAACCAATTTTTTTATTTCGCTAGATTTTCGCAGCTGTGGGAGGCGTTACGAGCGAGAGGAACGGCATGTTCTCCCGCATAATTGGTAAAATTCCTGTTTGTCTCTATAGGTACATTAAAGTCTCCACCCACCCTGAGACCCTTGCAGGTGGCAGTTAATGGTTTATCGCGAGAGTTCGCTCACTATTGTCACCGGACACGCCTGCAGCCCACATCTCTCTCTCGACACCACACGTACCTATAAGCGCGATTCAGGCATCCGCTGAGCAGGAGCCAGTTACGCGCACTTACTTTACGCAATGTACGCCGACGGCCTGTGGCTTCAGCGCCGCGTGTCTGGCGCACCGTTGTCAATGCCTGCAGCCCACATCTCTCCTTACATAAACACTTAAGTGAAGTGGGGTCGTGCGCGGACCCTGGGGCATGCCCCGAATACCTGTTGTAATAAAGTTTTCTCTCTCTCATCAGCCCACGTACCTATAAGCGCGATTCAGAGGTCCACTGATCCAGGGAGCCAGTTATGCGCACCTTCACTACCTCTCCCTCCAGACACGTCCCCAGAGGCTGCAGAAGAAGCCGCCATTGCCCTTGCTATAACCCGCATGGAAGCCCGGTACATTTTAAGCGATTCTAAAACTGCGATTCTAAATTTTGCTCGAGGCCGAGTCCATGTCCCTGCTTTTGGCATACTGGACTCACCCGCTGCCCCCCCGCCCCGCCAAGTTGAGCTGATATGGGTGCCCGCGCACTCCGGGAATCCCGGAAACGAGGCCGCCAACCTTTTAGCCCGAGGTTCTTTAAACCGGGCTCAGGTGGCCTCTGATCGGGGATTCACGAAGGAGCGCATGCACTCATTCAGTGAGCTGACCCAGGCGCACAGAGCCTTACGCCAGCTCTACCCCCCGCCCCACCCCTCCCTAGATAACAAACACGCAACACTCTGGCGCAGACTACAGACACACACACTCCCTTCACCCCTTACCTTAGCCCATTATCATCCCTCCTTCCCCACTCCGGCATGCGCCCTATGCCCAGAACCCTTCGCTTCTTCCCTCCACATCCTTTCCCTCTGCCCGGCGGACCCTCCCCCGCGGGACCTAGAGAACCTCAAGACCTGGGAGGACTGGGAGACCCTGCTGCGCTCGGAGGACCCGGCCGTGCAGACCATCGCCACCGGCCGTGCTGCCAGTGTTATGGACCTTCGGAACATAAACACTTGAGTGCAGTGGGGTCGTGCTGGGACCCTGGGGCGTGCCCCGAATTCCTCTGTAAATAAAGTTTTCTCTCTCTCTCTCTCTTTCCTTAAAATGAACGGAGTGTAAAACATTGTCATCGCCAACGCCAACGCCAATAAGCACAATGAACGCCACGGCCTATGGCTTTAGCGCCGCGTTTCTGGCACAGCGTTGTCAATGCCTGCAGCCCACATCTCTCATCACCTCACCTGCCTATAAGGGTAATTCAGGCGTCCACTGACCGAGGAGCCAGTTACGTGCGCTTCCTTTCCTTAAAATGGCACAACGCCAGTGCCAACGCATTCATCGCACATATTTCACAACTGCCACGTAGCTTAAAGCACGATTGAGGTGTCCACTGTTCCAAGAGGGCAGTTATACGCCTTTGCTTTCCAAACTTCCGCTCCATTGGTTTCGCGGTTTAAAGCGCGACTGAGGTGCCCGCAGCTGGTTACAACGGACAACGGCGTCGGGGACGCCGCCAGAACCCAGAAACGGGCTCCAAAGAGCTGCGCTCTAAAACAAAAAAAAAAATTGGCAGAGGCTTAGCTCGGTTAAGCCCAGTAGCACGGTCGCTCAATGGAGAGCGCAAGTGCGCCTCCATTGAGCGGCCGTGCCAGTAGGTTGCGAAAGCAAACGAGCCCTTGGTCGGAACACCTTATATATACACATCCGCACGTAATCTTCTCTTAGAGGAAGGGAAGGAGAGAGAGAGAGAGAGAGCAAACTTTATTTACAGAGCAATTCGGGGCACGCCCCAGGGTCCCCGCACGACCCCACTGCACTCAAGTGTTTATGTTCCGAAGGTCCATAACACTGGCAGCACGGCCGGTGGCGATGGTCTGTTATCTAGGGAGGGGTGGGGCGGGGGGTAGAGCTGGCGAGAGGCTCTGTATGCCTGGGTCAGCTCACTGAATGAGTGCATGCGATCCTTCGTGAATCCCCGATCCGAGGCCACCTGAGCCCGGTTTAAAGAACCTCGGGCTAAAAGGTTGGCGGCCTCGTTTCCGGGATTCCCGGAGTGCGCGGGCACCCTGCTGCTCACTCTCTCTCCAGCAGTGCTGGAGAGAGAGAGAGCAGCAGCGGCGTGGTTACCCTGCGACTGCGGCGACGAGCCGAGCTGGTCTCCAGTTTTTTCTGCGCTTGGTGTGACGTTACCACAACGAGCGTCTCCTCGCGGCTGCGTGCCGCGCACAGTGGTTACCCGGGACCGCGCCGACGAGCCGTGCAGGGTTCCCTTTTTTTCGCAGCTGGTATGACGTCACCACAGCGAGGGCCTCCTCGCTGCTGCGGGGCGCAGCAGATGCGCGGCGCGCCGTGGTTACCCTGGAACCGCGCCGACGAGCCGAGCTGGTCTCCAGTTTTTCTTCCGCTCTGTGCGACGTCACTACGAGGAACGTCAAAAGGTCAAACGTGATTACCGCCGGGACCACGCTGATGACTGAAAAACTAGCGTAGCAGTCCTTTCGCAGTAAAATCTCAACGGCTGATTTGAGCCAGTAGGATTCGACAAGACCACCGTAGACAGCAGACGCGTGTCGACGCCAGAAAGCGCGGCCAGCTTGCTCAACATCTCTTCCCGGATCTGGCCGGAAGAGGGATTTAAATGGCACCCCTACCGGCACGGCAGTGCTCATGGCGTCTGATAACTCCTACGCAGGTCCCTAGAAGGTATGCGGTAATTGTTGAAGCGTTAGGTGCATCATCAGTAACGTGCACTGTGATCACGCTCAGCAGAACAAACGCGGCCGAGTTCGTGCCTCTATACATTAAGTGTTTAGAAAAAATTTTATTTACATATGTACACATGCCAAGGTTACCAGGTACAGTGACATTTTCAAGAACACATGACAATAAGCATGTAAGGCGAGCCAATTAAACAGCTACCATAAACATCTCTAACTAATATGAATTGCTAGTGGGCGATGTAAAACAGAATAGCATACCTATTGACACAAGGGTGAAAAGGCAATAATTTGACATTGAAATATTTAAAAAGACACCTTAGCGCCAGTTTGGCCTAAAAACCAGGACAAGACGACTATTATTCACAGAAATGAATGGGCATTACCATTGCCGGAGGAACTCTTCCTCACCCAAGAAAAAGAGTTCCTCGGACAAAAAACTGATGAGCTCCCGTCGGAGACGGCCGAGAATCGGCCACACAGCGCGGCGTCGAAAGCCACCAGCGACCGCGGCGCATCGACTGCGCCATAAACTAAAAAGACCCGCAACAATTAACAGGCGAGCAAAACGGCCGCTGGGGAATCGGCCGCGGGAGACGAAGTACGAAATGCCCTGCCGACGGAATCCCGCATGAACCGCGCGCCAAAAGACGCGCTACCACGCAGGTGACTGTAGCGTGGCGATTAGATTCCGGGAGTGGGCAATTCGGACAGGTACTGGAGCGTAAAACACCCCATCGCTCTAACCGATCACAAGTAGGGAGCACTGCCCAGCCAAGTTTCCAGACAAAGTCGCGTAGATGGTCTGGGACAGGTGTCGACGCTAAGCGCGCCCACTGAACGCGGCGCATAAGTGAGCGGCGAGCCGCCGGCACAACAGGCAACAATAGCGAGCCCATAATGTCCACCACACGGTCTGCGACGATGTTGACATCAGGTGCTACTGCTGTTACATGCCTGTAAAAGCCCACTGACGAGGCATAGAAAGCGGAAGGTTGCTCTGACTGAGGTCCATGATTAACAGGGGCCGCGGGATCCAAAAAGCGCAAAGAAGGGCCCAAAAAGTACCGAGTCAGGGTTCGCGCCGGAGACGCGTTTCCTAGCAGGATACGCAAAATACCCTTTAAAGCTAACAGCGAGGACGTAACAGACAAATTTGGAAAGGCAAAACCTCCTCTCTCCCGTGGTTGTCCAAGAACAGCACGAGCCACAAGCTCGGTACCGCCTGACCAAAAAAAAGAAAAAACTGTAGTCTACACCCGCCTTATGACACGGAGGGGTGGTTTAACAGTATAGCAAAGGTACCAGAAGGCACCGAGAATGACTGACTGAACCAGGTAGCGCCTCTCAAGCAGAGGCAGGTCGAATGTCTGCGCCCTTCGCACACGAGCTGTAATGTCGTTGACGACCGAAGACCACACACCATCCCATATTCCAGCACAGTCGTAGGTCACACCTAAAATGCGCATCTGCGCGCACCACTGCAAAGGTATTGCAGATGAAATACGAGTCTGGGTATACCCCACAAAAAAGTAACAACTCTTCGAGTAATTAAGAGCAGCTCCAGACAAGGAGGCGTACTCACGAAAAACATTTAGTGTTTCAAGCAAGCTGCGTTCATCAGCTAAGTACAGAGTGATGTCATCTGCATAAGCAGTGACGCGTACCGCTTCGCTCCCTGGCAAAGCCAGACCTCTAATAAGGGAGTGGCGATTCACTGCCAAGAGGAAAGGCTCTAATGCTAAGACGAACAAAAGGGGGGAGAGCGGACAACCTTGACGGACGCCACGGCGAACATCAAACGCGGTACTTTCCCGGCCAACGAGGAACAGAGTGCTTGAAATATCTCTGTACATCTCTTTAATGAGAAGCACGAAAAAAGCTGGGAAACCGAAGGCATCCAGCGTCCCGTAAATATACTCGTGCTCTAAAAAGTCGAACGCCTTCTCTTGATCAAGGGAAACAAGAAGACCCTGTGCGCGCCGCCGTAAAGTATACGTTAGGATGTCTCGCGTTACAGAAGATAAAGTATGTATTTCACGGCCCGGGATGGAGCAAACCTGGTGGCAGGAAATAAGCAACGGGAGGAGAGACCGCAGACGACGAACGAGTAATTTTGCTAGTACTTTGTAATCTGAATTTAGTAGGGTGATAGGGCGCCAATCTGCCGGACATGTCGAGAAAGGAGACTTTTTAGGAATTAGGACAATGCGGCCTCTTTTGAATGATTCAGGGAGAACTTGCTGAGTGAAGCATAATTTTAGCACTTCCGAGAAAATGGGGCCTACAATATCCCAGAATTGTAAATAGAACTCCACAGGAAGGCCGTCTGGTCCAGGTGCTGAGCCTCGTTTCATGGAGTCCAACACCTCCTTGATTTCCCTTGTTGTTGGCAGAGCCATAAGGCCGTCATGGAGTTCAGTGGAAACCTGAGGCAAGCCTGCTAAAAATGGGTTTGCGGAAACTACATTGCGATCAAGTAGAAGGAGCGACTGAGCAATATTCCTGAAATGGTTATAAAACGCACTGAAATTCCTGCCACTGGGTTGGGACATAGCCCCTGCGGTAGGTGTAAAGGCAGGGGCACCTTGAGGGGTCAACAGCTCTTGACGCGCAAAGCGAAGTACCTCGGGATGAGCAGTTGGACTGCGTCGACAACGCCATGCAGAAGCTGTCAAAGAGGAGGCGATTAAGTACCAACAGAGCGAGAAAGAAAACGTGCTACAAATCCAACCTCCTCTATTACGTTAACCAATACCTCTGTAGCCAACGCAGCATGGTGTACTGAAGCATTTTGCCCAATTTCCAATAGCACATTGAAATTTTTCAAAGCAAAAACTTAAAAATCTTCAGCTACGCCCTATTACATAATTTTCACTGAACTTTTTGTCAAAGTAATTTTATTCGGCACAAATTACCCCGCCGGTTACGGAGGAGGAAGTAAAGAGCATTAGGAGCAATGCAAAAGGGAAGAGCAGCTGATGAGGATCAGATAACAGCAGATTTGTTGAAGTGTGGAGGTGAGAGAGAGAGAAAAAAAAAAACTTTATTGTAGAAGGAATTCGGGGCACGCCCCAGGGTCCCCGCACGACCCCACTGCACTCAAGTGTGTGTGCACTCAACCAAAATTACGCACGGACCATCGGAGTGTCTTGCTCCGCAGAGAAGTCCGAACTGCTCCTCATCCGTCCTAAAAACCACCGCTGTCCCCGCTCCCTCATTGCCATTGAACTGAATGGTGACCCAGTACCTGAGGTTGGCACCCTCCGTGTATTGGGCCTGCAGATCCAGAACGATGGCAAAAACACCACTACCCTCAAGAAACTCAAGCAGGTTGTAGGCGCGATATTGCACCTTATCCGCAGGGTTTCGGGACATCATAGAGGCATGAAGGAGCGCGACCTATGTCGCCTCATTCATGCCTTTGTCCTCAGCCGTGGGCTGTACACTACCCCATACAAGTATCCAAACATGACATAAACGCTTTGAATCCTTTGATTCGCAAGGCATTGAAAGTAGCACTTCATCTTCCCCTCAACACCCCTACAGAAAGATTACTAGGCCTGGACCTCCACAACACGATCGAGGAACTGGTGGAGGCCCACCGACAGGCCCAATACATCAGGCTCACACAAACTTCCACAGGTCGGTATATCCTGGACTCCCTCGGCATCAGAATACCGGCCAACGACCCAACCCTTCTCGCCATCCCACGACTCCTTCACCGGGAGCTTCTCATTTTATTTATTTATTTTATTTATTTATACATACTGCAGCGCAATTTATATGCACTATGGCAGGAGTAGCAAAAACACAAAATGCAAGGAAACAAAACGCAGCAAAATGTACAAAGTGAGAAATACAAAAAGTTAAAATCAGAAATGAAATATCATACAAGAAAGGAACTGTTAACAACAGGGTAAGAATACACAGCTATTATGCGTCTTCAACGGCAGTTACAAAGTTTTGAAATGGACCGCTGAAATTAGGCCGCTCCCGAGGAATATGCACCCGTCCCACCATGAGCAGCGCCGCAGAGCCCGTGCGAAGGCACTCCATCGATCGTACGGCCCCAGAGGCTGCAGAGGAAGCCGCCATTGCACTTGCTATCACTCGCACGGAAGCCCGGTATATATTAAGTGACTTTAAAACTGCAATCTTAAATTTTGCTCGAGGCCGAGTTCATGTCCCTGCTTTTGGCATACTGGACTCGCCCGATGCACCCCCGCCCCGCCATGTGGAGCTGATATGGGTGCCTGCGCACTCCGGGAATCCCGGAAACGAGGCTGCCAACCTTCTGGGCAATGTTCTTTAAACCGGGCTCAGGTGGCCTCGGATCGGGTATCCACAAAGGCGCGCATGCACTCATTCAGTGAGCTGACCCAGGTATACAGACCCTCACGCCAGCTCTGCCCTCCGCCCCATTCCTCCCTAGATAACAGAGACGCAACACTCTGGCGCAGATTACAGACACACACTCTCACCTCGCCCCTTACCATAGCCCACTATCATCCCTCCTTCCCTACTCCGGCATGCGCCCTATGCCCAGAACCCTTCGCTTCTTCCCTCCACATCCTTTCCCTCTGCCCGGCTGACCCTCCCCCGCGGGATCTAGAGAACCTCAAGACCTGGGAGGACTGGGAGACCCTGCAACGCTCGGAGGACCCGGCCTTGCAGATCATCGCCACCGGCCGTGCTGCCAGTGTTATGGACCTTCGGAACATAAACACTTGAGTGCAGTGGGGTCGTGCGGGGACCCTGGGGTGTGTCCCGAGTTCCTGTGTAAATGTGAAAATAGTGTTATGTGAAAATATTGGAAGCTACTTGTAACGATGGCACAGCTGCCATAGGTCTCTATGAAGTCAGTAATAAAATTCCAATAAGGAATGGTGTCCGGCACGGAGACACGATCTCGCGTGTGCTGCCTGTTTACAGGAGGTATTCCGGGGCCTTAAATGGGAACTGTTGGGGATAAGAGTTATTGGAGAATACCTAAGTAATCTGCGATTCGCTGATCCAATTTCCTTGCTAAGTCACTCAGGACATGAACTACAAAGCATGATCAATGAATTAGATAGGCTGAGCAAAACAGTGGGGCTAAAAATTAAGCTGTATAAAACCAAACTAATATTCAACAGTCTAGCAAGAGAACAGCAGTTCGCAATTGGTGGCTAGGTGCTGGAAGTGGTAAAAGAATATGTCTATTTAGGGCAGGTAGTGACAGCTGATCGGGAACATGAGAGGGAAATTACTAAAAGAATAAGAATGGAGCGGAGCGCATATGGCAGTTTACCAATAACTCTCAAAAGAAAAGTATTCAACAGCTGTATCTTACCGGTACTCACCGATGGGGCAGAAACGTGGAAGCTAACAAAGAGGGTTCAGCTTAAGGACAACGCAGCGAGCTATAGAAAGAAAAATGATAGGTGTAACGTGAAGTGATCGGAAGCGGCCGTAGTGGGGGAGACAACAAACGCGGGTTAATGACATCTTAGTTGAGATCAAGAGGAAGAAGTGGGCTTGGGCAGGTCATGTAATGCGAAGGGAAGAAGCCGCTGGTCCTTAAGGTTAACGGACTGGATTGCTAGAGAATGCAAGCGTAGAAGGGAGTGGCGTAAACAGGTGGGCGGATGAAATTATGAAATTCGCGGGAATACGGTGGCCGCAACTGGCGAAGGACAGGGTTAATTGGAGATCCATGAGAGAGGCCTTTGCCGTGCATTGGGCGTAGTCAGGCTGATGATGATGATGAGGGCAACCTACTGGTAAATTGGTGTTTGAGGAAAGGAAATGGCGCAGTCTCACATATCTCGACGCACACCTGACCGCGCCGTAAGGAAAGGGACGAAGATAGGAGTGAAAGAAGAAAGAGAGAAAGAGGTGCCAGTGGAGGTGTGCGGAATAATTTCGACCACCTGGGTGTCTTTGACGTGCACTGACATCGCACAGGACACGAGCGCCTCTTGGTTCCGCCTCCATCGAAACGCGGCCACCGCGGTCGCATTCGAACCCGTACTCCGGCTCATTAGACGAGCGCCTTCACCACTGAACCACCGTGGCACACTTCAGTTTTGAAGAAAAGAAAAGCGCACCCCCTCCCGCTTCAAGAATTACACATCAGCTGCACCACTTCGTAAGGGATGGAGAACGTGAAGGTGGTGGTGGTGGCGGTGCGACACGTTTATTAAAACATCCTATCTGTTAGGCGCTGAATAAATCCTAGCCTAAGGCGACGAGGGCACGTTGCAGTTTTAGTCCAGGGAGGCGAACCAGATGGGCCACGGTGAAGGTGGAGGGAAATGATAGGCGGGGGAATTGAAGGCTGCGTGGCCGTTTGTAAGGCAGTGTTCAATGCCTGCATATGTGTGTGGACAGTTTGGGCACTGAGTTGTGGAAGTGTACCGGTACAGATAAAGTTTAGCTGGTGTAAGTAAGAGATTAAACTTTTTTCGGTGAAGAATGCGAGCTTCACGGATCGATAAGGATGGGTGTGGCTGTGGTAAATCCGCTAAGTCCAATTTTTCTGCGTGTAGTATTCGTCGACAGTGCGTTTGTAAGCTTTGACCGCTTGCTCCATCGATCGGCTCGTCCATGGGATCGCCGGAGTCCGGTGTATAGTTCCGCAGACAAGCTGGTGAGCCACCTCATTTCCGGTAATGCCCATGTGACCAGGGATCCACCGAAAGGTCACTGGCCGTGGGCTTAATGCTATGAGGGCGGCATCTAAGGCCGATCGGGTAGGGAAAGAGAGGACTCTTTCGTGGAAGGCGTGCAGAGCTGCCTGCGAGTCTGTATATACAACGTATGCAGGGGCGGGGGAAGGGTGGCAAAGTGTGTGATGGCATCGGCGATCCAGTATATTTCTAGGGCGAGTGTGGAAGGTGGGGAGGTGTATGGACCGGTTGTGTGAGTGCTGGTTGTAGAGAGGCAAGGGTGTAGCAAGAGGCTGCTGTAGAGCCCGCGGTTTCCGTGAGACAGGCGTCTGTGTAGTCCACCGCCGTAGCGCCCAAGGGTGGCTTGTGGTTGTATGCGTATGCTTGGCGGCGGCCTGCGCGTGTGCGGGCGGACATGGTGCGTGGGATGCGTGCGAGGCGGAGGTTAGGGGGGTAGATCGGAGACTGCAGTGCGTCTGGGAAAGATACAGGTGCGTAGGGAGTCTGTGATAGTATCCACCGCCCAGCTGGTGAGCTGGACAGGCGGATAATTTGTCTCTCCCAGTGCAAGTTAAAGAGGGCTTGAAGAGGATGGAAAAGGCCTCTTCTGTACAGGGTGTCTGTTGAAGCCTGAGGGGGGAGTTCTAGTGTAGCTTTATATAGTGTATTGAAGGCCCAGGTTAGTTTGTCTTTTTGTGTACTTGCAGGGGGGCAGTAAGGTATGTATGTAGTGTAATTCGTTCAGGGCCAGCGCTTGAGCAAGGCGGCTGGCGTGTGTCTCGGAGAGGCCAAAATGGTTTAAAACTATGCGGTTCGATTACCCGGGCCCGAACTCATTTTTTGTCTCATACCTAAAAGGCGGAAGAGAGAATGTGCTGCCGTATGGGAGAACTTCGAAGTACTGTTTCCTTGTGCTGTGGGAGTTCAGTGCACGATAAAGATCCCCAGGAGGTCGAAATTATTCCGGAACCCTCCGCTACGGCAGCTCTTTCTTTCTTTTTTCACTGCCACCTTTCTCCTTTCCCTAACTGCTCGTTACGGGTGTCCGGTGAGATGCGAGACAATTACTGCGGCCTTTCCGTTCCTCAAAAACCATTTTTAATTTTCGTTTCTGAATGTTTACCATGCGCTCAGATTGCACAGCACACGGAGGTTGTTTGCAATTCTGCTCCATTGAAACACGGCTGTCACGACGGAGTTTGAACCCGTGTCCTCCTCCTCAGCACTAGAGCACCCTGCTTGGCGAGCCAGTGCAGTTAGTTTTCTCTGTACACGAGCGTATACCCGGTATCAGAATGAGTGCGCGGAAGGAAAGGATGGCGAAGAGGAGAACGAAGAGCAAGACTGGGGTGCGCCGAGGAGATTTAAAGTGCAGAAGGCTGATGATGAGAACGCTGATCATGAAGGAAGCGTCATCATGCTTCCACAGCAAGAAATCGCGTATCCCCGCCGCGTCTTGCGCGGTACTTTCCCTGCTGCTCTTCAATATGCCTATGATGCACCTGACGGCCCAGCTGGGTGGTATCGCCGGCGTGCAGCACGCCCTGATCACCGATGACATTGCCCTGTGGGCTACGCAGGTCAGCACGGGGGTTATTGAAACCAGCCTGCAAATACCGGCGATGATAGTAGCTCGCTACGCCCGCCGCTGTGGTCTCACCTCAAAAATCGGAATTTGTGCACCTCAGGCCCTCAAAAAAATGCACAACTAACTAAAATGTCTCTTTCTCTTGAGAGTGGTCCCATATGCGAAATTGACGGGGTACGGGCACTCGGACTCTACATCCACAAACACAGACGGCCTGACACTACGAGTACATTGGTCAAACTCGGTAAGGTGGCGACCAGGTTGGCCGCATGGCCCGCCGGGTTTCCAACAAACGAGGGAGTTACGAAGCAAGGATGCCTTGCGGCTAGCAAACTCCCTCGTAACCAGTCGAATTCTCTATTCGACCTCTTATATCCAACTGCGGAAAGAAGAAGAGGATGCCCTTGAGGTCGTCTTTCGCAAAATTGCTAAGCGTGCTCTTGACCGCCCCATCGCTATTCCAAAAAGCCGGCTTATGACCCTAGGGGTGGTGAATACTTTCCAGGAGCTCCAGGAGGCGCACCTTAAAAACCAGTGCACACACTTGTCAGAAATGCAGTCGGGTCGCCGCCTTCTGTAGCGAAAGCTACATTGGCCATGAACTTGCAATTTCGCTCCGGCGGTGCTCTGAGGAGACACAGAGACCGACCTTTAGCCGTTGCCTAGAGATCGCCACAGCTGGCGGACGCCGCGCGCTCGCCGCGCCGTCTGGCATGACGTCACACCGCAAGTCTCGCCGCGGAGCCGCCGCCGCCGTTTGGTATGACGTCACACCGCTTGGCTTTACCCCGGCCTACGCAAAGGCCTCAAAAATGCCGATGAGCGGCTCCTTTCCCGCCTCCTCACCAACACTTTGCTGTGGCCGGCAGCGCTAGAACATTTTGACCTCTCCTTTAACAGCAGCTGCCTGCTCTGAAGACCGGTGTGTTCTGACACCTATCACATGGTGTGGGCCTGCCCCTCCAACCCGGCTATTCCCCGCATCCCCAACCCAACCCACGAAGAATGGGAGGCCACCCTGCTCGGCTGGAACGACTTACAGGCCCAACACGCCTCAGTCGGGCGCGCCCGGGAGGCGGTCAGAACCACTGGGTTCCCAAACTAACGACCCCCACTTAGTGCTTGTAGGGTTTGGTTTGCTTTATGGGGTTTAACGTCCCAGCGAAACTAAGGCTAAGAGAGACGCCATAATGAATGGCTCTGGAAATTTCGACCACCTGGGTTCTTTAATGTGCACTCACAACGCACAGTATGGAGGCCTATAGAATTTCGCCACGATCGAAATCCTACCTGCGCGGCCGGGATCGAACCCGCGTAAGGATCGGTTCTTTATGGGCTGATCCAAACATACCTCCTGTCCCTTATAAGTGTTATTACCACCATCACCAACTCTTGACTGGCCATGGTATGGAGCGCGCCATGTGTGAACCATGCACGCCCAGCGGCCAGCATAACTTACGACGGTGGGAGAGTAATACACACGAGCCAGCCCACTGAAAGAGAAAGGCTTTTGAGGAACGAAAGAAAGCATTCTCATATTGCTGCCAACACCTCAACTATTCACGTAAAATGGAAAATCGTTTTTTCGAAAAAAGGAAAGGCCGCAGTGTCTGTCCCACATTTCTCGGTGGATACCTGAACCGCGCCGTAAGGGAAGGGAGGAAATTGGGAGTGCAAAAAGAAACAGAGAAAGGGGACGTTAGTGGAGGTCTCAGGAAAAATTTCGGCCACCTGGAGATCTTTAACCTGCACTGACTTTAACCTGCCTTTTGCGTTCCCCCTCCATCGAAACGCGGCAGCAGCGGTCAGGTTCGAACCTGGGTACTGCGGCTCGATAGACAATCGCCGTAACCACTGAGCCACCGCGGCTGCTTTAAAAAAAAATTGCTGACGATTAAGTTACTTCTTACTGCGAAATTCGAGCGCAGCTCATCAGCTGTTGCAGCTTTTCGATAGACTGATGCAAAGTCTTCGAGCAAGACATGTATGCACAATTACAGGAAACTTATTTTTCACACATATTCCTTCTTCAAGAAACACTCCACTAACAGTTCTTCATTGCCATGAAGGAAGCTTTGTGGACAGCGAAATAGGCGGATATATGTCCGACTTGCTGCACCAATGCCTGGTTCTCAAAGACGAGGTCTATGCAAGTACTTCGTGAGGTTGTCACAGCCGTGGGAGGCGTTACGAGCGAGAGGAGCGGGTTGTTCTCCCGCATAAGTGGTAAGAAATTCGTGTTTGTCTTTAGATGTACATTAAAAACCAACCCACCCTGCTACGCTGGCAGATGGCAGCTAATGGTTCATCCCGGGAGTTCGCTCACCGCTGTCAGACCTAACGCATGCAGCCCATATCCCCACATCTCTCTCTCATCAGCCCACGTACCTATAAGCGCAATTCAGACGTCCACTGGCCCACCTGCCCCTACTGCCACTCCCGTCCAAGCTAGCCCGAATACCTTACCTCTCCCACATGTTTTTCTCTGCCGACATCACAGTATGGATCACGAGAGAAAACAAAGCCGGAATAGAGACGACGCTGCAATACGCATTAGACATGATAGATCAATAAATTAATGGTGCAGGCTTATCCTGCTTTTAGAAAAAATCTGTGTTACTCCTCCTGAGAAGCTAAGCCGGGCCCGGCGAACACCCCTCCTAAGATGTAGTACCCTTACGAGCAGTGCATACCGCAGGCTGCCGCAATCAAGGTGTTATGACTTCTCAAGCAAAGCAATCAATGTGATTAACACCGGCAATATTAACAAACTAAAGGTCTGTATTAAGCATACAACGAGCATTATAAGGCGCGTTGCCAACATACACCATGGCATGGGAGAAGCCAAGCTCCGCCGGCTGGTACAGGTGTTTGGGATGGCCGAAAAGCGATACACCGGTACAAGGAACGAGGAAGCGCTGCCGTATAAAACCTGGAACAGTACAAAGACGTGGTGACCAACCAATATGCAGAGAGAATTCTTTCTTTCGTGATACTGCGGTGTATAAACTCAACATGTGTCCGAAATAAATTCATGCCAGTGAACGAATAACACATCAGTGTTTTAATTACAGTTATTATTATTCATCTGGCAGCTTGTGGATGTTCTTAAATCTAATTTCTAAGGAATTTATACTTTCGGATCGAACACTCCTAATTTGCGTTCACCAACTCCAGAAAAAGGAAATTCCATAGCAAGTCCGTCATTTCCCTGTCCTAGTCTGCTTAAGTGCTCAAGTGCCTCAGTTCTGTCAGTTGTGATGCCGAAGAAAGTATGAGAGGGCTCTCGTACAGCTGCCATGCTTCCCGTTCGATCACGCATGACATGCCACTCGTGAATAAATTACGGTAGGCACTTAAGACTACTTGCGTACTGTAAATGCAAAAGCATGTACGCGAAGTGCTCGGCTACGGCGATGACGTACTACACTAATGCAGTGGGCACCGAAGTTATCTGCTAGCGCTGCCCGAATAGAAGCTGATGAAGACAGTACTCAAATCCAGTGCAAGAAACACGCAGTTTAGCGCCCGCGGCGTTGTGCTGGGGTGGTGGCTCAGCGCTCTATGAAGTGGCGAGAAATGTGGATCTCG
Organism: Amblyomma mixtum; assembly: GCF_055824585.1. Taxonomy (NCBI): domain Eukaryota; kingdom Metazoa; phylum Arthropoda; class Arachnida; order Ixodida; family Ixodidae; genus Amblyomma; species Amblyomma mixtum. The sequence goes on from NC_143018.1 coordinate 82,829,083, forward strand.
TCGCGCAGGCCAGGTTACAAAAACCACTGCGGGACAAATTCCAATAACGAAATTTTTCCTTTTCTGACTTTCCTTATGATGTAGCCACTGCCGAGGGCGTCATGACCTCACGTGGGTTTTCGGACTGTCTGGCGTGGACAACGCCAGATATTTGCGCCTCATGAGGCATATAATGTTTTCGAATTAGTTTTCGACGTTCTATGTCCGCAGCTATGGATGAGGGTGTCTTTAGTAAACACTCTACGAGTTAGGTTGCAGGCATCATAAAATGGCAGCCGTAACGCGTTACGGCAAAAGCTCTCTCTCTCTCTCTTTCGTCGACGCGAGAGTTCAAGCCGAATAGGAGGGCCGCTGATTACTATGAATAAAAATACGGTTTTTATTGAGCGAACTAAATGGCCCCGTATCTGCCTCACTTCGAAGTGATCAGCTCAGCCGCGCCTTAAGGGAAGAGAAAAAGAGTATGAGAAGGCATTCAACTGAAGGTGCATATGTCGTCGGGCCAAATCCTTGTCGCAAGGATGCCTCGCATTTGCATAGCACATGTAAGCTCTATGCCAAGAGGCATCGTATAACACCACCCACAACGCTGTACGACAAACGATTGCGTCACATTGCTAATGCCAGTGCTGTCGGGAAAACGGGTGCCGCATTAAGGTCAGTCAGTTGGGGGTATATCTACAGGGCCTTGAATATTTGGGGGCCTCGTTTTAAAAAATTCCTATGTAAAATCTACCACCCCATTCGAGCTGAAAAAACGTTCACAAAGTAGCAAAATGCGGTCTACGTTATCTGATAAGGGATTCAACATCGGTACTTGCCTATATTTTCCGGAATGGACGGAAAACTGCTCTCGGCGGCGTGCACAATTTTCGCAGGAGCGAGTCGAGAAGCTGCGTTGACATGGTGCGCCATCTGTCGAGCGGCGAGGCAGCCGCCATCTCCGGCAAGGCTGTTGGCGCGCTTGCTTCGAAGGGTGGAACCAGCGGAACACAGACGCAGGACAAGAAAAAGGAGGTACACATCCTGCGTCTGTGTTCCGCTGGTTCCACCCTGACAACATTATGAACCAACTAGCCCAGCAATTTACGCTCTTGCTTCGAAGGTGCAGATCGTCTGCTCGTTGCACAATCTGCCTCGCCGCTCAACAGATGGCGCACCATGTCAACGCAGCTTCTCGACTCGCTTCTGCGAAAGTTGTGCACGCCGCCAAAAGCAGTTTTCCGTCCATTCCGGAAAATCTAGGAAAGTACCGTTCTTGAATCCCTTATCAGATAACGTAGACCACATTTTGCTACTTTGTGAACGTTATTTCAGCTCGAATGGGGTAGTAGATTTTACATAGGTATTTTTTAAAACCCGGCCCCCAAATATTAAAGACCCTGTACACAAACGACAAGTATAGGATTGTCTGAAATGGCGGTGCTCGGATTGTTGTGTGCATCATGAAGCCGCTTGATGACGTCACTCTATTCTTTTCCGTCGCTAAGATTTTCTGTGCCACCTGCGAGTACACACTATAACACAGGATGCCGCCTTTTATCAAGGGCGTTAAAAGGCGTCAAGGGCGTTAAAAAACATAATACCGCGAATATCTTCCCGCAGCACAGAAAATAGTTGTTGAAAAAAATTGCTCTAGGAATAAACTGTGGCGTACTCTGATGAAAATACTGCTAGCTATTGAGTAAAAGTGTTATATTGTCTTCTCATGAAAGAGAGAGAGAGAAAACTTTATTACAACAGGAATTCGGGGCACGCCCCAGGGTCCCCGCACGACCCCACTCCACTCAAGTGTTTATGTTCCTGAGGTCCATAACATTGGCAGCCCGGCCGGTGGCTGCTGATGAAAGTCATGCGCTAGTTTTAGTGCGGTGCAATACTTTTAGCCAAAAAATTGCAGACAATTACGATGGTCGGCAATGCCGATGATGACGCGGAAACCAGGGACGGGCGCATAACAGCTATGCTGAGAAAACTAAAATACCACACTTTTTGTTCGCTACAGTATGCTTCACTGTCAGTAAAGTCCAACGGTGCTCTACAACTAACAGCAAATGCACTGAAGCATGATGCTTCGTACGTAGGTATCACCACAATGCTTACAATGCTCTTTGTTTCAGGAGCATAATATTCTCCGCCAAAATATAGTCACCTCGTGTGGGTTGCTTTTGTTATGGCTTACTTTGTTCTGGTTTAGAACTCTGAGATAATTGGATTGGGAGGCTTGAGGCTTAATGTCTCGAAACTGCACGCAAGGTATAAATGATCCTTTTGCGGAGATTTACTGATTAGGTTCGGCCAACCGAAGTACTATAACAAACATTAAGTTTCACGGCGCAAGAATATCTCTGCGTTCAGCTTCTGAGAAAACACGGTCGACACGAACAGCGTTTGAACCAAAGGCCTTTTGCTCCGTAGCTGAAAGCAAACGCAGAAAAGCCACCGTAGAGGGTAATATTTCTTTTTTAGTAGGGGTGTGCGAATATTCGAAATTTTCGAATATATTTCGAATATTATATTTTTAGTATTCGTATTCGATTCGAGAACCAAGTATTCGTGTTCTCTCGAATATTCGACCCGACGCGAATATTCGTATCTAGTCGAATATTCATTGTGAGCACCGGCGCTCATTTCGGTCCGCAAGCCCTATCGACAGAGACATAGCAGCATGGCGGCGCCCAGAGCAATGCGCATGGATGAAGGAAAATTTTTCGTTAGAATTTTTCCTTCGAGGAAGGAAAATTTTTCCTTCCAAGGGCCAGCCGTAGCTGACTGCGCTGGTGAGCTTTTTTGTGGCTATACCTGCAAAGCTGGTGTAGTCAGAGCTCTGCACGAAATACCTCGCAATACGTGTCAGTTCAGTGCCAAGTGAGAGGGCATTTTCTGTTGCTCGAGGAGTCGTTTCAGCTAGAAGAGAACTACTGCCTGACCATGTGGAGCAGCTGGTTTTCCTTCACGACAACTTTTTATGTTCATCCCAGCAACGTGCTTTTGTGCTGATGGCAAGCTAGCCTTAATCAATGCTGTGTACCAGCCATCCTCTCTGATATTTCCTCTCTTCTAAGAATAATGTTCGAGACTTTGATACTTTTTGTGCAGCCACACACACCTTTAGTGTTCATTTAATCATCGATAGTTCAACTGTGATGTTCTTGGGTGCTCAAAGAAATGTTTTGTAGTGGTTAAATGCGTCTGTCCTTAATTATTCGATATTCGATTCGATATTCGGGATCAAGTATTCGTATTCGATTCGTATTCGAAAAATTTGATATTCGCACACCCCTATTTTTAAGCCTTCTTCGACACAGTGGTAGTTACTAATAATATAATAAAAAAAAATGGCTGAGGCTTAGCTAAGTTAAGCCTAGTCAGATGCGAAGCATATTGATGGCTAGGCTTGGTAATACATGGCTTTCCTTGGTTGAATACTAACCCATATTTGTAGAACTACTGACGGACTCGGTGGCAGCACTAGTGGAAGCATTGCTGACAAGTTCCTCGCTTTGTTCTTCAGTTGTTGCACCACACAAATCCCTCAACAAGTTGGAAGAGAACACCCTTAGGAGACTACAAACCAACACATACCCAACACCAGCCAAATTACACCAGTGGTACCCTACACTATACTCTCCGCAGTGTCCATATAAGCCCTTAGTTGACCCCATTCCCAACCCCTCGGAGGAGCAGCGGGAGGCTATTCTGCTCAGCGATGATCCTGACCGTCAGCACTGGCTGGTGGGGAGGGCCAGCGCAGCAGCAGCAGCCAGTGGACTACCGGACTAAGCGGCCCACCCACATGTTCTGAGAACATTGAAGAAATAAAGATGTTTGTAATCAATCAATGTAGAACGTTGTCGCCGAGCCGAATATTGAGCACGCCGCTTAGCCAGACGTTCATCCCGCTGTTCATCGGTCTCTGTGGCAAGGCATCGCGCCGAATGGGTGGTGGCGTTCCTCCCTTCCTGTAGGTGCGGTTCGGGTGTCCACCGAGATGACAGAGAATTACTGCGCCATTTGCTTTCTTCAAAAAAATGGCTGAGGCTTAGCTCAGTTTAAGCCTAGTCAGATGCGAAGCATATTGATGGCTAGGCTTGGTAATACATGGCTTTCCTTGGTTGAATACTAAACCATATTTGTAGAACTACTGACGGACTCGGTGGCAGCACTAGTGGAAGCATTGCTGACAAGTTCCTCACTTTGTTCTTCAGTTGTTGTAGAACGTTGCCGCCGAGCCGCATATTGAGCATGCCGCTTAGCCGCTCTTCATCGGTCTGTGGCACGCTGAAGCTTTCGCTTCTCGTTCAAATCAGCCCTGCTTCTAGGCGGCATCCCAACACCTGGCCGCCTCGTAAGTGCCCGGAGAGTTGTTGCTGTTGTTGTTGTGACTGAGAGAAGGATGAAAAGGAAATTGAACGGGCCTGCCAACTGGCTCCAGCCGAGCCACCACCGCTGCCACGTGCAGATAGAGGAGAGTTAAAAGATCGGAGGAAAGAGAAAAAAAGGAAAGACGCGCGTCGCAACAACAACTGCGTCCGCCGAAGCGAACGCTGCTGAAAAAAACAAATAAGCGGCGGAAGCCGCACTCGCCGAAACGAGAACAGCCCGGAGAGCGAGGCAAGCTCAGCTTTATACCGCTGCTGTAGCGTCACTTGGTCAGCTGCAGCGCCTCTGATGTAGAGCCTCCACCGCCGCGGCCGACCGCGCAAGCCGGCAGCGCATCTCTCCTCTGCTGCGGCAGCCCATCTCTCCTCTGCTGTGACGTCATGTTGTCACGTGGTGTCACGTGGTCACGCTAAAGGTCAATGGCAGCTCCACCGCCGCGCTCGACGGGCTGTAGTGTGGCTCTAGTAATATGCTTCGCATAAAAAGAGCTAGTTCTTCATCTAACCTTTTCTTAATGGGAAGACATATGACATAAACAGCCCGACATACTCTACAGCCAAAATTCGAACACCGCAGAAAAATGCTCCCAAATCACCACGCTGACAGGCGTCAGGAAGGAAGGAAGGGAAAACTTTATGTTCACTAATGCTTTTTCCTGCGGTTTGGGGGCATCTTCAGAGACGTCTTTGTTTTACTCCCAGGAGCCTACTCTGTCGAAGTCGTCCGCCTCTAATCAATTTTCTGTTGCCCTCAGTCCAGGGCTCCGCTGGTCACTACCGCCCGTTGAGCTCGCTGTACCAGACCTTGTTGGTCTTCACAGCGGTCGGTGGACAGCAGAGTCTCCCACTGCTCCGCACTCGGGTTTTGTATTTTGGGGACCACGTCTATGTTTTGGCAGGCCCATGTGATGTGGTATAGAGTAGGTTTTTCGTCGCACCAGGGATATTTTTCCGCGTATAGCGTAGGGTGCATTTTGTTTAGTATATGTAGGTTTGGGAAAGAGCCTGTTTGTAATTGTCTCCAAGTGACAGCTTCCTCTCTGCTGAGAGATTTGTGCGGAGGGGGATATCGCATTATTCTGCCTCTATTGTTTTGTAGTATGGCCGAGCATTCCCTGGGTGCTTGCTCGAGTTCCGCGGTCTCGTCGTATGCTCGGAAAGTAATGTATCCTCGAGCTATCCTGTCGGCCTCTTGGTTCCCTGCCACCCCCGTGTGCCCCGCTACCCACACAATTTTGTGTGGGATCTTGTCGTTTTGTTCTTCCTAGTTTTTAATTTTGTCGCTCGCTGCGAGGAGTATACGGAGCGCGTGACGTCTTACCCTGCCATTCATGCAATTTCGGCAGGCTGTTTGAGAGTCCGTGAGTATTGTTAGTGACCGCCCGGTTCTATACCCCTCCGCCACCCCTAGAGCAACGGCTACTTCCTCGGACTCTGCAGCTGTGCAGCCTCGAAGAGACGCGCTGGTCATTTCGCGTAAAAACGAATCGACCACCGCTGCTACAGCGATTTTGGTATCTCCTCCTCTCCACGACGCGTCTGCATACACGGTCGTGGCTTGAGGAGCGTATGTTTTCTCGATGAATTCGGCCATCGCTTCTCTTCTGCCTCGATGGAGGTTGGGATCCATGTTTTTTAGTATCGGCGCTACCCTGAGTGTGTTGCGAAGCTCGTCGGGGATCGTTGCCGTCATCGACATTTATCGCATCTGCTTGCGGTATCCGAGCCTCTGCAGGAGCGCTCTTCCAGTCGTTGCTTGTAACAGCCTGAGTTTTTGCGACTCAAGCTGCGCCTCACGTAGCTCCTCAAAGGTGTTATGTAATCCCAGTGCCATGAGTTTTTCTGCAGACGTGTTGCGTGGTAGTAACACCCCAAGGGTCAGTTTTCTCACCCCTACTCTTCAACATAGCTATAATAGGCTTAGCTCGAAAACTAGAGAACATCGAAGGCATCAGGCATGCAGTGTATGCTGACGATATAACAGACTGGATAAACACGGGCTGTCTCGGAGAGAAGGAAGAGAGAAAGAGAGAAAACTTTATTACAACAGGAATTCGGGGCACGCCTCAGGGTCCCTGCACTACCCCACTCCACTCAAGTGTTTATGTTCCTGAGGTCCATAACACTGGCAGCCCGGCCTGTGGCGATGGTCTGCACGGCCGGGTCCTCCGAGCGCAGCAGGGTCTCCCAGTCCTCCCAGGTATTGAGGTTCTCTAGGTCCCGCAGTGGAGGGTCCGCCGGGCAGAGGGAAAGGATGTGGAGGGAAGAAGCGAAGGGTTCTGGGCATAGGGCGCATGCCGGAGTAGGGAAGGAGGGATGATAGAAAGGCTACAGCAAGCGGCCTCTTGTGTAGAGCAATACCACTCAGAAAGAGGACTCGCAAGCTCAACCGAGAAATCGGAACTGCTGAGAGTCTGGAGAGGCAAGCGAAACCGGACCGTCCCAACCAACGAGGACCTAAAATTCAACGTCTACCTAGAAGGGACGCCCATACCCGAAAAGACGACAATAAGAATTTTGGGCATCTGGGTTCAATCCAACCAGCGCAGTACTCACACTTTTACCCTGCTGAAAGCAACAACGGTACAAGTCGCACGCACGCATGATCACCCGCATCACCAACAGGCGACATGGCATGCGTGAAGAGGACACACTAAAACTAGTCAGAAGCCTAGTAGTTAGTCGAATCACGTACAGCCTACCCTACCAGTGCCTCCGGAAGAAATAATTGACTTATTGTAGTAGCTAGTTCTTTTTTTTCAGAGAAAAATTCCCAATTACAAATGTGGGAGCAAACGTTACTCAAACAACATCACCTGTTGTGCAGCAGTTATGAGTTCAAAAAGATCCCATCTGAACCTGAACATTTTAAAATGTGCCTCATTACTATGAGTTTTTTTTTGATGGTGTGTCCAAATGCTACTCAGACCATCAAATTAAAACAAATGTTGTGGGACAGTGATGCTCACAGACACCGTAAGCATCACTGTGCCGCACATCAGCGTCACTGAACGGTGCTTTTGATACGAGAACTTTTAATGCCTTCGGCGATGGATTCCCGAATAATGGTTATAAGGCGATAACTCTACTCTCCCCCCTTTCTTCACTGTGCACGACCGCGTTACGATGATTTCCTGAATGTAATTTCATCGAGTGTCCGACGTTTTTGTCAACACCCTTGAGAAACAGGGCACGAAGTTGTGTAATGGCGTGGTAGTTTATTGGCAAGACTTTTTAACTACTGTAAGCAGCTCGGTGCACTTGTATGCGTAGCCAGCGCTTTGTGGCGCACGCTTATTGGGCTAGACGCCTGATAAGTGTTCGACATTGGCTTCACAGCACAAGCAGCGTATATATGCTTCTTGGAAGTTAAAAACAAAAAGCAAGTAATGCAACCAGCCGTAGTTCGTAGTTAGGCGTCGTTGCTCTTGTAAGCAGTTAGCGCGTACGCGCACTGTTCGTCATACCGCTGCGACGTGGATTATGCGCCTACTCTCGTATACCGCCCACCTCTTTATGTTTTGACTCTCTTTAGACATTGTTGTGTTGGGTATAATGGCACATAGGCAGCTATGGCCATGATGCACCAAGCACGACTTCAGACAATGCAATATCGTATACCAGAGAAGAAAAACATTCAGGGGGGAGACTTTGTTGAAATAAAGTGCGGTGAGGCGAAAGTATTTAGCGCGGTGTAGCTGCTTGTGGCACTGATGAGTGATTAATATGTTAGTTAAGTATACAAATGTTTGTGAATCTTAAATGCTGGAGACACTGGAGGGCGTTTGGGAGGCATCCGTCTGCTTCGACGCCTTTCTGCCAACACTCTTCAGCATCCTAGACCAGAACTACATATGAGTTGGCAGGAAGTAGCGTAGCCATTAGCACGCTCGGCTGCAGAACGGAAGGATGGTGGTTCGAATCACAACCTGGACAAAGATCTTCTTCTGGTCTTACTAGAAAAAGCCCGACACCTCTACTAACGGCCTTCTGCTGACAACCTTCTGTCCAAAACCTTCTGTCGGCAACGACGAGGCTTTAAAGGCTTTCGCGTTAAAACACTAGAGAACAAAAACATGAAATCTCGATGGCTAACATGACCCAGTCGGCTTCGACAATGCGGCACCCTGGACGGCAAACGCGTACAGACGCCAGCAAATGCGGCCAGCTCGCCCAGCAGCTGTCCTCGGAACTGGCCACAAGACGCTCGGCTGCTCTACTCTCCAGGACCAACAAGCCCTGGTGACAAGAGCCCGGGCCGCCATGGAGGCAACACGGGTCCCGGACTAGAGACCCATCCTAGTAATTGTGAGGGCCGGATCTTTCAGGCCCGGTCCAAGCAATCCTTCACCTGTAAATAGTAAAAATGAATGTTTTACACCACCCCCGCCCCAACCCCCACCAGCAGGGAATGCGCATAAACGTTTGTACCCGTGCACCCTGATTACAGGATTGAGCAGTGCGGGACATGGGAAGTAACACAAACGCGGCCGAGTAAAGTAATCACGCACAACGCTCTAGCGAACCAGCGGTCCACATTAAGTTAACCAACGCCTCCGTAGCCAGCGTAGAATGGCGTGTCAGAGCACTGCGTCAAATTTCCAAAATCATACAATAAATTTGAAAGTAAAAAGTTCACCTACCTTCATGTATGGTGTATAACACATTCTCCGCTAAATTCTTAGTCAACGTAATAAGCCGAGCCGTCAACGCTAGAATGTCAGTATTTTATTTGGCACAAAATATATCTCCGTGTGGCGTACTGCAGTTTACAGGAAAAGAAAAGCAGACTACCTCAACTACCTCACACCGCGGACACCATAACTGGAAATGCGAAATTCGTTTTTCAAGAAAGGAAAGGCCGCAGTAACGACCTCGCGTATCTCGGTGGACACCCGAAACACGAGAGAGAGAGAGAGAGAGAGAAAACTTTATTTACACAGGAATTCGGGGAACGCCCCAGGGTCCACGCACGACCTCACTGCTCTCAAGTGGATGGATGGAAACAACTTTATTACACAAAAAAAAAATCTTCCAGGGTGGTCCCCTACTGGTCCAGGAGTCCACGGGCTAGTGCTTCACGTAAAGCCCGATCCACTAGCCATTTCTGGCCGGCGGGCTGAGCGGTCCGTAAAGCAGCCTCCCAGGAAGAATGAGTGGGATTGGGGATGGGGGATACTGCCTTTGGGGAAGGACATTCCCAAAGGTAATGGAAAAGTGTGGATTTGGGCACGCCACAGGTGTTACAATCAGGAGGAAAGGTGGGATGAAAGCATGAGAGGCGGTGGGGTGAAATAAAGCAGCCTGTCTGTAATTGCCGCCATGTGGCGCTGGATAAGGGCGACAAGGTACTGTGGGGTGGTGGCAGTGTCATGCGGCTGAATTTGTAAAATGTGGTAATTTGGTGATATGTAGAGAGGACCGAAGGGGCTTCTTGCGCAGGGTTGGGTGCCTGATCCTCCGGGGTCCGGGAGGAGAGTTCTCGGGCCAGCGCATGAACGCGCTCATTACCGGGGATCGAGGCATGCCCAGGGACCCACGACAGAGTAACCGTTCGGTCGAGAGAGGTGGCCGTGGTAAGAATACGGTGTGTTGCCGGAGTCGCCACGCCCTGTAGGTAGTGGCGGTACGCGGCCTGTGAATCTGTGCAAATTTCTGTTATGTTTTTGTCAATGATGGAGTGGGCCAGAGCAAGTGCGATGGCGGCTCCTTCCGCCTCTGCAGGCGAATTAGTTCGAATAGTGGCAGCGGCCCCCACTGTGCCGTCTTCATGGGCTGCGACTGCCGTGAAATATCCTGGTTTAGAATTTTGTGCCGCGTCGACATAAAGGATATCGGAGCGGTTGCTGCATGTTTTCGTGTAATAGCTCGCTCGTGCCTGCCGCCTACCGTGATGGAGACTAGCACTCATATTGCGCGGTAGGGGCTTCTGATATATGTGATCCTGCGTGCGCAGAGAAATCATGTAAGGTGTAGGACTTGTTGGGGTGGGAATTGGTGGATTGAGACGTAGCTGCCGCAGTAGGCATTGTCCTGTTTCCGTGCGACTCAGGCGGACTAATTGGTTGGTGCGCTGAGCCTCTATTAATTCCATCACTGTATTGTGGGTACCAGTGGCCAGGAGACGTTTCGCGCTAACCGTCCGTGGAAGACGTAAGGCAGAGGTGACAGCCGTGCGTATTAGGATGTCTGCCTGTTGCCTTTGCCGCTGAGTGAGTATGTGGTATGGAAGGTGATATGTAATGCGGCTAATGATTAGTGCATTTGTCATATTGAGGGTCTCGCGTTCAGACAGCCCATGATTGCGTGCTGCCACCCGCCTGATAAGTGCAGCGACCTGTTTGGTCTGTCTCTGCAAGAGCTGAAGGGTGGCGGTTGCATCGAGTGTGTTGTTAATTAGAAGGCCGAGAATCTTCACCTGAGGCACAATGGGCACTGGATTCCCGTACATGTGCAGTTCAATCGGGGGGTCACTGGGGAGGGGTTTCAGCTGCAGGAGTTCCGATTTATTTGGAGAGCAACGGAGGCCTGTGTTTGCTAAATGAGTGGTGGTGATGTCTATGGCAGATTGCAGGATATCCTGGGCTGTTCCAAGGGATCCTCCCGTTGTCCAGAGGGTTATATCATCTGCGTATATGGCTGTGTGGAGCCCTGGGACAGCAGCAAGGGCCTTTGCCAGTGGCGCTAGGGCAATGTTAAAGAGTAAAGGTGATAGAACCGCCCCTTGTGGGGTTCCCCGGTTAGGCAGGGGGAAAGGCTGGGAGGCAATATCCCCAAGGTGGTGGTCTGCCGTGCGCCCCTGAAGGAAGGCCCGAATATATTGCCATATGCGGGTGCCACACCCCGTGGTGGCTAATGTCGTGAGGATATGGTCATGGCTTATTGTGTCGAAAGCCTTATGGATATCCAGGGCCAGTATGGCTCGCGTAGAGGCTGTACGACGCTTAGTGCAAAAGAGGGACTCTTTAAGCGCGAGAAGTACGTCTTGCGCCGAGATGTTTGGGCGGAAGCCGAATTGAACGTTTGAGAGAAAGCCTGTTGTTTCTAGGAATGGTTGCAGGCGATTGAGAATGACGTGCTCGAAGAGCTTGCCGACACAGCTCGTTAAGGAGATGGGGCGCAAATTTTGAAGAGTGAGGGCTTTGCCCGGTTTGGGTATAAATCGCATGCTGGCATGGGTCCAGGCTGATGGGAGCGTCCCAGCTTGCCAGTGGTTATTAAAGAGCTCCGTGAGTTCCTGGAGGGAGACATCGTCCAGATTGAGTAGTGCCTTGTACGTTATGCCATCCGGCCCCTGCGCCGTAGAGCGGCGAATACTAAAGAGTGCTCGGCGGACTTCGTTTAAGGTGATGTCGGCATCAAGTTCTGGGTTAGGTGGAGGTAGATTGGGTGGATCTGCCGACTGAAGAGATGTGGGTATATAAGTGTCCCGTAGTTGGCCAATTACGTCGGTGCCCTTTTGGAGCTCTAGTTGTATTAGACGTTGTGTGTTTACTTGTGTCTGAGATTTAGTGGTTGTTGGATCCAAGAGAGCGCGTAGGAGGGACCACGTGCGTTTAGTGCTTAATGTACCCTTCAGGTCGTTACAAAAGGTTGCCCAGTTTGCGCGGGCTAGCGTGTTCGCGTATTCTTCTGCCCCGCGAGTGAGAGCGGCTATGCGGAGTCTCAATTTACGATTGTGTCGCTGGTGACGCCAGCGCTTGAGAAGTCCCTGTCGGGCCTCCCATAGATGAGCCAGAAGCGGATCAACCTGCGGTGCCTTAGGGGTATTTTTAATGCTTTTGCTGTTCGCCTGGATGGCCTTCACCAGACGGTCTGTCCAGTCAGTGACAGTACGGGGTTCTGTCGAATCAGTTGCCAAATATGAGCGCAATTTATCCCAGTCAGTGAGAAGCTGCGAACGAGGGTTGAAAATCTTGGATTCATAAGACATAATAGTGGAGACTGGAAAATGGTCACTTCCAAGGCTATCCTGGAGCACCGTGTGAGATTTAACGATTATGTTCTGTGTGGCCCATGTAAGATCGGGTGTGGTGTCGCGGGTGACGCTTGTGCCAATGCGAGTGGGTACGGTGGGGTTTGTGATCAGGCTAAGGTTGTAATCAGCCATTGCGGTAGAAATCAGATTACCTTTGGGGGTATCCGAGTTGTATCCCCAGTGCGTGTGACGTGCATTAAAATCACCCACCACAAGAAGGTTTGAGGAACGCAAGGAGCCCAGGATACCCGGAATAACTCTTCCTTTATCTTTAGGATTGCTGTATATGTTAATAATAGTGAGGCCATATGTGTGTCCTGGTGAGCTTAGCTCTATCGCGGTATATTGAGTGCCCTTGCTGTCGGGCGTGTTTGTCGGTGTGCGGTCTAGTACCGGCATGGATGCGAGTGTCAAGATTGCCGTACGTGGTGTAAGGGCTGCCGTGTGATAACCGCGGATATGAATGCGATTTGTTTCCGTCTCTTGCAGAGCGATGACATGGGGGGGGATTAGGGGAGTTTGCTATATATGCGGCTAGTTGTGCTTGTTTTCGGCGTATGCTGCGACAGTTCCATTGCCATATAATTGTTTCTGCTGGTGTGTTGGTCTGGTGTCGCCGCCGACGTTTTCGCGTGTTATTGTTCTGCGCCATGTTGCTGGTCTGGATTGAGTGGATGAGGACAGGCAGCGGGTTCAACTGCGCGCTGCTTGCGAGGCAATTCCTGATGCGGTACAAGTTCGAAAAGCTTGTTGATGCCCATGCACAGTTGATACAGTCCATGGCTGACAGGATAGAAGCTACGATTAACACACGCTTGGAAAAACATGAAGCCGGCATCAACAAGCTCTCAAGTGTTTATGTTCCGAAGGTCCATAAGAGAGAGAAACAACTTTATTGCCATAGATTGGAGGGATTTAGGGCAGGTGGGCTTGGTGTGGCCCCCAGGTGGGGGCGACTTCCTGGGCCCACGAAATGAGTGCCAGTTGGATGCTCTTGTCTGGCCTTTTGAGGAGTTGGTTCCATCCTTCTTCGGAGGGAGCTGGCAGTAAGGTTCGAGGGGGCGGATTTCCCGCGCAACCCCAGAGGATGTGTGCCTCGGTGGCGATTTCTCCCTGGTAACAATTTTGGCAGACGGGGTCATATTCCCCGTCTGTGATGAGTGAAAGTCTAGAATGGCTAAGGATGGAGTGCGTCTGCAACCTGCGGAGCAAGCTGGCTTGCGCTCGATTCAAGTCGGGGTGTGGAGGCGGGAACTGGCGTCTCATCTCTCTGTAGAGGTTGGTAATTTCGGCAAAGGTCTGGGGAGCCTACACTGGCAGCACGGCCGGTGGGGATGGTCTGCACGGCCGGGTCCTCCGAGCGCAGCAGGGTCTCCCAGTCCTCCCAGGTCATGAGGTTCTCTAGGTCCCGCGGGGGAGGGTCCGCCGGGCAGAGGGAAATGATGTGGAGGGAAGAGCTGAAGGGTTCTGGGCATAGAGTGCATGCCGGAGTGGGGAAGGAGGGATGATAGTGGGCTAGGTTAAGGGGTGAAGGGAGAGTGTGTGTCTGTAGTCTGCGCTAGAGTGCTGTGGGGCGGGGGGTAGAGCTGGCGTAAGGCTCTGTACGACTGGGTCAGCTCACTGAAGGACAGCATGCGCTCCTTCGTGAATCCTAGATCAGAGGGATCAGAGGCTACCTGAACCCGGTTTAAACAACCTCGGGCTAAAAGGTTGGCGGCCTCGTTTCCGGGATTCCCGGAGTGCGCAGGCACCCATATCAGCTCCCCTTGGCGGGGCGGGGGTGCATCGCGCGAGTCCAGTATGCCAAAAGCAGGACGGCCTCGAGCAAACTTTAGAATCCCAGTTTTAGAATCACTTAAAATGTACCGGGCTTCCGTGCGGGTGATTGCGAGTGCAATGGCGGCTTCCTCTGCAGCTTCTCGGGAGGCATCTGGAGGGAGAGGTAGTGTGAGAAGGGCGGAAAAAGAGGAGTCCACCACAGCTGCTGTCGCTTCATCACCCCTGCAGGCAGCGTCCACCCATACGGCGTCCGGCTCGGGGCCGTACACTCGATGGAGTGCCTTCGCACGGGCTCTGCGGCGCTCCTCATGGTGGGACGGGTGCATATTCATCGGGAGCGGCCTGATGAGGAGCTCTCGGTGAAGGGATCGCGGAATGGCGAGGAGGGTTGGGTCGTTGGCCGGTATTTTGATTCCGAGGGTGTCCAGGATATACCGACCTGTGGTGGTTTGTGTGAGCCTGATGTATTGGGCCTGTCGGTGGGCCTCCACCAGTTCCCCGATCGTATTGTGGACTCCCAGGCCTAGTAATCTGTCTGTGGGTGTGTTGAGGGGAAGGTGAAGTGGTACCTCGAATGCCTTGCGAATCAAAACATCCAAAGCGTTTATGTCATGTTTGGGTAGTTGTAAGAATGGTGTAGTGTACAGCACACGGCTGAGGACAAAGGCATGAATGAGGCGACATAGGTCGCGCTCCTTCATGCCTCTATGACTTCCCGAAACCCTGCGGGTGAGGTGCAATATCGCGCCTACAACCTGCTTGAGTTTCTTGAGGGTGGTGGTGTTTTTGCCATCGTTCTGGATGTGCAGGCCCAATACACGGAGGGTGCCAACCTCAGGTACCGGGTCACCATTCAGTTCAATGGCAATGAGGGAGCGGGGGAAGCGGTGGTTCTTAGATCGGATGAGGAAGAGTTCGGACTTCTCTGGGGAGCAAGACAGTCCGATGGTCCGTGCGTAATTTTGAGTGGGGGTTGCTGCTTCCTGTAAGGTGTTCTCTATGTCTCCGTCACTACCGTGGGTGGTCCACAGGGTGATATCGTCGGCATAAAGAGTGTGCTTCAGGTGGAGAATAGTGGCCAATTTTCGGGTGAGGGAGATGAGGGTAATGTTAAAGAGAAAGGGGGGAAGGACGG
Source organism: Amblyomma mixtum (assembly GCF_055824585.1). Lineage (NCBI taxonomy): Eukaryota > Metazoa > Arthropoda > Arachnida > Ixodida > Ixodidae > Amblyomma > Amblyomma mixtum. The sequence continues at coordinate 82,844,357 of NC_143018.1, forward strand.
ACCCTTGAGGGGTGCCGATACTCTGAAGAGTGTAGGAGGGGGAAGACAGAGGACCGAAGTGTATCTCAGTTGTGCGGTCAATGAGGAATGCTTGAATGTAGGCATACGTGCGCGCACCCACTTTCAAGGGTGATAGAGCAGTCATGATCGCCTGATGTTCAATGCGATCAAAAGCTTTCGAGAGATACAAAGCTAAGACTGCCTTGGTGTGACCCGGAAGAAGCGGGTCGAAAATGTCCTCCCATGCCCCTAGAAATAGACGCTAAATTAGCAGCACTCGAAGCCACATTTGGCCACAAACTAAAAGAGCTAGGCGCACGCCTCGAGGCCAGATTCAATCACCTTGCCGCCACCCTCACCGAAAAACAGCGCATGGACGCTATGCTTACCAAGTTGATGGAGCTCTTGGAACATAATCTTAACCATCGCTTCACCCAACTTCAATCCCCCTCTACTCCCCCCATCCTTCCTCCGCAAGCACAAACCACCTATCCTGAGCCACACATACTAATTGACACCCGTCTTACTTCCATCCTCAATCCCCCCACCATCCAATATGGCGGGGGGAACATTAATTATCTACCCGTTTTAACTTGGAACTGCCGCGGCTTCCGGGCAAAGCGCGCGCCTCTGCAACTTCTCCTTCCCGAAACACGACGTAAGGAAGGTTTATGGATTGATCGGAGCGTTGCCGTAGTGAAGGGCTCAGAAAATTTCGACCACCGGAGGTTCTTTAACCTGCACTGATATCGCACAGTACACGTTCATCTAGTATTTCACCTCCATCAAAATTCGACCGCAGCGGCCGGGATGGAACTCACGTCTTTGGGGTCAGCAGCCGAGCGCCATAACCACTGATGGATGGAAAACTTTGTTATGCGAGCGAGTTTGGACTGTGCCAGGTCTCAGGGCCACCGCACAGCCCTCACATTACGCGCATGTGTCCAGGCCACGTAGGGCCATGGCACTCCCACCCCGGTTCACACAGCGAAGTTGTGTGTCCGGGTCCTGCGATGCAAGGAGGGCCTCCCATTCCTCCCATGTACCGATGGCGGGCTGTCCCTGCGGGGGAGAATCCGCAGGGCAGCCGAAGAGGATATGGTCCAGGGTGGCGTGCGATTCTCCGCAGAGAGCTCTCCGCTGGGGAAACATGGCGGAAGTAGGATAGACGCTGAGGGGTAGGAAGAGTTCGGGTCTGGAGTGGCCTCCGGAGGATTTCTTGGTAGTGGGATCGGCACCCGTCCCTAGATAACAAACAAGCAACACTCTGGCGCAGACTACAGACACACTCTCTCCCCTCAACCCCTTACCCTAGACCATTATCATCCTCCCTTCCCCAATCCGGCATGCGCCCTATGCCCAGAACCCTTCGCCTCTTCCCTCCACATACTTTCCCTCTGCCCGGCGGACCCTCCCCCGCGGGACCTAGAGAACCTCAAGACCTGGGAGGACTGGGAGCCCCTGCCGCGCTCGGATGACCCGGCCGTGCAGACTATCGCCACCGGCCGGGCTGCCAGTGTTATGGACCTTAGGAACATAAACACTTGAGTGCAGTGGGGAAGTTTTTTCTCTCTCTCTCCCTCGGCGGGAGAGGGGAGGGGGATAGAGTCGACGGGAAAGGCGTGCTTGTTGAGTCAGTTCTGAGAACGTGTGTGCCAGCTCCCTCGAGAAGGGACAGGAGGTATGTTTGGATCAGCCCGTAAGGGACCGATCCTTACAAACACTAGGTGGAGGTCCCTAGTTTGGGACCCCAGTTACGGTGGCCGCCACCCGGGCGCGCCCAACTAAGGCCTGTTGAGCCTGTAAGTCGTGGTAGCTGAGCAGGGTCACCTCCCAGTCCTTCCGGGTTGGGTTGGGGATGTGGGGAATGGCCGGGTTGGAGGGGCAGTCCCACACTATGTGATAGTTGTAAGAAGACACCACACTACAGTGCGGGCAGCTGCCGCTAAAGGAGGTTTCAAAATGTTTTAGTGCTGCCGGGCACAGCATTGTATTGCCGAAAGGGGAGAGAAGAAGCCGCTAATCCGCCTTCTTGAGGCCCTTACATGGGCTAGGGTAAAGGCGATGTCTATCTGGATAGTAGGTAGTAATATTGTTACTGGTGAACTGGTTACTGAATAAGTAAACGGATCGCGAACAACGAAGTGGCGATGCGCTGCACGACGACGACGCTGACAGTGTGGAGCTGGGCCCTAGGAGTCTGAGCTGAGTGCTGGCCATCTGAGCGCAGCCGTCAATACAGTCTTACCGTAACCGTAATACCGTAACATCCCCGTAACATCTCTTGGTGCAGGTCTCGGGTTCGAGCCGACATGCCGATGACCCGACGAGCCGACGATCCGACGAGCCAATCCTTCGAGATGGCTACCGACGCCCCCCCCCCCCCCTCGTCTGCGCCTGCCACGCCAACTGCCGTCGTAGCCCACCCTCGCGATCCGGGCACATTCTGCGGTACAGATAGCGAAGACGTGGAGGACTGGCTCTCGATTTATGAGCGTGTTAGGCAGGACAGCAGGTGGGACTCCACGCTAATGCTCTCCAATGTGCTTTTTATGCGAAGCATATTACTAGAGCTACACTACAGCCCGTCGAGCGCGGCGGTGGAGCTACCATTGACCTTTAGCGTGACCACGTGACACCATGTGACAACATGACGTCACAGCAGAGGAGAGATGGGCTGCCGGCTCGCGCGGTCCGCCGCGGCGGTGGAGGCTCCACATCAGAGGCGCTGCAGCTGACCACGTGACGCTACAGCAGCGGTATAAAGCTGAGCTTCAGAGGCGCTGCAGCTGACCACGTGACGCTACAGCAGCGGTATAAAGCTGAGCTTCGGCGAGCGCGGCTTTGGCCGCTTATCTGATTTTTTGAGCAGCGTGCGCTCCGGCGGACGCAGTTGTTGCTGCGACGCGCGTCTTTTCTTGCCCTTTTCTCTTTCCTCTGATCTCTTACCTCTCCTCTATCTGCACGTTGGCAGCGGTGGTGGCTTGACTAGAGCCAGTAGCAGGCCCGTGCAATTTCCTTTTCATCCTCCTCTCAGTCACAACAACAACAACTCCGGGCAGTGCCCAGTCAACAGTTGAGAGGGGAGTATCTGTTCTCGCTTCGGCGAGCGCGGCTTCGGCCGCTTATCTGTTTTTTGAGCAGCGTCCGCTCCGGCGGATGCGGTTGTTGCTGCGACGCGCGTCTTTTCTTTCCTTTTTCTCTTTCCTCTGATCTTTTAACTATCCTCTATCTGCACGTGGCAGTGGTGGTGGCTTGGCTTGAGCCAGTAGCAGGCCCGTGCAATTTCCTTTTCATACTTCTCTCAGTCACAACAACAACAACTCTCCGGGCACTTGTGTATCTGATCTCGCTTCGGCGAGCGCGGCTTCGGCCGCTTATCTGATTTTTTCAGCAGCGTCCGCTCCGGCGGACGCAGTTGTTGCTGCGACGCGCGTCTTTTCTTGCCTTTTTCTCTTTCCTCTGATCTCTTACCTCTCCTCTATCTGCACGTTGGCAGCGGTGGTGGCTTGGCTAGAGCCAGTAGCAGGCCCGTGCAATTTCCTTTTCATCCTTCTCTCAGTCACAACAACAACAACTTACGAGGCAGCCAGGTGTTGGCATGCCGCCTAGAAGCAGGGCTGATTTGAACGAGAAGCGAAAGCTTCAGCGTGCCACAGAGACCGATGAAGAGCGGGGTGAACGTCTGGCTAAGCGGCGTGCTCAATATGCGGCTCGGCGACAGCGTTCTACAACAACTGAAGAACAAAGCGAGGAACTTGTCAACAATGCTTCCACTAGTGCTGCCACCGAGTCCGTCAGTAGTTCTACAAGTTCGGAACGCTGGAATGCTACGAAACGGAATAGGCGTGGCAGGGAAACTTCTGAAGAGCGACTGCAGCGACTTGAAAAAGAACGCCCGAGGCGAGAAAGGGAAAAGGAGACGCGGAGGAAACGACTTGCTGAAGAGGCGGTTAGCCGTTTGCAAACCAGCGAGGCTGTTCTAGAAGAACGTCGTGTGGAACATGCCAGAAGAGTGGGTGAATTTGAGTCTGCAACGCGTGAGTTTACCAGACGTATCTTTAACAATCCGTTTGGCTATGCATGTTCGGTGTGTGACCGGCTATGGCATAAAGACAAACGCCAGTGACTGCCGTGATGTTTCCTACGCTAATTCTAGCCTATCGGGATTGGAACGAAGAGACTTTAGCCAGTGCTGTGGTGTGCAATACGTGCAAGGGTAGCCTCCGAGAGCAAAAGATTCCACTGTATAGACCTTTGCATCGGGCGAGGGAGTTGTCGAAAAGCCTCCTCTCTGGACTGTCGGAAACCGGTTTCGCCGCCGCTTCCACCGTGCTAGAGAGGGGTGCTCACGACAGTCCTGTGAACAATATGGCAGCGCCCAGGGAGCCCATACTGCAAAGGTCTGTAGTGTTTCCGACGGTTACAAGTACCCGCTGATACCAGAGGGACTGCCGCGTTTGAATTCTCTGTCATCTCGGTGGACACCCGAACCGCACCATAAGGGAAGGGAGAAACGACACCACACCTTCGGCGCGATGCCTTACAGTTTGAACACAAGGCTTTTTGAGGAAAGGAAATGGCGCAGTAATTCTCTGTCATCTCGGTGGACACCCGAACCACACCGTACAGGAAGGGAGGAACGCCACCAACCGTTCGGCGCGATGCCTTGCCCTTTGAACGCAACGCTTTATGAGGAAAGGAAATGGCGCAGTAATTCTCTGTCATCTCGGTGGACACCCGAACCGCACCTACAGGAAGGGAGGAACGCCACCACCCATTCATCGCGATGCCTTGCCACCGAGACCGATGAAGAGCGGGATGAACGTCTGGCTAAGCGGCGTGCTCAATATGCGGCTCGGCGACAACGTTCTACATTGATTGATTACAAACATCTTTATTTCTTCAATGTTCTCAGAACATGTGGGTGGGCCGCTTAGTCCGGTAGTCCACTGGCTGCTGCTGCTGCTGCGCTGGCCCTCCCCACCAGCCAGTGCTGACGGTCAGGATCATCGCTGAGCAGAATAGCCTCCCGCTGCTCCTCCGAGGGGTTGGGAATGGGGTCAACTAAGGGCTTATATTGGCATGCCCACACCATATGGTAGAGGTTAGCTACCGCTCCACAATGTGGACACTGCGGAGAGTATAGTGTAGGGTACCACTGGTGTAATTTGGCTGGTGTTGGGTATGTGTTGGTTTGTAGTCTCCTAAGGGTGTTCTCTTCTAACTTCTAACTCTTGCCTTGCGATCATGCCTGATCTTGGAGCACATGCTGGATTCTTAACGGTGATAGATCATGCAATTTAGTTTGAATTATATTTAATTAATTCATACAGGGCATCAGCTTATAGTTAATGCTAGGTAATGATTCCTAACATGAATATGGGGCGCTGTCGTCGACGGCCAGCTTGATAACGACCACTTGAGGTGGTGGAAAAAAATGCACCCCCCCCCCCCCATTAGGAAAACCCTGTCGAAATCTGAATGATCGCCCTAGCCGCGATGTATGGTGTAATTAAGAGAGCTATCGTGATCAGTACTTGTTAATTTTGGGTTCCCTTATCGACGGCGTTTAAAACCGCGTGAAAATAGGCATTTGATACATTAAAAAAGCACCGGACATCGCGATAACCTTGCCGCTGCTATCATTTCTGTCGAGGGATGGCCGCAGCGTTCAACGAAAAGAGATTTCTGACAGGGTCTTTTCAACATTTCCGCCTAACCAAGGAATTTTGGCGTAGCACTATAGAAGTGCTGCGTACGCCGCTAGGTGCAACCGTGTTGTGGCGCAAAGTCGGTTGGAGACCGCAGCCTTCTGTTTGACGTCGTATTTGTTTCATTAAATAAACATATGAACTGAAAAGTCATGGAATTTTTTCTGGCCTATAGATCATGCTATAAAGCACTGCGAAAAGGCAGGCTTTCTGTACAATGTACGCCTTTTCAGACAAAAACTAACCCATTAGCTTTGCTGCTTAGTTGACCTACATTGTATGCTCTACTGATGAAATTCCCAGTACAACAATTTCTCCGCATGCCGAAGGGTGTTTTCACTGAAGAACAGCAGCCTTCTAAGCTCTAGTCAATGGCGGCACCTTTGTAACTATCTGGATTTGCACCTTTGCCAAATTTCAGGCGAAGCCTTTTAAGTAGTCAAGCTGTGCTGAAGGACACTGACAGCGATTTCTTATGACGCACCTTGCGGAAAAGTGCAGGGGCGACTGATTGTCGTTGTTCTTGAGGTTGACGATGGCTCCGAAGTGGAGCAAGCTCTCGATGGTCTTCAGCTGGCCGTTTCTGGACGCGTAGTGCATGGCGGTGCATCCGTGGATGTCCCGCTCATTCAACAGCTGGGCAAAGTCTTTCAATCGCTGGGGAAAAAAAAAGAAGACAAAAAGCGAGAACAGGCAAACATGAGGTCGCATAACAGGCTTTTGAGATGCCATTGGAATTGAGATGAAAACTGCACCATTTTCATTTTGCCTGCTTTCGAAAGCTTGAGGACGAAGATGGTTTTCGCCTTCCTCGTCTGACACCCGTTTGCAAAAAGTTAGGAACGGCAAGGGTAGCAATAAATTAGAGATGGAAGTGATTGTTTTGTACGTGATTTTGTTACTTTGATTCACCCTTTTTGCAGGTTGTTGGAAGACCATCGCTTAAAGAAGAAAAATAAACCGTCCACTGCCGTCACAGTCGCATCAAAAACGATACGCACTCCGGTTCCTGGGGACTTCAAAGGATGCTTGCGAACAAAGCTAGCGAAAATTTGTTACAACATTGAAAGCCCATTCGCAACGGTTGCGGAGAAATAAACATGAAAATATATCGCCTTGCTTACTTGTTAACTTCCTGGCCACAGCCGGATTAACGAGTTTTGACACTGCGTTTGATAAAGCGTGTTTACTTTGCATCTGTATGACACATGTGACATTGAATGACAACATATTTTACGAGACCAGTATGAGTGAAGCAGCAAGAATTCAACGACGGGCAGTGGAATTCGCGACTATGCTGCAGTCCTTCTTTCATTTGCTTGCTTCGCTCGAAACTTCTACCTGAGAGGCACCACACGTACCTATTTGCTTAGGCGGAAGCAAAGGAATTTATTTTATTTCATGGTGTTCTTGCGTTGTTACTGCTGCATGCCGGCCTGTGAGTTCGTGCCTGTGTCCATGTCCATGCCGGCTTCTAATGAAGACTTATTTTTGTACTATAGGCTGCGATTTCTAGAGTAGTCTGAGATCAGTAGAAGAAAGAAAGAATGCAATTCGGCACAGTGATTTTCTGCTTCTATTTCTAAGCTCTACGCCTCACTTACGCTCACTTTGATCGCGTAGTTCGCACCGTGGACGCACTGTGAGTACTGTTTCCGGTATAAATAATTTGTGACTGACCAGCCCTATTACGTGGTCAGTAGTTGCGATCATCGACTCCACATAGTCAGAAGATAGTAAAATTGCAAGCTGCCTCTCAAGTTAAGCGAACGCTCCTGATTTCAACCGTAATCATGAATAGCTGAAACTAGGACTAGCTTGCAAGACACTGCATTGCTTTAGCGACGTAACTTCAGTACGATTTCAGCAGCGCGAACACGGTTAGGAAAAGACAGAGGGCGGACAGGACAGAGCGCTGACAACCGTGTCCTAACCGTGTTCGCGCTGCTGAAATCGTATGGATTCCCACCAACTAGCCCGCCAGATTGTATTATTGTTATTGTGTTAGTGTACTGGCGTCTGACGGGTCGTCCGGAAACAGCTTCGACGAAGAAGCCTTCTTCTACACTGCGAATCTTCGAGAAGACCCGACCTCGAATATAAGGCACAGCACTGAATAATGACAACTGCGTCTGTTCATGACCAGTGACAACAACAAAACTAGCATTAAAGCTTGGCTTGGCTTATACAGTGCAAGCATCGCATTTCATCTGTCGCAGTGTGAGTCCTTTGTTGCGAGCGCGATCAATCCCTGGGTCAGGAGCGGCTGTCCAGCTCTATTGACGAAGAGCGACGTCGGGCCAGAATGCTTCCCATGCATGCCTAAGGACCTAGGCCTGTCACTCACACCACAATACGTGCACTGCTGTGAAGCATTTTCCGACGCGACGAAGAATAGGGCGATCAGTTTTCCTTGATTTGTTGTTGCGCTTGGAGGGGCTACCTCATTGCTGTCGACTGCTTCTTTTTTTTTGTTTTCTTCCCAACTTCCGGGACATCAGGCAGTACGATATAGCTGCAGTCAAAGACAGTTCCGGACTGCATCCTCTCAGCGCTTCGAACTTATCTCCACTGCGCCTTCAGTAAACTTCACTCGTTTTCAGCATTATAGAAGCGTTTGGTAACTTCAAGCAGATGGAAACAGGAAGTCATTGAAAGTATTCTCTTCACTAGTATTCTGCTCCTTGGAATACTGGTAATACAATCAGATTCTGACAGCTATACTGAGGCCGACGTGACCAAGGCCATGCCATTTGTTACCACGAAAACTTTTCTAAGTGCTCCAAGAAGAAGAAAAAAGAGCAGTTGGAACGTCTACGGCGCTGGATTGCCGCAAGGAAGAAGAACATAAGGGTTTAAGGTGTCCTTGAAACGATAGAAGGAAAATATTATATGACTACGCCCCGAAGCGGCGAATCTTCACTCCATATTTAAGTTATAGCCGACTGCAGATAAAAAATCAATTTATAAGAGCTGATAATGAGACTTCCTTGGTCGTCTCCAGACGCCTGGATTGACTCACGGAGGAAGAACATAAGCATTGGAAGTGTCCCTGAAAGCATCGAGGAAAAGTATTATATGACCACGCCCCGAAGCGGCGAGCCTCCGCTCCGTATTTAAGTTATAGCCGACTGAAGAAAAAAAATTCATTTATAAGAGCTAATAATGAGACTTCCTGGATTGTCTCCAGACGCCTGGATTGTCGCAAGGAAAAAGAACATACGGATTGGAGGCGTCCTTGAAATGATAGAGGGAAAATATTACACTACCACGCCCCGAAGCGGCGAATCTTCACTCCATATTTAGGTTATAGCCGACTGCAGATAAAAAATCAATTTATAAGAGCTCATAGTGACACTTCCTGGTTTACTCCAGACGTCCGAAGGTTTCAACGCAGTGGACGCATTGGCATTGTCACGGGAATTGCTATACTCCATAGCTGCGTTGTGGTTAGGAATACTGACTACTTCGAATGAGCCGTGCGCACATACCTCGTTGATCTCCCCGTAAAAGTCGTCGAGCAGCCCTCCGCTCAAGACGATGTGGTGCAGCAGGTTGCGGCGCAGGTTGTCCTTGACGCTCAGGTCGGCGTCCAGCCTGAGCAGCGCCGTGACCGTCTTCCAGGCGCCGCGAGCCGCCGCCAGCAGGATAACAGTGCGGCCCTCTTTGTCCGTGGCATTCATGCTGGCGCCCTGCGTTGAGGGATGAAGGGGATGAAAGAAGGCGGAAAGAAAGAGTCAGCGTAATATGAACTAATTTTGACAGCGTGGGCTTCTTGATGAATACCGTGGAAACAAAGTGAAGTTGACATCTATCGAGCGATTACAGTATTCCAATTATAAAAATGCTATTGTCAAAGAAAATGAAGCTTCGATAAGCATGAAAATAAACGATGAAAAACAGGTAACTCCACCAGCGAACAATTTTTTTCAAGCTGACTGCGAAGGCCGTCAAAACTATTTATTGCGGATCTCTGCTACCTAACCACATCACCATCCACCTGTAGTATTAGAAAACACAGCCCATATAGCAGTCTTGGCATCAGCCTTAAAAGTCGCAAATTTTAATCAGGTGACGGGAAAAAGATTATCCATTTTCAAATCAAAACTTCTCATCAATAAAAGTGTCTTTTGATGGTGAAAAAATTATCAACAGAGGCAGAAAATCTCATTCAAATTTTACAAACGAAACAACTCTACAGAATTGTTTTCACTGTGTATTTTAGGCCTACTTATACTGCACAGATAATAGGTTTTCTCCATTTACCTCTATATATTCCTGGCGCCCCCAGACGAACGCGGGAGCTTTTGGATAACACATGCTGCAAATCCGACACCGTTTACTCTAAATTTACTCTATTATGACGTCATCAACTTCAGTCTACACTCTGCTTCCATCTACAATTGTCTCCAATCTGAAACTTCCTTTTATTTTCTACTATAGTGCGTCCAGTGGGAGGCTAGGGACACGTTTTCTCCAGCCGACCTTTTCAATAACTTATTCAGATTTCTCACTTTCTTCCTCCGTACACACTTAGAGCCGTAAAATAGAGTAATCAGTCATTAGACACCTTTAGCGTACCGTGTACCGTGTTACGGTTACCATTACCGGAGTACCGGTAGCCCGCTTACCACCGGTGAGCACGCGCTGATTGGTCCCGATCCGTGCGTAGCTGCCGGGTACTTGGCGCCATCTGGCGACGTAAATGAGATTTGGGCATGCTCATTGGCTGCGCGCGGGCTCCCGGTACTGCGATACCGGTAACGGGAACACGGTACACGGTAATGCTAAAGGTGTCTATTAACATCGAAACGCGGGGAGAGAGAGAGAGTGGCGGTGAGCAGAGACCTCTGAGACGAGGTACTCGACCAGCTCGACGTGGTCGAACATGGCGGCGCAGTGCAGTGGCGTCATCTGCTGGGCGTCGCTGCAGGTGAGGCAGTGGACCCTCTGGTCGGGCTGCCGCGAGAACATGAGCCGCACGATGTCCATGGCGCCCTGGGAGCAGGCCAGGTGGACAGGGGTGGACAGGTCGTGCTGCTGGGTGCTGATCAGGGCGCCGCTCTCCAGGCACAGCTGGACCGCCTGCGAAGGCCGCCATCCAAGCCACGCCGCGTTTAGTTTCAAGTCCGATGCCGCCGCGGTGGCTCAGTGGTTATGGTGCTTGGCTGCTGACCCGAAAGACGCGGGTTCGATCCCGGCCACGGCAGTTCAATTTCTTTGGAGGAGAAATTCTAGAGGCCCGTGTACTGTGCGATGTCAGTGCACGTTAAAGAACCCCAGGTGGTCGAAATTTCCGGAGCCTTCCACTACGGCGTCTCTCGTAGCCTTAGTCGCTTTGGGACGTTAAAACCCATGAACCAAACCGAACCAGTTTCAAGTCCGCGAAGAGGCTCTAATAGAGCTTGACAAAGTCTCGGGCGAGCAACGCTGTGCTTGAGCAGCGTTATCGATTAACCTGGTACTAAAATGATATTGTTGACACGACTCAAAGAGGGAATGGTCAAAGTCACTAGGTAGCCCATGGTGTGGAATATGTTCTGAAAATATTATTCATCGAAGAGGAAAAACAAAAAATACTCAGTTAACAGTTCACCGGCGTCTCTTTCTGGGTTCTTTACCATTCCTACTGTTTACCCATGAAAGTTTATTAAGTATGCCAGTTTTTCTTATTCTAGTTAAGCAGCCAAGAAATCGAGAACTGCGTCAGAAATGATATGCTCAACAGAAGAGAGAGATTCTATTTACAAGCGGGAATTTGCCCGGCAAATATATTGCTGACATTGCTCAAGGGCATACGAGTAACTCCTGCGTACAGCCTTCAGCATGTGTTTTGTACGTCGCTCTTCATCGTTCATCGGTGCGAACTAGAATATCATCAATAGTGTACCTAGGGTGGCGTGTACATCAACAATATACATGTGGCTCACCCTCTTTCATCCCCATAATTGATTTCTTTTTTGCCAAGTTGTGTAGCATCAAATTTACGTCCACTTTGTTTTTAGCTGATATCGACAATTTGGTACACTGCATGATGTCTGGCATATACGTTAGCTGAAAGCATGCATTTTAAAAACGGTGCTCATACATAATGAATGCGATGTTTCGGGCTCGTTAATTGCAATTTCACTTCAAGGAAGCACTCAGAAGAGAACATGGCATTTAATAGACGTTCTAAGGAAGCTTCGTGCGCTCTAATACTGCACACTTCCTCCGCAGCCGTTTCAACTGCAAATATTCGCGGTTTCTTTCGCCACCTCACGTTTGATGTAAGCGTTTATGTCAAATAGAAAAAGCTTCTGTCGTTCGTCGGCTGCGCTCAATCCAAGTAGGGCCAAGTGTGCCTTTAACTGGGCAGTGTGCATGACGCTTCAGCGAGCGCACTATACAACATTTTATCGCGAGCGTAGGCTGAACTTTATTCAGCTTAATTCGTTTCAAGTGATTAATTGGCCATGATTCAATTCACCTTGCGGGCTAAACCAGAGCACACAATTCTGAGGACAAAAATTGCATTGACGCAGCCGTTAATGAGACATTAAGGACCAATTAATTGGCCTGAGTCGACAGAATACCACGTTCTTGTCATAAAAGAGGCTACTTTAATTGAAAGCAGAATTTTCATTATCTATAAAAGGCCTTAAAAACAAATGCAGGTATAGTTACCACTGGCGTATCTCTGAGACTAGGTCAAACCGCCGTTCCCTTACCATCGATGATCACGGAATAATTTTCATCACTGACGTTATGACTTTGACTCGAGTGGCGAGAAAGGAACGTTTCATTTTTACATCATGCCGTCTGAGTAATAAATATCTCTTTTGCGGCCCAACAGAAGCTGTATTTGGATGCAACTTAAGTCTGCAGTGCGGCTCAGCCCACATTTAGAACCGCCGCACAGAATCACTACACGACAAAAAAAGTAGTGCGTTCTTAAAACTTTTGTGGTCACCTAGAAGCTAATCACAAGAAAAAAAAATTTAAACTCTAGAATTTTAATGCCTGGCGTCTTTATTTTAGCCAAATATTAAAAAGTCATTTCGTTTACTATTGGGAAAGATTAGCGGAGTAATACAGGACGCTGCAGACCATGGTCCAGTGTTACCAACTGCTTTTTTTTTAGTTACCTCCTACTACCGCCAAAAAAGAGCTGAACAATCGGTTATAACGAAACTAGGATAGAGTGCACCACAGACACAATTCAAGGGAGCACCTGCTTTGAATCTAGCTTTGTGCTCCCGTTACATCTCCCTCACCTTGATGTCTCCAGCGTGGACGGCAGAGTGGAGTGGCACGTTCCCGTCGGCGTCGTAGAGCTTCATCATCTCGGCTCTCGAGTAGCCGCTCGACTCGCCTGCAGAGGTGATCGGAGAGACGAAGAGAGAGAACTTGAATACCAGGCAAAACACAGAGCCTGTCGACTATGGGCCGCATTTCGCAACGATTCTACGCCATGATTATTCCTCACTTGCACTTTTCTCACTGACGTCACCACTGATATATAAAAACAAATATCTGTTTTCGGTCCTAATATCGAAAGCTTAGCTGACCGGCGGTAAATAGGCAAAACGAAAAACTAATCACGAAAAGCATCGTTATAAAACGCAGGGCCCCTATTTGTCCTTGCTCTAGCCTGCAAACTCTGAATTAAGGCTAATGAAAAATAAGGAAGGAGAATAGGATCAGGAAGGTGATGACGAGGGCGGAGCTTTGATCCGGTTGACCCAGATTCAGGCCGGCATGGGGCCTTGGCTAATTTCAACTGCGCCCTAACGAAGGAAGGCACGGTAAGAAAACAAAAAAGGCATCAGGCGTGAAGAGTGCAGAGGACCGGTACAGCTCTCGTCACACGTCTTACGTAACCTTATATAAGCTGTGCCATGTGTTCCAGCTTACATAAATAGGAAGTGTACAAGGCGCCGTATCCGCTTCCATATCAGCGATGGGCGTCCGTGCAAAGGCACGTGCCAAGGGTTGTACTACGTAAGAGGGTGCAGAAGGCCAGGGCACTGCTCACGAATACTGTTCATCACATCGAATGTGTTGAGGCTCTCATGTTCACTCCCAGTTACGGTGCAAGAGGTGAATCCCGGAGAGTAAAATGAGTGTGCTGCATTTGTTAAAGATATACTATCCACCATATCTATTTTTGGTTCGTGTAGTGTGCCTTGTTGCGCTCTCTCAGCGCTCGAAGTCCCTCGAGGACAAAGAGAACTCTTGCGGTCACCCATTCGAGGCTTAGGAGTCCCACGGGTGCTAAGGCTGTGTGGAGCCTTTATGATTTTGGCGTGGGGTGCACATATGTGGCCGAACTGGGGTACTCATAAGCTTTTCGTCACTTTTTAGGCACTCCAAGCGCGGAAAGAATAAGAACCTCTAGGGCATGGTAAAAGAATACAATATGTTAATTTTGGACCTAAACAGCCTTCGCCGCAGGGACTGAGTGGGATTGAACGTAAAGTGTTTGTCGAGTAGGCAGGAGGTGGACGGCTATGGGCTGCAGTACTATATGCCTTCAGTGCTCACTGAGTGCAAGAGCAAGCATTAACCCGTAGCTGTTCTACCTTTGTCAGAGGAGCTAAACAAGCAGAGTGGGAAAACACACAGGAGACCCTAGGCAGCGACCGCTTTATAATCAGAGTGGCCATTGAAGCCGAAAGCATCAGAAGGAAAATAGGCAAGGCAAGACTGACAGACTGGGACGCTTTCCTCACCCACTGCAAAAGCATCAAAGGCGACATCACGTCTTTAGAAGAATGGAGCCAACAACTTAAACAAATAAGAGATACATATACCAAAGAAGTTAACCGCACAGAACAGGCACCAGAGGTAGACAAACGACTCCTCGGCCTATGGGAGGCAAGGAAAAGCCTAACCAAACGCTGGAAGAAACAGAAGCTTAACAGGAAACTAAAAAAGAAGATAGCAGAAATCACCAGGCGAGCGGAAGAATACGCAACACAAGTGGCTAGACAGGGATGGCAACAATTCAGCACAACACTGAATGGCACCCTAGGCACGGCCAGAACGTGGCAAATACTAAGGAAGCTCATGGACCCATCGAAGAACAAAGCAGAAAGTAACAAATCGATACAAAGACTGATCCACCAATACGAAGGGACGGAGGAGCAGCTAATCCAAGCAGTAAAAGAGAAATGCTACGGAAAAGAACAGGTGAAAGCCTACCAAGGAGAATACCAAGGGAAAGAAAGCCAGGACATGGACAAACCGATAACAAGAGAAGAAGTTATTCAAGCCATAAGGGCAACGACAAAGAACACGGCAGCGGGGGCGGACAAGATCCAGAACTCGTTGATAAGAAATCTCAGCGATGAAGCGGTAGAACAGCTCACAAAATACTTAAACAAACTCTGGGAAGAGGGAACGGTTCCGAAAGAGTGGAAACACGCGGAAGTCGTTATGATACCCAAACCAGGCAAAAAACTGCAGATAGAAAATCTCAGACCTATCTCGCTAACATCGTGTCTGGGCAAGCTTTTCGAAAGAATCATCACTAAAAGAATACAAAGACACCTAGAAGACGGAGGATGGTACCCCAACACCATGTTCGGCTTCAGGGAACATCTATCGACCCAAGACGTGCTGCTTCAGCTCAAAGAAGAAGTACTAGAAACAATGCCAAGCAAAGGGGAAAACGTAGTCATGGCCGTGGACATCAAAGGGGCCTTCGAGACAAGGTATCCCACGCAGCAATCACGGAAGGCATCAACGCCACCAACTGCGGAAAGAAAACACGACTACGTGAGAAGCTTCCTCACAAACAGAACTGCAACGGTGGGTTTGGGAGACCTACGAAGCGAGGTCTTTCAAACACCATGCAGGGGAACTCCAGAAGGCTCAGTGATATCACCAGTGCTATTCAACATATCAATGATCATCCTAGCCAAAGAGCTCAGCCAGATACAAGGAATCAGACACGCAATGTATGCGGATGACATCACTATATGGACCAGCGAAGGCTCGCTAGGAAGCAAAGAACAAAGTCTACAAGCGGCAGCCACCTGCATTGAAGGATACATGAAGAAGAGGGGACTAATATGTTCCACCGAAAAGTCCGAACTTCTCAGAGTAGGAAGGCACCCTACAGAGGCTAACCTCGAGGTGAAACTAAAAGGGCAGAACATACCGGAACAAAGAATGATAAGAATACTCGGTATGTGGCTGCAAGGTAGCAGGAAATGCAGCCACACACTCAGCCTGCTACGCAAAGCGGCGGAGCAAGTAGGCCGAATGATAAATAGAGTAGCCAGCAAAAGTCATGGCATGAAGGAAGAAGACACAATCAGACTGGTGAACAGCCTCATAGTCAGTCGAATAACATACTCACTACCATACCACGTAACCATCAAAGCTGAAAGAGAGCAAGCAGAAGCTATCCTTCGCAAAGCGTACAAGATAGCCTTACATCTACCAGGAACACGTCCAACGAGAAGCTAATGCAACTAGGGCTAAACAACACTTCTGAAGAGCTGAGTGAATGCCAAATAAAGGCACAACTTCAAAGACTCAGCGACACAAGAACCGGACGAGCACTTCTGACTAGGTTGGGTCGGGAGACGGAGAACCATCACAACAACAGGGCAAACATACCAGACGCACTATGAAGAAACATAAGCGTACAACCCATCCCCCGCAACATGGACCCAAACCTCCATGCCAGCAGGAGGAGAGCCAGGGCAGAATACTATGAAAAAACAATAGGGCGCAGGGACAGCACGGTATACAACGACGCTTCCCCGCACTATGGTGAACGAGGAAATAAAATGGTGGCGGTAGTCGTCAACCACCAGGGAGAACACATAACGAGCCTCACGGCCGGGGCATCAAATGTAGCAGAGGCGGAGGAGATAGCGATAGCCCTAGCAATGAGGGAGGGGGATAGAAAGGGGAGACCCTTGAATATCTTAACAGACTCACAAGAAGCGTGTCGAAACTACACAAAAGGAAGGGTAGGCAAAACGACACTCAGGATCCTCAGCGAGGGGACACCCTCGGGGAGGAGAGAGAAACATAACATAATTTGGATACCAGGCCACGCGGGGGTCTGGGGCAACGAAAGGGCGGACGAACTAGCTCGAGGGCTTACTATCCGAGCTGGGGGGTCACAAGCCCCGGAGGAGCTCTGGACTAGCCTAGGGGCTGGGTACTCTGAAACACTAAGTTTATACAGGGGGCTAAGATACAAATACCCCCCCCCCCCCACACAAAGAGCTAAGCAAGGAAGAAGCCGCAAAATGGCGGAAGCTACAGACAGGCTCCTTCCCCAACTTATATATACTAAGCAAGATGTTCCCGACTCAATACCGCGCCACATGCCCTTGGTGCGAAGCGAGGCCAACACTATACCACATAACATGGGAATGCGACAGAAACATATCGTTCCACAAACACGACACACCAAGTGCGGAGCAATGGGAGAGCCGGCTCACCAGCTGCGAGCTAGAGGCCCAAAGGGCACTCATAGCACACGCAAGCGAGGTGGCCAGACTCAGTGGAGCCCTGGACTAGGGGACCACCCAAGGCTAAGGAGGCAACCTCAAGACTTGAAGAGAAGACTTGAAGAAGACCTCCACCGCAGGCTAAATCTTATAAATCAATAAAGTTTCTACTCACTCAATCACTCTGCAACAAGTGAAGAACAAAGCGAGGAACTTGTCAGCAATGCTTCCACTAGTGCTGCCACCGAGTCCGTCAGTAGTTCTACAAATATGGTTTAGTATTCAACCAAGGAAAGCCATGTATTACTAAGCCTAGCCATCAATATGCTTCGCATCTGACTAGGCTTAACCTTAGCTAAGCCTCAGCCATTTTTTATTTTGCCGGCACCGCACGCGTCTGGTTCGAAACCCACGAAGAAGAAATTGCCTCGTAGGGATGTCTGCAAACAGAAGCTCCGCGACCTGTTCTGATGACAGTTGGTCGTCAGCTTTCTGCCAAAAAAGAACTTTCAGCTCGCGCCCAAATGGCGACTGCATCATATATCACCTACATCTAAGACGTCTTGGCCCTCTGCCCTTGATAACAACATCACCGAAGACGATAAGATAAGCCACATTCTCAAAGTCATTGCCGACGATGCCTTCCATCTTCTACTATGCCGGGACTGCTCTACGGTTGACTCCGTTCTGCAGGTGTGTCGACGGTTCGAGCAGGCCAACCAGCGGCGCATTGCACACCGCTTTGACCACCTGCCTAACACAGCTGCCAGTTCCACGTGCGAGGATCTGCCGACACCCGCCGCGGTGGCAAGGCGCTCGTCTACCGGGCCGGAGTACCCGGGTGCCAACCCGACCTCGGCGGCCGCGTTTCCATGGAGGCGAAACGCAAGAGGCGCCCGTGTGCTGTGCGAAGTCAGTGCACGTTACACATCCCCAGGTGGTCGAAATTACTCCGGAGCGCTAAATTTTCGACCCCCAACAAAGGCACACCTCAAGGGTCCGTCATCTCGCCACTACTTTTCAACGTGGCCATGATCGGCCTCGCGAGACAACTCGAGAAGATCGAAGGCATACAGCACGCAATATACGCTGACGACGTCACGGTCTGGGTTACCACTGGGTCGCTCGGCCAGAAAGAAGAACGACTGCAAGCAGCGGCTACCTGCGTGGAAGAATATGTCAGTGCACGAGGCCTCGCCTGCTCCACCGAAAAATCAGAACTCCTGCGAGTCCACAAAGGGAAACACAAGGAAGGGTCCCTCAATGTCTCCCTCGAAGGACAGCTAATTCCCGAACGAGACAGAATACGAGTCTTGGGAATGTGGCTGCAGAGCAACCAGCGATGCGGCCATACGCTCGGCCTTCTCAAGCAATCGACCACTCAGGTCGCCAGAATGATCACGCTCGTGTCGCAGAAGCGGAGCGGCATGCGAGAGGGGGATACCCTGCGCCTGGTTCAGAGCCTGGTGGTCAGTCGCGTGGGTTACGCCCTCCCGTACTTCAACCTCAACAAAGGAGAAGTGGATAGTGCAGATACCATACTCCGCAAAGCTTACAAGACAGCCCTGCATCTACCAATGAACACCTCCAACGAAAAACTACTGGCTCTTGGAATTCACAATACCTTCGAAGAGATCAAAGAAGTCCAACTGGTCACACAGTTAGCTAGGCTCCAGCAGACTCCTACGGGGCGCTCGCTCCTTAGGCGACTGGGGCTAGGCCGAACGGCGGAATTCGAGAATCGTACTGCGAGCATACCGGACGCAATTCGCCAGACGCTAAAGGTTCGCTCCCTTATCCGGAAAATGGACCCCAACTTGCATGCGGCCCGTAGGGCAGCCCGGGCGAGGTATGTACAACAAAATCTAGCTACAAAATCCACAACGGTATACACGGACGCGGCTCCGTATACAGGAAGCTCACATAACAGCACAGTGGCGGTAGTTATTGATTCGAACTTAAAGGAATTAGCTAGCGCCTCAGTGAGGGATTGCACGGTAACCGAAGGGGAGGAGCTGGCCGTAGCTCTAGCGGCGGTAGCCGGTTATCGAAGCAACATGTCCCTTACCATCCTTACAGATTCGAGAGAAGCGTGCCGTAACTACATGAACGGCCGCATAGGTCGCGCCGCGCTCCGGCTCCTCCAGAGCGCGACCCCACCAAAAGTCACACATAGCATTTACTGGGTGCCAGGACACACCGACATAGCGGGGAACGAACGCGCCGACGAGGTAGCTCGAGGGTATACGAGCCGAGCTTCCTCCCAATCGGACGATCTACCCGACCGAGTCAGCCCTACGTACTCAGACATTCTCAACTACCATAAGGGGGTACGGATCCGCTATCCGCCCCCTCATCCCGATCTAAATCAACTAGAGGCAGTGTATTGGCGAAGATTGCAGACAGGAACATTCCCAAACCTGCATATCCTTAGCACGATTTACCCGACGCAATATCGGGACACTTGCCCGTGGTGTGGCAGCAAACCATCGTTGTACCACATCACGTGGGAATGCAGTAAAAGCGACAACTTTCGCAAAGACCCGAGTGCAGAACAGGGGGAGAGCCGGCTCTCCAGCGGCGATCTGGGTTGCCAACAAAGTCTGATCCGGCACGCCCAGCGAGCAGCGAAGCTCAGCGGGGCACTGGAATAGGGGCACCGACCCTGTGAGAAGAAGGAAGAGGTCCTCTTCTTTCACGTCTGCTACTTGCACCTTTCTAGAGCAATAAAAGTCTTTCCTACCTACCTACCTCCACTACGGCACCTCTTTCTCTCTTCCTTCTTTCACTCCTACCTTTTTCCCTTCCTTTACGGCGCGGTTCAGGTGTCCGCCGATATATGTGAGACAGATACTGCGCCATTTCCTTTCCTCAAAAACCAATTTATCAATTTACCGGTGAGCGCTGGCCTTTATTTTAACCCGTGTCTAGAAGGTGTGGTGTATTCACTGCCCATGTTCTCCCAATCAGACAATCTGGCCCTTACATTCAAACCACGGTGTAAGAATAATATACTAAGGTGTTGACACTCTCCTCCCGCCGCGTGCGAGCGCGCCGCTTGCTCGCGGCCACAATATGTTCAGGGGAGGGAGCGGGTGTTGCCATGGCAACCGGTCGCTAACCTAGAGGGTGTTGCGAAAGGCGGGGATTGGTGGCTGAAAAGCAGAGATGTGGCATAAGGTTAGAATTGTGGAAAACCGTAGGTAAAGATGGTGGCGATTCTTAATGAGAATTGCCAACACAGTAAACAAAAAAAATAAAGAAGAAAAGCTGAGCATGGTGGCAATTGCCACCACCCCGTTTCAAAGGGGGCGCTCCTGTGCATCCATCCATCCATCCATCCACGCTTGGCGGCTCGGTCCGGCGTGGCGCGGCTCTGCGCATGTGTTCCTGCCACATTTATGAGTGTGCGGCTGCACTTCTGTGCTGTTTTTTAACGCGTTCTTTTATTTTTCAACAAGACCGTATGTTTGGCTATCCTCGGCAGAGTAGCCCACATCTTGCGAGTGCTGCGCAATGGGAAGAAAGTGCTTCGTGCCCAACTGCAGTTCGGGCTACCGGACTTGTGCGTAGCGTATGCCATTACTCAAAGCTACTTCCGACAATGTTCGTTCGGATAAGTGGCGCCGTTTGATTCCTAGGGCAGGCCGGACTTTAATGCCCACAGACTATGTGTGCGTCAAGCATTTTGCAGAGGACGCGATATCCCGGGCATATTACGCGGAGTTCGATGGAAGAGTTCTACTTGACGCGGAAAAGAGGCCCGTGCTTTCCAGAAATGCAGTTCCTACCTTATTTTTGAACTGTCCCAAGTATCTCACGTGGCAAGAGAGACCTAGAAAGCCACCTCGGAAGCCACCTAGAAAATTCCTTTTATCCGGAATTGTCATTAATATGTTTTAACATGCCACATTTTTATGCGAAGCATATTGCTAGAGCTACCACTCACTCCGTCGCCGTGGGACCCCTAGCCGTGACGCCACGTGACACCGTGACGTCACACCACGTGACATCGGATGAGAGAGCCGGCCTCCACCTAGCGCCGTCTCCGTGGGACCCCTAGCCGTCACGCCACGTGACACCGTGACGTCACACCACGTGACATCGGATGAGAGAGCCGGCCTCCACCTCGCGCCGTCTTCGTGGGACCCCTAGCCGTCACACCCGCGCATTCCCGCGCATTTCGAACGCGCGTTCACACTCGGTGTAGGTGAAACGCTCGCTCCACCGGGCAGGCAGACGCGGCTTCCGTGGCAATCCAGGCGCTCACCCAACGCGCGTCTCGGGGTTAGTCGGCGTTCCGCTGTAGCCATGCCGTTGTCTTCCCCCACGACGAAGGCTTCTAGTGGTTGCATTAAAATGACCAAGTATTCAACCAAGGAAAGCCATGCATTACCAAGCCTAGCCACTAATATGCTTCGCACTCCCCAGGCTTAGCCAAGCTGAGCCTCAGCAATTTTTTTGCTACATTTGCTGTTTAGGTTACATCGAAAAGTGCTGTTATCGCGCTCTGACACTGATTATATCTTGAACATTCAACCAGTTACAGCATTTTTTGTTTGCTCTGGGCATATGGTGTCTAATAAAGTTCTGAATTTTTTTTCTTTTTAAATTGTGGGAGTACAGGACAGTCCAAAACATCTAAGATGGTGATTTCCTCATATTTTTTCACCTCATTGTGAGTTTCGAAAGCGTACTTGGCTGAACGCTCCTCTTGCACACGTGAGTCCTTCAAGAGCCATTTTGCCTCCTGTAGAAAGGAGCTTAATGAAAATTGTGCCCGTCCTAACGTGCACTGACAGCGCAC
Source organism: Amblyomma mixtum (assembly GCF_055824585.1). Taxonomy (NCBI): domain Eukaryota; kingdom Metazoa; phylum Arthropoda; class Arachnida; order Ixodida; family Ixodidae; genus Amblyomma; species Amblyomma mixtum. The sequence continues at coordinate 82,866,337 of NC_143018.1, forward strand.
AGTACACGAGCCCCTAGAATTTAGCCTCCATAGAAATTCGACCGCCGCGGCCGGGATCGAACCCGCGTCTTTCCGGTCAGCAGCCGACCACCATAACCACTGAGCCACCGCGGCGGCCGATCAGAGTGGAGCATGAAAATTTCCGGTGCGGTAATTTTCTACCTTTGCGAGCGGAAAATGGTACCAGGACCCCCACTTACATTCATTGTGCTTAGATCTATGAGTAGATCGAATGAAACAGGAACCGAGCGAGGAAGCGAAACGTGAATGGGCTTCGAGTGCTGCTCGACCGAGTCCATATCTTTAACTGCTTTACACAAGATAATTTCATACAAACATAGTTTTCAGACTGGCACACTACTGATTTTAACTTCAAGCAAGGAATTTCCTTACAGTTTTGAATTCAGTTCACGCCACCATAGTGAGAATCGAGCTGGAGCAGCGGAAGCTCAAAGCGCCAGCACCGCTCAACTGGGCCCGCTGACATCGGCGCCATCTGTCGGCTTGCAGCCGAACTGCAAGGACCGCCCCGCCGCGGCCGAACATAATCTGGACGCTCGAGCGGGCGCAGAGTCAACACCTCAGTATTCTTGCACCGTGATTCAAACACATCACCGATTACTACAAGGAGGAGCGCCGGCGCTACCCAGCCCCTTGTAAGGGACTGGATCGCGCTGACGAGCGCCTCCTCATCAAAATTCTTGCTAACACTGTACTGTGCCCGGCGGTACTTAAACATTTCAACGCATCCTTTGATGGCACGTGCCAGTTCTGTGGGGAGGTGGCTGACACCTTCTCCATGGTTTGGGCGTGTCAATCAAACCCATCTATCCCCCCAACCCCAACCCCACCAGAGAGGACTGGGAGGCGGCCCTGCTCGGCTTTCAGGACCTAAAGACCCAAAAGGCCTTGGTTCACCGGACGCGGGCAGCGTTGCTTGCCAATGGGGCCCCGGAATAGGGGCTCCACCTAGTATTGTTAGGGGAAAGGGCCAATAGGGCCTATCCCAATCACATCTCTGTAAAAATTTATTGCACTATAAATGTTTTCACCACCACCACCACCCATGTCCTGTGGGAAGAAATACATCGGGCAGACTGGCCGCTGTCTCAACAAAAGGCTAAAAGAGCACAGTGACCATGTCGCACGTGTTGCTACCTCAGGCCACGTAGCCAAACATTGCAGGGACTGCAGCGCACAAGATGACAGCGACGATAAATTTGAACCTATGCACAGGCAATGCAGTGTCATAAGGAAACACCGAGACGCATTAACAAGAGTGATAATAGAAGCTAGTATGATTATAAGATTGCAGGACGAGTGCATATGCGCACCATCAGTGGCATTGTTCCATAAAGAGATCAAATATCTAGGATGTGAAATCTGACACGTGCCGGCTAACCGCCGTTCTTGTACCCTTGCGCATCCTTGTAGGTATTCTTGTATGTTTTTTCCTGTTCTGATCGCCAGGTGGTATAAAAATCCTACTGGTCTCGAATAAAATTTAGTTGACAGTCAGCGCTGTTGTGTCCCCCTTTTGTTCTCTGGCGTCGTTGCGCTGTAATAATGAATGCATTTATACACCGCTACCCTACTCCTCCCCTTGCCGAGCACGCACAGTAGAGCATGGCGCGCCAGCTACTTGTCCGCATGCGCAATCTCTCTCTCAGTCGGAGGCGAGTGGCGCGGCACACCATCTGCGCGGCTGCTACGTCACGCTTCCTCGCGCATTCGCACAAGTGGAGCCGAAGGCTCACAGCGAAATGGCGAGACTGCGGGTAATGGAGCTCTCACTACAAAACCTGGCTGCATAGTTCTTATCTCAGTCGTATATAGCGCACTTATGCCGGCTTTCAAGTTCAAGCTCAAAATGTCAGTAGTTGCCGCGGTGGTTCAGTGGTTATGGTGCTGGGCTGCTGACCCGAAGGACGCTGGTTCGATCCCGGCCGCGGCGGTGGAACTTCGATGCAAGCGAAGTTCCAGAGGCCCGTCTACTGTGCGCTGTCAGTGCATGGTAAAGAACCCTAGGTGCTGAAAATTTCCACATCCCTTCACTACGACAGCCCTTCATAGCCTAAGTTGCTTTGGTACGTTAAACCTCAATCAACCGTCTAAATGTCCCTAAAGTACGAAGAACGCTTTCACGCCCTTTTCGTCTTTAGGGAATGCATCGGAGGCCGTACTCATACTGGCAGACTCTGCTGGCCAGCTCCGCTTTTTCTGGCCAGCGCCGGATAATTACCGACAGCTTGAAGCGGATAGCCCTCCAAGGAATGTCCTTTGCCCTTTAAAAAGATGATTAAAGGTTTCCCAGAAAGATTGAGTGAAAAGCTCTACTGTACAGTTTTCCACACTCGGAATTCAAACTTCTCATCGAGATTAGGCAAAGAAAAGCGCAAACCTATTTTATTTTTGCTAAAGTGCAGCAGCAGCCTCGGGCGAGCTCGCGCGCCTTAGGCCAACGGTAGCAACAACACCACGCTCCAACGCATCGACCAGTCGGTGGTACAGATCGGACGCCTCCTTAAGCGAGTTTCCAACAAGCATCATGGTATGCAAGAGTCCCACCTCCTGCGCCTCGTTCAAGCCTTCATTTGCTCCCGCATCACCCACTCTGCACCCTACCCATGTCTCACTCGTGCCGAAAGCGAACGGCTAGAGGCATCACTCCGAAAAGCGTACAAGACGGCCTTGGCCCTTCCCAAGTCCACAGCTACGTATAAGCACATGGCTCTCGGAATCTCCAATACCGTGAGCGAACTTATTGAAGCAACCCTCACTGCCCAATACAAGCGGCTCTCGCTCACACACGCTGGCAAAGCGGTACTGCAGCAAGTTGGGATCTCCCCGCCGAGAGCGGCCACTAGTTATGCTGAACTTACCTCGGAATATCGCCAAAATCTCCGCATTCCTGCCATTCCCAAACGTATGCACCCGGAACACCATGCCGAGAGACGGACCGACCGTGAACGTCAATTCGAGAAACGCTTCAGCGGACGTCCCATCACGTATACGGACGCCTCTTACCATGCCTCGAAGCCAGCGACGGTGGCGTTAGCTTTCGCCCCTCCCCGCAGCTGGTACACAGCCTCCAGCATTCGCAATACAGAAACAGTCACCGCAGCAGAGGAGGTTGCCATTGCGCTAGCGCTAGCCGACCCTAATACCAAAATCGTCATCAGTGATTCTCAACAGGCTATCCGCAACTACGATATTGGCCGTATCTCTTGCCAGGCGTTACACATTCTCCTTTCTACTGCACCCTCTTCCAACTCTCGCTTACTCCTTTGGGCTTCAGCCCACGAGTCGCTCAGCGGAAACGCCCAGGCGCACACTCTCGCCCGAGATCTCAGCTGCCGCGAGAGTGCATGATCAGCCTCCCTGCTTCCTCTGACACTAATATCTCACGCGCTTTGCTACTCACCACGTACACGGACATTCTCCAGCACTACCGGCTCGAAAGATGTCTCTATCCTTCCGCACACCGTGATCTAACAAGACGCGGGGCCGTCCAATGGCGCCAACTACAAACTGGCAGTTCTCCAAACCCCCTCTTATACAGCAGGATCTTTCCGCAACAGATAGACCCCACGTGCAAACACTGCTCAACTCCGGCCACTCTCATACACACTGTGTGGACTTGTACACATTACAACACAAACAACTCAACACCCCAGAGACGTGGGAGTCTCTCCTGCGTACTTCCGAGCCGGCAGACCAACGCCGGCTTATCCAGCGCGCGGTGGAGGCTGCGACATCCCAAGGGATCCCCGCCGACCTCCTCTAAACCGGTGCAACCGGTCCTTGGACTGCTCCCCTGTTTTGGGGAGTAATAAAAAAGATCACCACCACCACCTGCGTCAGCTCAATGAATGAGTGCATGCGCTCTTTCGTGAATCCCCGATCGGAGGCCACCTGATCCAGGTTTGAAGAACCTTGGTTTAAGAGGATGGCGGCCGTGGGCCTCTAGAATTTCGCCTCCATGGAATTTCGACCGCCGCGGCCGCGATCGAACCCGTGTATTTCGGGTCAGCAGCCGAGCGACATAACCACTAAGCCACCGCGCCGGCTTTATGTACTGGTGTGGTAATTTAGTGCCTAGACATAAGTGCTGTAAGCCGCTCGGTATGCTCGCTTGCATAGCCGGCGCTCTGTGGCACGTGGTTACTGTGCTTAACACCGGACAAGTATTAGAGATTGGCTTCACAGCACATGCAGCATGCATATACTTCTTGGAAGTTAGAAACGCAAGTAACTACAACCAGCTGTAGTTCGCAGGTAGGTGTCGTTTCTCTTGCCATAAGCACTTAGCACGTATGCATACTGTTCGTCATAACACACGACGTCGAATATGCGCCTACTCTCGTAAAGCGTCAGTCTATCTGTGTCTTCGCTATCTTAATACAATGGTGTGTTGTGTTGGGTTTAACAGCTCAAAGGCAGCTATGGCCATCATGCGCCAAACCCAAATTCAGACGATGAATTATCCTACACTAGAGAACAAAAAAAAATTGCTGACGACTAGGTTACTTCATAATGATAAATATGAGCACAGATCATAAGCTGATTCAGCTTTTCTATAGAGTGAGGCAATGAATTTGAGCAACATATGTATGTGCAATCAAAGAAGACTTGTTATTTTTCACAAATTATCCTTCAAGAAACACTCCACTATCAGTTCTTTATTGTCATGAAGGAAGCTTTGTGGCCGGAGAAATAAATGCAACTACGCTCGACTTGCTGCACCAATGCCTGCTTCTAAAAGACGATATCTGCGCAAGTATTTCGCCTCCATCGAAACGCGGCCGCCGCGGCCCGGTTCGTACCAGACCGCGGAAAACGCGTTTCGATGCAGGCGAAATGCAAGAGGCGCCCGAGTGCTGTGCGATGTCAGGGCACATTAAAGATCCCCACGCGGTCAAAATTATTCCGGAGGCCTCCACTACGGCACCTCTTTCTCTCTTTCTTCTTTCAATCCCACCTTCCTCCCTTCCCTTGAGGCGCTGTTCAGGTGTCCGCCGAGCTATGTGAGACAGATACTGCGCCTTTTCCTTTCCACAAAGCAATTTTTTTATTTCGCGAGATTGTCGGAGCTGTAGGAGGCGTTACGAGCGACAGGAACGGGATGTTCTCCCGCATAATTGGTAAAATTCCAGTTTGTCTTTACATGTACATTAAAGTCCCCACCCACCCTGAGACCCTGGCAGGTGACAGTTAATGGTTGATCGCGAGAGTTCGCTCACCGTTGTCAGCGGCAACGCCTCCAGCCCACATCTCTCTCTCTACACCCCATGTATCTATAAGCGCGACTCAGGCACCCGCTGACCCAGCAAGCCTATTACCCGCGCTTACTTTCCTTAAAATGATCGGAGTGTAAAACGTTGTCAACGGCGCCGCGTTTCTGGCACAGCGTTGTCAATGCCTGCAGCCCACATCTCTCTCTCATCACCCCACCTAACTTTAAGCGTGATCCAGGCGTCCACTGACCCAGGAGCCAGTTATGTCCACTTCCTTTCCTTAAAATGGCACAACATCCGTGCCAACGTATGCAGCGCACATGGATGGATGGAAACAACTTTATTAAACACACACACAAAAACTCTTCCAGGGTGGTCCCCTACTGGTCCAGGAGTCCACGGGCTTGTGCTTCACGTGAAGCCCGATCCACCAGCCATTTCTGGCCGGCGGGCTGCGCGGTCCGTAAAACAGCCTCCCAGGAAGACTGAGTGGGATTGGGGATGGGGGTTACTGCCTTTTGGGAAGGACATTCCCAAAGGTAGTGGAAAAGTGTGGATTTCGGCACGCCACAGGCGATAAATTCAGGAGGAAAGTTGGGGTGAAAGCATGAGAGACGGTGGGGGGAAATAAAACAGCCTGTCTGCAATTGTCGCCATGTGGCGCAGGATGAGGGCGACAAGGTACTGTGGGGTGGTGGCGGTGTCATGCGGCTGAGTTTGTAAAATGTGGTGATTTGGTGATATGTAGAGAAGACCGATGAGGCTTCTTGCGCAGGCTTGGGTGCCTGAGAAAGAGAGCGAGAAAACTTTATTTACAGAGGAATTCGGGGCACGCCCCAGGGTCACCGCACGTCCCCACTGCACTCAAGTGTTTATGTTCCGAAGGCCCATAACACTGGCAGCACGGCCGGTGGCGATGGTCTGTATGGCCGGGTCCTCCGAGCACAGCAGGGTCTCCCAGTCCTCCCAGGTCTTGAGGTTCTCTAGGTCCCGCGGGGGAGGGTCCGCCGGGCAGAGGGAAATGATGTGGAGGGAAGAGGCGAAAGGTTCTGGGCATAGAGTGCATGCCGGAGTGGGGAAGAAGGGATGATAGTGGGCTAGGGTGAGGGGTAAAGGGAGTGTGTGTGTCTGTAGTCTGCGCCAGAGTGTTGCTTGTTTGTTATCTAGGGAGGGGTGGGGCGGGGGGTAGAGCTGTCGTAAGGCTCTGTGCGCCTGGGTCAGCTCATTGAATGAGTGCATGCGCTCCTTCGTGAATCCCCAATCAGAGGCCACCTGAGCCCGGTTTAAAGAACCTCGGGCTAAAGGTTTTTAGATCACGAGGCGGGCTGCAGCTGGACCTCCTTCCACCCCGACAACTACGAGAGGCCATCCTCCAAGCGGCGTCCCAGCTTAAGGAGCCAGCGCGTACCCATATCAGGGTACACCCGGTCAACAACACCTGCACCTTAAGCACGCCCCTAAAGGATGACGCGCTCGCTCTGGTTCGGGTGAACACCATCACACACCAAGGCAAGGAATTCGCCGTAGCACCTTACATAGCCCCGCCGGACGGAGCAGTACGCCGAGTCATCTCCAATGCTTATTGGAATGAGACCCCGTCAGAGCTCCTGCAAGACCTGCTCACCGGCAACCCAGACGCCCTCATCGTGAACGCCCGCCTAATGGGCTCCACGCGTTCCATCTTAACTTTCCGGGCTGGACTTGTCCCAGCCCCCCACAGATGCACACCGTACCGAGGGCATATAGACGCTTGCACGAACTGCCGCGTCCCAGGTCATCAGGCGGATGTGTGCGTCCATCCAAGGTCTCATAAGTGCCCCCGCTGCGGGCAGCCCTATCCCAAAGAAGATGTGCCCGCATGCACCCCCAACTGCATTCTCTGCGGAGGCCCTCATATGACCGGAACTGGCAACTGTAAGGCACGGGGCCGTAAACTAGCGTCCCTGAAGAACGCTCTCTCTCCCCCTTCTTCATCGCGGCTTTCCCGCTGCGATCAACGCAGCACAAGCAACGGACGCAGCTCGACGCCGCCTTCCCGGTCATCGTCTAGAACCAGACGGAATGACAGCACCAACTCCTCGCGTCTCACCTGGGCAGACCGCGTTTCTGGTTGGTCCCTGATCATCCGGGGTCCGGGAGGAGAGTTCTCGGGCCAGCGCATGAACGCGCTCATTACCGGGGATCGAGGCATGCCCAGGGACCCACGACAGAGTAACCGTTCGGTCGAGAGAGGTGACTGTGGCAAGAATACGATGTGCTGCCGGCGTCGCCACGCCCTTTAGGTAGTGGCGGTAGGCGGCCTGGGAGTCAGTGCAACTTTCAGTTACGTTTTTGTCAATGGTGGAGTGGGCCAGAGCAAGGGCAATGGCGGCTCCTTCCGCTTCTGCAGGCGAATTTCACTACCACCACGTAGCTCAAAGCACGATTGAGGTGTCCACTGTTCCAAGAGGGCAGTTATGCGCCATCGCTTTCCAAACTCCCCCTCGATTGGGTTCGCAGCTTAAAGCACGACTCAGGTGTCCACGGCTCGTTACAACGAACAACGGCGTCGGCAACGCCCCCAAAACCCAGAAACGGGCTTCAAAGAGCTGCGCTCTAAAACATAAAAAAATTGGCAGATGCTTAGCTTGGTTAAGCCCGGCAGGTTGCGAAAGCAAACGAGGCCTTGGGTGCTATATATAAAGTGACTCCAAAACTGCGATTTTAAATTTTGCTCGAGGCTCTGTATGCCACGCCTACAGAGCCTCACGCCAGCTCTACCCCCCGCCCCACCCCTCCCTAGATAACAAACACGCCACACTCTGGCGCAGACTGCAGACACACACTCCCCCTCACCCCTTAACCTAGCCCACTATCACCCATCATTTCCCACTCCCGCATGTGCCCTATGCCAAGAATCATTCGCTTCTTCCCTCCACATCCTTTCCCTCTGCCCGGCGGACCCTACCCCGTGGGACCTAGAGAACCTCAAGACCTGGGAGGACGGGGAGACCCTGCTGCTCTCGGAGGGCCCGGCCGTGCAGACCATCGCCATGGGCCGTGCTGCCAGTGTTATGGACCTCAGGAACATAAACACTTGAGTGCAGTGGGGTCTTGCGGGAACCCTGGGGCGTGCCCCGAATTCCTGTGTAAATAAAGTTTTCTCTCTCTTTCTCTCTTGGTTGCGACTGAGAGAAGGATGAAAAGGAAAAGTGCACGGGCCTGCCAACTGGCTCAAGCCGAGCCACCACCGCTACCACGTGGAGATAGAAGAGAGTAGAAAGATACGAGGACAGAGTAAAAGAGAGAGTAAAGACGCGTGTCGCAACAACCGCGTCCGACGGAACGAACGCTGGCTGAAAACTGGAGACCAGCTCGGCTCGTCGGCGCGGTCCCAGGGTAACCACGGCGCGCCGCGCACCGGCTGCGCGCCGCAGCCGCGAGGAAGCGCTCGCTGTGGTGACGTCACACCAAGCGGAGAGAAAACTGGAGACCAGCACTACCCCATACTTACAACTATCCAAACATGACATAAATGCTTTGGATTATTTGATTCGCAACGCATTCAAGGTAGCACTTCATCTTCCCCTAAACACACCCACAGACAGATTACTGGGCCTGGGAGTCCACAATACGATCGGGGAACTGGTGGAGGCCCACCGACAGGCCCAATACATCAGGCTCACACAAACCACCACAGGTCGGTATATCCTGGACACCCTCGGAATCAGAATACCGGCCAACGACCCAACCCTCCTCACCATCACACGACCCCTTCACCAGGAGGTCCTCATCAGGCCGCTCCCGAGGATTATGCACCCGTCCCACCATGAGCAGCGCCGCAGAGCCCGTGCGAAGGTACTCCATCGAGCGTACGGCCCCGAGCCGAACGCCGTATGGGTGGACGCTGCCTGCACGGGTGACGAAGCGACAGCAGCTGTGGTGGACTCCACTTTATCCGCCCTTCTACCTCTACCCCTCCCTCCAGACACCTCCCCTGAAGCTGCAGAGGAAGCCGCCATTGCACTTGCGATCACCCGCAGGGAAGCATGGTACATTTTAAGTGATTCTAAAACTGCCATTCTAAATTTTCCTCGAGGCCGAGTCCATGTCCCTGCATTTGGTATACTGGACTCACCCGATGCACCCCCGCCCCGCCATGTGGAGCTGATATGGGTGCCCGCGCACTCCGGGAATCCCGGAAACGAGGCCGCCAGACTTTTAGCCCGAGGTTCTTTAAACCGGGCTCAGGTGGCCTCGGATCGGGGATTCGCGAAGGAGCGCATGCACTCATTCAGCGAGCTGACACGCAGGCCTACAGAGCCTTACACCAGCTCTATCCCCCGCCCCACCCCTCCCTAGATAACAAGCAATGCTCTGGCGCAGACTACAGACACACTCTCTTCCCTCACCCCTTACCCTAGCCCACTATCATCCCTCCTTCCCCACTCCGGCATGCGCCCTATGCCCAGAACCCTTCGCCTCTTCCCTTCACATCCTTTCCCTCTGCCCGGCGGACCCTCCCCCGCGGGACCTAGAGGACCTCAAGACCTGGGAGGACTGGGAGACCCTGCTGCGCTCGGAGGACCCGGCCGTGCAGACCATCGCAACCGGCCGGGCTGCCAGTTTTTTGGGTCTTAGGAACATAAACACTTGAGTGCAGTGGGGTTCTGCGGGGACCCTGGAGCGTGCCCCGAATTTCTTGTGCAATAAAGTTTTTTTTCTCTCTCTCTCGCCCAACATCTGCTCCCGGATCTGGCCGCAAGAGGGATTTCAGTGGCGCCCCTACCGGCACGGCAGGGCTCATGGCGTAGAAGGTCTGCGTGAATTGTTGAAGCATTAGATGCATCGTTAGTCTGATCACGGTCAGCAGCACAAACGCGGCCGAGTTCGTGCTTTTATACACTAAGTACCGACATACCAAAACAGAGAACGTGCTACAAAACCAACCTCCTCTATTACGTTAACCATTATCTCTTTAGCCAACGCAGCATGGTGCACTGAAGCATTTCGGCCAATTTCCAATAGCAGATCGAAATTTTTCAAAGCAACAACGTAAAAATCTTCAGCTACACTCTATTAATATTCTTCACTAAACTCTTAGTCAAAGTAATTTTATTCGGCACAAATTACCCCGCCGGTTATGAAGGAAGAAGTAAAGAGCATTAGGAGCAATGCAAAAAACAAAAGCAGCTTGTGAGGATCAGATAACAGCAGATTTGTTGAAGAAAAAAAAACTTTATTGTACAAGGATTTCGGGGCACGACCCCACTGCACTCAAGTGTTTATGTTCCTGAGGTCCATAACACTGGCAGCCCGGCCGGTGGCGAAAGTCTGCGCGGCCAGGTCCTCCGAGCGCAGCAGGAGCTCCCAGTCCTCCCAGGTCTTGAGGTTGTCTAGGTCCCGGGGGGAGGGTCCACCGAGCAGAGGGAAAGGATGTGGAGGGAAGAGGCGAAGGGTTCTGGGCATAGGGCACATGCGTAAGTGGGGAAGGAGGGATGATAGTGGGTTAGGGTAAGGGGCGATGGGATAGTGTGTGTCCGTAATCTGCGCCAGAGTGCTGCGTGTCTTATGTAGCGAGGGGCGGGGCGGGGAGTAGAGCTGGCGTGAGGCTCTGTATGCCTGGGTCAGCTCACTGAATGAGTGCATGCGCTCATTGGTGAATTCCCGATCCGAGGCCACCTCAGCCCGGTTTAAAGAACCTCGGGCTAAGGTTGGCGGCCTCGTTTCCGAGATTCCCGGAGTGCGCAGGCATCCATATCAGCTCCAATTGGCGGCGTGGGGCTGCATCGGGCGAGTCCAGTATGTCAAAAGCAGGGACATGGACTCGGCCTCGAGCAAAATTTAGAATCGCAGTTTTAGAATCGCTTAAAATGTACCGGGCTTCCGTGCGGGTTATAGCAAGGGCAATGGCGGCTTCCTCTGCAGCCTCTGGGGACGTGTCTGGAGGGACAGGTAGTGTGAGGAGGGCGGATGAAGAGGAGTCCACCGCAGCTGCTGTTGCTTCATCACCCGTGCAGGCAGCGTCCACGCATACGGCGTCCGGCTGGGGGTCGTACGCTCGATGGAGTGCCTTCGCATGGGCACTGCGACGCTGCTCATGGTGGGAAGGGTGCATGTTCCTCGGGAGCGGCCTGATGAGGAGTTCCCGGTGAAAAGATCGTGGGATGGCGAGGAGGGTTGGGTCGTTGGCAGGTATTCTGATTCCGAGGGAGTCCAGGATATACCGACCTGTGGAGGTTTGTGTGAGCCTGATGTATTGGGCCTCTCGGTGGGCCTCCACCAGTTCCCCGATCGTATTGTGGATGCCCAGGCCTAGTAATCTGTCTATGGGTGTGTTGAGGGGAAGGTGAAGTGCTACCTTGAATGCCTTGCGAATCAAAGCATCCAAAGCGTTTATGTCATGTTTGGATAGGTGTAAGTATGGGGTAGTGTACAGCACACGGCTGAGGACAAAGGCATGAATGAGGCGACATAGGTCGCGCTCCTTCATGCCTCTATGACATTCCGAAACCCTGCGGATCAGGTGCGATATGGTGCCTACAACCTGCTTGAGTTTCTTGAGGGCGGTGGTGTTTTTGCCATCGTTCTGGACGTGCAGGCCCAATACATGAAGGGTTCCAACCTCAGGTACTGGGTCACCATTCAGTTCAATGGCAATGGGGGAGCGGGGGCAGCGGTGGTTCTTAGGCCGGATGAGGAAGAGTTCGGACTTCTCTGGGGAACAAGACAGTCCGATGGTCCGTGCGTATTTTGGGTGAGGGTGGCTACTTCCTGTAAGGTCTTCTCTATGGCTCCGTCACTGCCGTGAGTGGTCCACAGGGTGATATCGTCGGCATAAAGAGTGTGCCCTTAGCAAAAACTAATACGTTTGGAATATACGGAGGTCTATTTAAAATGTATTTTAAACATATTTTTATTCATGAATGCACTAAAAATATGTAGGAAATACGTTTCTGAAATTTCATGCTTGGTATTCGAAATATATTTTTAAAATGTGCCAAAAATACCTCACTTAAAGCATACTTCGAGCACTTTTCAAATACATGAAAAAATATGCATGCAGTTTTAGCATCTTGACAGTGTATTAAAAGTGTATTTTCGGAAATATGAAATTAATTCATCGAAAGTATACTTCAATTCTAGAAAACGGGCAGCCCTTCTAAACGTATATGTATGCAGTTTTAGCATCTTGTCAATGTATTAAAAGTGAGCTTTCGTAAATATGAAATTAATTCATCCGAAATATATTTCAATCCTAACAAACGGGCAGTCCTTTTAAACGTCTTTGCACACTTCTAGCTGCCATGAACAGTCGAGTGCTCGAAATCGTGTTTCGGGAAATGGCATTTGCGTGTCGTCAATGTATTTGAAGTGTACTTCCGTAAATACGTAATTAATTCGTCCAAAGAACGCTGAAATTCTAGCAAATTGGCAGTCCGCATTAGCACATTTGCAGCGCACTACAAGCTGTCGTTGAACAATCTAATGCTCAAAATCGAGTTTCGGGACATCGCATTTTGGTGCTGGCCATCTATTTAAAGTGTACTTTCGTAAATACGCAATTAATCCGTCTGAAGTATATTTAAATTCTAACAAATGGGTTGTCCGCGTAAACATATTTGCATTACACTTCAAGCTACCGTGGAACAATCTAGGGCTCGAAATGACGTTTCAGCGAAGAGTGAAAACTTTCCCTTTCTTGTCATCCTTTCGTTTATGGTAACTTCTAGCAGGAAGGTGATCACCACTTGTACCCCTGCTACACGGGCGGTTCGAATGCCTTCCAGACGAATGTCATCTAACGATGCTACACGTGTTCTTGTCTAAGGGAGTGCTTGAAGATAATATTACGCCAATGAATATTAACCGCGTCAGCATGAAATTTCCCCGGGAGTGCGCCGATGAGGACGACTGCACTCATACTGTTGTTTACATCGCTTGTTTACATAACATAAAACGCAGTCTGCGCTTTGGTTCTAATAAACAATCTGTTTTCGTTTTTACTGGTTGTACTCGGGATTGTTTACGCAGTGCTACAATGTTTGGTTTGGTTTATGGGGTTTAACGTCCCAAAGCGACTAAGGCTATGAGAGACGCCGTAGTGGAGGGCTCCGGAAATTTCGACCACCTGGGGTTCTTTAACGTGCACTGACATCGCACAGTACACGGGCCTCTAGAATTTCTCCTCCAAAGAAATTCCAGCCGCCGCGGCCGGGATCGAACCCGCGTCTTTCGGGCCAGCAGCCGAGCACCATAGCCACTGAGCCACCGCGGCGGCAGAGTGCTACAGTGTGTGGGAAGCGATGATGCGATCGCACGCCTGAGAAAGCCGGGTTGTTGGCATCGCGCAGGACTGGCGCTTCTCGCTTCTTGTCCCGGCTTTCTCCGACGTGACCAGTATTTTTTTTAAACTACTTTATCCAGAAGTATGTATGGCGACTGTTCGCTTTAACTGAAACGGCCTAACTTGTATCCACAAGCTAGCGACGGCGACGACTGCTGCTGGCCGTAAAGCACGGCTCGGCAGTCTGGGTCACACCGGCGATTCCCGTTCATCGTACGCGTGCCCTGCGATGTAAGCAATAGTTGATTTCAGGTCACTGTTGCCAAAACTACACCTGGTGACCATTTGCATTCGCTAAAGCTTGTGATTCGCTCTTCACAACCACCGAAATCACAGATCCAACCCTGCGAACTCGCTGGGCCTATCGCGGAAGGGAACAGAGCCGTCGTCGATTGAAACTGATTTGGCAAGCGCTTATCGCTGGTGAGTGTTCAGGTATGCACACGTGAAATATAGCCGTTCGTTTCGCTCATTTAGAAGCGCGAGCATACACACACCGCCGCCTCATCACCGTGCTCTCGCTCAGCCGCCGACAAGGCTGACCGTCCGCCGACCGGATTCGTCGGTGTCGTTGGCCTGAAAAACGTGTCCCTCTAGAATCATATTATAGTAAACTAGATATTTCACTATAATTACATGCTGTTGTTCAGCGTGATATATACTGTCGTTGTCGGACTAGTGTGACCGCTGTCGTCGTCGTCGCTGTACACTGAAAACGAGCTGAGGCTTTTGAATGCGTTTCGAAAGTGTCGTGCAGCACCGCGGCAGTCCATCGAGTCCGAATGTCATTGCTATTCTCGAATGCCATTCCACTCAATGTCATTCGAACATTTCCGTGTGAGAACGTGATAGCATTATACCAGCAAAAGCGCCTTGGGTACTTATGGGTCCGAATAAGCCAGCGGAAAGGACCCCGTGTGGCAGGGCAGACCGGCTCCTTTACACGCCCATGTATCTGTTGGTTGACAGTTCGACTCCTGACCTGTGCCTGACGCAAGTTTCAACTAGCAATTCCGTTCTCAATTAATCCCAGATTCGAACGCAACCAGTAGGGTACTTTTGCGATAAATTGGAAGCCCACAGTATTTGTGCAAAAAAAGGCATCACCGTGCAAAATAGTGCGTCGCTTTCGCTGGGTATATATACCGCAAGCCAAGCTTAGCGCTTGTTGTAGGATTTGTTGTTTGCTGTGTCGCTATCGTCTTGGTATGCTGTATCTAGGTGTCTGCCGTTCCCATTCAATCACGTGACCTTATAATATCAGACTCCTGTTGATGAATTAACCCGTGTCATTCCATGCAGCCGCCCAGTAGCCTTTTTTTAAGCCCGAGTAAACACATTTTTAATGTATTAAATGTATATTTTTAGTATATTTCTAATGTGTATTTTTATTATATTTTTAATGCATTATAAATATGCTAAGCGGGCAAAAATGTACTTTTCACGTATTTTTAAGAACGTTTAAAATATTATTCCTAGTATACTTAGAAAGCATTCGTATTGCAGTTTAAGCATAGGGACAAAAAAATGCGAAATAAATATGAAATTAATACAATACGTTCGAAATGCATTTTTAGCACATCCTCTTTTTCGCTAAGGGCATGCTTAAGGTGGGGAATAGTTGCCAATTTTCGGGCGAGGGGGATGAGGGTAATGTTAAAGAGAAAGGGGGAAAGGACGAACCCTTGAGGGGTGCCGATACTCTGAAAAGTGTAGGAGGGGGAAGACAGAGGGCCGAAGTGTATCTCAGCTGTGCGGTCGGTGAGGAATGCTTGAATGTAGGCATACGTGCGCGCACCCACATTCAAGGGGGATAGAGCAGTCATGATCGCCTGATGTTCAATGCGATCAAAAGCTTTGTAGAGATCCAAAGCTAAGACTGCCTTGGTGTGACCCGGAAGAAGCGGGTCGAAAATGTCGTGATAGAGTTGCAGCATAGCGTCCTGTGCGGATAGATTGGGGCGAAATCCTACCATGCTATGCGGGTAATGATTGTTGTCCGCCATGTGACTTGTGAGTCTCGCTAACACAACATGCTCTAGGAGCTTCCCAAGACATGAGGTTAGCGAAATAGGGCGAAGGTTTTGAAGTGTAAGTGGTTTGTTGGGTTTAGGTATGAATATTACCTTCGCGTGGCGCCAGGACTGCGGGAGGTTACCCTCCCTCCAGCACTGGTTGAAGTATTTCGTAATGTGGGTGATCGATTGGTCATCCAGATTACGGAGCATGGAGTTTGAGATTTGGTCTGCACCAGGTGCGGAGTTGGCGCGGAGAGTCAGGAGGGCTGCTCTGACTTCCGTCTCCGTGATGTCGGTGTCGAGTGTTGGATTTGCTTGTCCTGTGTAGTGCGGTAGAGGTATAGGGCCGCCTGGAGATGTGTACATGGTTTGAAGTGTGTCTAGAAGGGTGTCGGGATCGTCAATGTGTTCATGTGTGAGGCGTGTCACGTGGTGCTATGTTGCTGATTTGGTTCGTGTGGGGTCAATGAGGTGTCGGAGGAGTTGCCATACGCGTTTACTGGACAGGTTTCCGGCGATACCGTCACATATCTGTCACCCTAAGCTCAGTCCCCGATAACATTATCACCTGTCCGCGTGCCTGAATTTAGGGCCTGACATTTCAACCGTTTCTTTTTTGTCCTTGCCCTTTTCTTTTTTCTCTTAGAACTTTGCGCGTGCATCGCCTGAACACAGACTGTTTCCTCCAGCCCTTGATATGCATCGCGTGATCCTTCATTAGGCACCAAACTGACCTCTTTGCCTTCGCAACAGATGGTCATCTCCACAGAGCTGGTAGACATACCTTCAGGTGCCCGGAGTTGAGCAGTTCGCTCCCCTAAAGGTAGTCCTCCGCAGCTGGCTTATCACTCTCAGTGCTTTCCTCTGAAACGCACTGCTCTTTTCGAATCGGGCTCTCTTCCTCTGTCTCAGCCTGGCTTTCAATACTGCGTTTTAGCTCAACAGGAGCTTCGCACTCTTGATACGCCAGCTTCGCTGAGGTAGTCACAACCCTGGCTTTGTCACTGTCACCGCAGTGACGCCTCAAATCGGATGTCCACGATTCACAATTCATAAAGGGCTCCCCTTTGTTTCCCTTTTGGAACCTCTACCTTTGGGGAAGTTATCCCTTTCACATCCGTGCTGGTTAGTCGCCTGTACAGGCCCTTTTCTAGCGTCCTCACGCTTAACCAACTCGGCCACGGTTCCTACTCTCACTACACAGCCTCTCTTCGGAGCTCTCTCTTTTCTAAACCGTCTGTGCCGGTTAGACTCATTTCTCGGCCCTTATTCGCAGGTTTGCGACTCTCTGACTGGGGCGACGGTCTGTTTAGCCAGCTTAGGAAGTATCTCTTGGCTCGGCTTTGTCCGACGCCATCCGTGCCCTCTCCACTCGTTTTCTGAACGAGCTCTAGCGGAGTTACTCCTAGCTAACTCTGAGACTGTCTCTGTAGCCTCTCTACTTTGGCCGCGCTCTGTTGTGTACCATCCATGCCGGTTGTGCGTAAATTCGCAATCCTTTCTTACGGCGTCACGTCTCTCCGATTCGGCTATGGACTGGAACGTTGAGAGCCCTGTCTGGACGAAGATAGCGTCACGCATTGCTACTTCGTCCCCATTAAGCCCGTTTAGCTTTTCGATCCGCCTTTTCTCAGCCTCGAGTTTAAGCTCTTTCAGCTCCGCAGCTAGTTTCTCCATACGCTTTTCCCGAGCTCTTTTACTCTCCTCAAATTCCATTTGCTCAGCTCTTTCACCCTCCTGTTCTTTTGCCCACCTGTGCATATTATCCCAAGCAATTTCAAAATCATCCTCTTCTTCCGTTTCAAAACATCTGATTGCCTGGATAATATCCGAATCTTTCGCTCTTTCCTCCACATCCACACTTAACTCTTCGCACAAGAACAACAGTTCTGTCCTCGACAACCTCGTCAGGTCCACGGTCGCTTCTTCTAAATATTGGCTTTGCTCGCTCATGGTGATTCTGAGCAACTACCCCTGTGCTACACACATACACCCGATCAACCAGCTGTTCAAATTATTAACCCAGAATTTGAAGCCTGGAGGATCCAAAGCAAAAACCAAACACTCACCCGCAGATGCAGCACCATGTCACCAGGTTCATCACACCGCTGCCAACCAGTTTGGGAACGGGTGTCGAAGCTTGACCACGGTTCCGTCAAGCGAGCAGCAGCAGCAGCAGCGAGCTAGCAATGACACCGAACCCCCCATACCCAACATGGTCTTGAGGCTCTTAGACCCCGCGGGGTAAGATCCACCGGGCAGAGGGAGACGATGACGATGGAAGACTCCAAGTATTCTGGGCATAGGCCTCAAGCAGGAGTGGGGAAAGAGGGATGATAGTGGGTTAGGGTACAGGGCGAGGGGGAGAGTGTGTGTCTGTAGTCTGCGCCGGAGTGTTGCGTGTTTGTTATCAACGGAGTGCTGGGGCGGGGGGTAGAGCTGGCGTGAGGCTCTGTACGCCTGAGTCCGCTCGCTGAATGAGTGCATGCGCTCCTTTGTGAATTCCCGATCCGAGGCCACCTGATCCCGGTTTAATGAACCTCCGGCTAAGAGGTTGGCGGCCGCCGGCCTCTAGAATTTCGCCTCCATAGAATTTCGACCGCCGCGGCCGCGATCGAATCCCTGTATTTCGGGTCAGCAGCCGAGTGACATAACCACTGAGCCACCGCGCCGTCTTTATGTATTGGTGTGGTAATTTAGTGCCAAGACTTAAGTGCCGTATAGCCGCCGCGGTGGCTCAGCGGTTATGGTGCTCGGCTGCTGACCCAAAAGACGCGGGTTTGATCCCGGCCGCGGCGGCTAGAATTTCTTTGGAGGAGAAATTCTAGAGGCCCGTGTACTGTGCGATGTCAGTGCACGTTAAAGAACCCCAGTTCGTCGAAATTTCCGGAGCCCTCCACTACGTTGTCTCTCATAGCATTAGTCGCTTTGGGAAGTTAAACCCCATAAACCAAACCAAACCAAGTGCCGTAAGCCGCTCGTTACGCTGGCTTGCGTAGCCGGCGCTCTGTGGGACGTGGTTGCTGTGCTAGACGCCGGACATGTATTAAAGATCGGCTTCACAGCACATGCAGCGTACATATACTTCTTGGAAGTTAGAAACGAAAGTAACTACAAGCAGTTGTAGTTCGCATTTAGGCGTCGGTGCTCTTGCCATAAGCACTTAGCACGTGTGCATACTGTTCGTCATAACACACGACGTCGAATATGCGCCTACTCTCGTAAAGCGCCCGTCTATCTGTGTCTTCACTATCGTAATACAATGTTGTGTTGTGTTGGGTTTAACAGCACATAGGCGGCTATGGCCATCATGCGCCACACCCAACTTCAGACGATGAATTATCCTGCACTATAAAACAAAAAAACGCTGATGACTGCGTTACTTCTTAATCAGAAATTTGAGCACAGCTCATCAGCTAATTCAGCTTTTCTATACAGTGAAGCAATGAATTTGAGCAAGAAATGTATGTGCAACAGTTATTTATTGTCATGAAGGAAGCTTTGTGGTCGGAGAATGAATGAATGAATGAAAAACTTTATTGTACAACAAGTGTTCTTTATCGAAGAGTAGGTGGAGCCCTCAGTCCAGGGCCCCAGCGGCCTTTGCAGTCTTGCAAGCCCTGTCGATCAGCTTGAGCTGCTCTTCAAGCTTCGAGCTGGACAGCGCAGAAATAGATGCACCTACGCTCGACTTGCTGCACCAATGCCTGCTTCTAAAAGACAAGATCTGCGCAAGTATTTGCCTCCATCGAAACGCGGCGGCCGCGTTTCGATGGAGGCGAAATGCAAAAGGCACCCGTGTGCTGTGCGATGTCAGGGCACGTTAAAGATCTCCACGTGGTCAAAATTATTCCGGAGACCTCCACTACGGCACCTCTTTCTCTCTTTCTTCTTTCAATCCCACCTTCCTCCCTTCCCTTACGGCGCTGTTCAGGTGTCCGCCGAGATATGTGAGACAGATACTGCGCCTTTTCCTTTCCTCAAACAATTTTTTTTTTATTTCGCGAGATTGTCGCAGCTCTAGGAGGCGTTACCAGCGAGAGGAACGGGATGTTCTCCCGCATAATTGGTAAAATTCCTGTTTGTCTTTATATGTACATTAAAGTCCCCGCCCACCCTGAGACCCTGGCAGGTGACAGTTAATGGTTGATCGCGAGAGTTCGCTCATCATTGTCAGCGGCAACGCCTGCAGCCCACATCTCTCTCTCGACACCCCATGTGCCTATAAGCGCGATTCAGGCATCCGCTAACCCAGCAAGCCAGTTACCCGCACTTACTTTCCTTAAAATGATCGGAGTTTAAAACGTTGTCAACGCCAACGCCAATGAACGCAATGTACCCCGACGGCCTATGGCATCAGTGCCGTGTGTCTGGCACAACGTTGTCGATGCCTGCAGCCCAAATCTCTCTCTCATCACCCCACCTAACTATAATAAGCGTGATTCAGGCGTCCACTGACCCAGGAGCCAGTTCTGTGCACTTTATTTCCTTAAAATGATCGGAGTGTAAAACATTGTCATTGCCAACGCCAATAAGCACAATGAACGCCACGGCCTATGGCTTTAGCGCCGCGTTTCTGGCACAGCGTTGTCAGTGCCTGCAGCCCACATCTCTCTCTCATCACCCCACCTAACTATAAGCGCGATTCAGGCTTCCACTGACCCAGGAGCCAGTTATGTGCACTTCCTCTCCTTAAAATGGCACAACGTCAGTGCCAACGCATGCAGCGCACATATTTCATTACCGCCACGTAGCTTAAATCACGATTGTGGTGTCCACTGTTCCAAGAGGGCAGTTATGCGCCTTTGCTTTCCAAACTGCCGCTCCATTGGTTTCGCAGCTTAAAGCACGACTGAGGCGTCCACGGCTGGTTACAACGGACAACGGCGTCAGGGACGCCGCCAGAACACAGAAACTGGTGCCAAAGAACCTCGCTCTAAAACAAAAAAAAATTGGCAGAGGCTTAGCTCGGTTAAGCCCAGTAGGTTGCGAAAGCAAACGAGGCCTTGTTGTTGTTGTTGTGACTGAGAGAAGGATGAAGAGGAAATAGCACGGACCTGCTACTGGCTCGAGCCAAGCCACCACCGCTGCCACGTGCAGATAGAGGAGAGTTAAAAGATCAGAGGAAAGAGAAAATGGAAAGAAAAGACGCGCGTTGCTGCAACAACTGCGTCCGCCGGAGCGGACGCTGCTCAAAAAGAAGTGGCCGAAGCCGCGCTCGCCGAAGCGAGGCCTTGGTCGAAACACCTTATATATACACATCCGCACGTAATCTTCTCTTAGAAAGAGGAAGGGAAGGAGAGATAGAGAGAGCAGCAGCGGCGTGGTTACCCTGCGACTGCGGCGACAAGCCGAGCTGGTCTCCAGTTTTCTCTGCGCTTGGTGTGACGTTACCACAACGAGCGCCTCCTCGCGGCTGCTTGCCGCGCACAGTGGTTACCCGGGACCGCGCCGACGAGCCGAGCAGGGGGCCCTTTTTTTCGCAGCTGGTATGACGTCACCACAGCGAGGGCCTCCTCGCTGCTGCGGGGCGCAGCAGTCGCAGCAGATGCGCGGCGCGCCGTGGTTACCCTGGGACCGCGCCGACGAGCTGAGCTGGTCTCCAGTTTTTCTTCCGCTCTGTGCGACGTCCCTACGAGGAACGTCTAAAGGTCAAACGTGGTTATCGCCGGGAGCACGCGGATGGCTGAAAACCTAGCGTAGTAGTCCTTTCGCAGTAAAATCTCAACGGCTTATTTGAGCCAGTAGGATCCGACAAGACTTCACCGTAGACAGCAAACGCGTGTCGAGCCAGAAAGCGTGGCCAGCTTGCTCAACATCTCTTCCCGGATCTGGCCGGAAGAGGGATTTAAGTGGCACCCCTACCGGCACGGCAGTGCTCATGGCGTCTAACTCCTACGCAGGTCCCTAGAAGGTGTGCGGTAATTGTTGAAGCGTTAGGTGCATCGTCAGTAACGTGCACTGTGATCACACTCAGCAGAACAAAGCGGCCGAGTTCGTGCCTCTATATTAAATGCTTAGAAAAAATTTTATTTACATATGCACACATGCCAAGGTTACCAGGTACAGTTACATTTTCAAGAACACATAACTATAAGCATGTAAGGCGAGCCAATTAAACAGCTACCATAAACATCTCTAACTAATATGAATTGCTCGTGGGCGATGTAAAACAGGATAGAATACCTATTGACACAAGGGTGAAAAGGCAATAATTTGACATTGAAATATTTAAAAAGACACCTTAGCGCCAGTTTGGCCTAAAAACCAGGACAAGACGACTATTATTCACAGAAATGAATGGTGGTGGTGAAAACTTTTATTTTAGGAAAAAGAGTTTGTGAGCCACAGAGTGGCCCCGCTACATGGTCGGCGTCCCTAGTCCGGGACACCGCACGACGAGGCCCCGTCTCTCGCCCGTTTCACCAGAGCCCTTTGGGACTCAAGCGAGGAGCAGTTGAGGAGGGCAGTCTCCCATGCCTCTCTGGAAGGGGTAGGGGAAGGGGGGAAGTGGGGATTTTGAGTACATGCCCACACCATGTGGAAGATATCACAGGTCTCCCCACAGTGTGGGCATCGCCCATCCGTGTTAGGATCGTAATGTTTTAGTATTGCAGGACAGAGTAGAGTACCTGTCTGCAGGCGCCTTAAAGTTCGCTCCTCCGTCTTACTCAGCCCTTTTGCAGGGGCCGGGAAAAGGCGGTGGTTGTCGCTATAATGTGTTAATATTTCCCTGAATCGCAGCAGCGGCTGGTTAGTCTCCGAGCCAGAAGAGCTGGGATGAGGAGCCCGGTGAGTAAGCGCTCGGGCAGCCGCGTCAGCGGCCTCATTACCTCGTAAGCCCTGGTGGCCAGGAGCCCAAATGATTCGTTTGGGTGTTGGATCAGTGGCAGTCCGTCGTAGAATACAAGCAGCTAACCCCTGCCAAGTAATGTCCACAAGCTTTTCGGGAGTCCGTGATGATTATTCTCGAATTGGCGTGGGCGGCAGCAAGCGCTATCGCTACTTCCTCGGCCCGCATTGAATTCGGGGCTCGAAAGGAGAGTCCATCAACGTGCATTTCCTGGTTAACGACAGCGGCCGAGTAAAATCCCGTGGGCGATGGCCCTGCTACGTCAACATAATATACACCGGGTCGGGAGCCGTGTTGTCTCTCAAGAGCCCGAGCCCGCGCTTGTCGTCTGTTTTCATGCATGTCGGTGTCCATGTTACGGGGGAGCGGGGAGACCCAGAGCATATGGCGCCATAGTACTGGGATACGCTCCGCCTCCTCTGGAGTGCAGTCGTGTTGGATGTGTAAGCGGTTTAGCAGGCGGCGCCCAGGAGCCGTCGAAAGCCACCAGCGACCGCGGCGCATCGACTGCGCCATAAACTAAAAAGACCCGCAACAATTAACAGGCGAGCAAAACGGCCGCTGGGGAATCGGCCGCGGGAGACGAAGTACGAAATGCCCTGCCCACTGAATCCCGCATGAACCGCGCGCCAAAAGACACGCGCTACCACGCAGGTGACTGTAGCGTGGCGATTAGATTCCGGGAGTGGGCAATTCGGACAGGTACTGGAGCGTAAAACACCCCATCGCACTAACCAGTTACAGAGCGAGACAGGGAACGTGCTAAAAAACCAACCTACTCTATTACGTTAACCAATACCTCTGTAGCCAACGCAGCATGGTGTAATGAAGAATTTCGCCCAATTTCCAATAGCAGATTGAAATTTTTCAAAGCAAAAATGTAAAAATCTTCAGCTACGCTCTATTACATAATTTTCACTAAACTCTTAGTCAAAGTAATTTTATTCGGCACAAATTACCCCGCCGGTTACGAAGGGGGAAGTAAAGAGCATTAGGAGAAATTCAAAAGGGAAGAGCAGCTGATGAGGATCAGATAACAGCAGATTTGTTGAAGTGTGGAGGCGAGAGAGAGAGAAAAAAAACTTTATTGTAGAAGGAATTCGGGGCACGCCCCAGGGTCCCCGCACGACCCCACTGCACTCAAGTGTGTGTGCACTCAACCAAAATTACGCACGGACCATCGCAGTGTCTTGCTCCGCAGAGAAGTCCGAACTGCTCCTCATCCGTCCTAAGAACCACCGCTGTCCCCGCTCCCCCATTGCCATTGAACTGAATGGTGACCCAGCACCTGAGGTTGGCACCCTCCGTGTATTGGGCCTGCAGATCCAGAACGATGGTAAAAACACCACTACCCTCAAGAAACTCAAGCAGGTTGTAGGCGCGATATCGCACCTCATCCGCAGGGTTTCGGGACATCATAGAGGCATGAAGGAGCGCGACCTATGTCGCCTCATTCATGCCTTTGTACTCAGCCGTGTGCTGTACACTACCCCATACAACTATCCAAACATGACATAAACGCTTTGAATCCTTTGATTCGCAAGGCATTCAAAGTAGCACTTCATCTTCCCCTCAAAACACCTACAGAAAGATTACTAGGCCTGGACCTCCACAACACGATCGAGGAACTGGTGGAGGCCCACCGACAGGTCCAATACATCAGGCTCACACAAACTTCCACAGGTCGGTATATCCTGGACTCCGTCGGCATCAGAATACCGGTCAACGACCCAACCCTTCTCGCCATCCCACGACCCCTTCACCGGGAGCTTCTGATTTTATTTATTTATTTGATTTATTTATACATACTGCAGCGCAATTTATACGCGCTATGGCAGGAGTGGGAAAAACACAAAATGCAGCAAAATGTACAAAGTGAGACATACAAAATTTAAAATCACAAATGAAACATCAAACAAGAAAGGAACTGTTAACAACAGGGTAAGAATACACAGCTATTATACGTCTTCAACGGCAGTTACAATGTTTTTAAATGGACCGCTGAAATTAGGCCGCTCCCGAGGAATATGCAGCCGTCCCACCATGAGCAGCGCCGCAGAGACCGTGCGAAGGCACTCCATCGAGCGTAGGGCCCCGAGGAGGACGCCGTATGGCTGGGTGCCGCCTGCACGGGTGATGAAGCGATAGCAGCTGTGGTGGACTCTTCATCCACACACCTCACACTACCTCTCCCTCCAGACACGTCCCCAGAGGCTGCAGAAGAAGCCGCCATTGCCCTTGCTATCTCTCGCGCGGAAGCCCGCTATATATTAAGTGACTCTAAAACTGCGATCTTAAATTTTGCTCGAGGCCGAGTTCATGTCCCTGCTTTTGTCATACTGGACTCGCCCGATGTACCCCCGCCCCGCCATGTGGAGCTGATATGGGTGCCTGCGCACTCCGGGAATCCCGGAAACGAGGCTGCCAACCTTTTGGGCAATGTTCTTTAAACCGGGCTCAGGTGGCCTCGGATCGGGGATTCACGAAGGAGCGCATGCACACATTCAGTGAGCTGACCCAGGTATACAGAGCCTCACGCCAGCTCTACCCCCCGCCCCACCCCTCCCTCCCTAGATAACGAACACGCAACACTCTGGCGCAGACTACAGACACACACTCTCTCCTCACCCCTTAACCTAGCCCACTATCATCCATCCTTTCCGAATTCCGCATGTGCCCTATGCCCAGAACCCTTCGCTTCTTCCCTCCACATCCTTTCCCTCTGCCCGGCGGACCCTCCCCCGCGGGATCTAGAGAACCTCAAGACCTGGGAGGCTTGGGAGACCCTGCAGCGCTCGGAGGACCCGGCCGTGCAGACCATCGCCACCGGCCGTGCTGCCAGTGTTATGGACATCAGGAACATGAACACTTGAGTGCAGTGGGGTCGTGCGGGGACCCTGGGGCGTGTCCCGAATTCCTGTGTAAATGTGAAAATAGTGTTATGTGAAAATATTGGAAGCTACTTGTAACAATGGCACAGTTGCCATAGGTCTCTACGAAGTCAGTAATAAAATTCCAATAAGAAAAGGTGTCCGGCACGGAGACACGATCTCGCGTGTGCTGCCTGTTTACAGGAGGTTTTCCGGTGCCTTAAATGGGAACTGTGGGGGATAAGAGTTAATGGAGAATACCTAAGTAATCTGCGATTCGCTGATGAAATTTCCTTGCTAAATCACTCAGGACATGACCTACAAAGCATGATCAATGAATTAGATAGGCAGAGCAAAACGGTGGGGCTAAAAATGAACCTGTATAAAACCGAAGTAATGTTCAACAGTCTAGCAGGAGAACAGCAGTTCGCAATTGGTGGCTAGGTGCTGGAAGTTGTTGTTGTTGTTGTTGTTGTTGTGACTGAGAGAAGGATGAAGAGGAAATTGCACGGGCCTGCTACTGGCTCTAGCCAAGCCACCACCGCTGCCACGTGCAGATAGAGGAGAGTTAAAAGATCAGAGGAAAGAGAAAAAGGAAAGAAAAGACGCGCGTCGCAGCAACAACTGCGTCCGCCGGAGCGGACGCTGCTCAAAAAGAAGCGGCCGAAGCCCCGCTCGCCGAAGCGAGAACAGATACTCCTCGTGGCTGGAAGTGGTAAAAGAATATGTTTATTTATAGCAGGTAGTGACAGCTGATCGGGAACATGAGAGGGAAATTGCTAAAAGAATAAGAATGGAGCGGAGAGCATATGGCAGGTTCTCTCAGATCATGAATGGCAGTTTACCAATATGCCTCAAAAGAAAAGTATTCAACAGTTGTATCTTACCGGTACTCACCTATGGGGCAGAAACGTGGAAGCTAACAAAGAGGGTTCAGCTTAAGGACAACGCAGCGAGCTATAGAAAGAAAAATGATAGGTGTAACGTTAAGTGATCGGAAGCGGCCGTGGTGGGGGAGACAACAAACGCGGGTTAATGACATCTTAGTTGAGATCAAGAGGAAGAAGTGGGCTTGGGCAGGTCATGTAATGCGAAGGGAAGAAACCGCTGGTCCTTAAGGTTAACGGACTGGATTGCTAGAGAAGGCAAGCGTAGAAAGGGGTGGCATAAACAGGTGGGCGGATGAAATTAAGAAATTCGCGGGAATACGGTGGCCGCAACTGGCGAAGGACAGGGTTAATTGGAGAGCCAAGAGAGAGGGCTTTGCCCTGCATTGGGCATAGTCAGGCTGATGATGATGATGAGGGCAACCTACTGGTAAATTGGTGTTTGAGGAAAGGAAATGGCGCAGTCTCACATATCTCGACGCACACCTGACCGCGCCGTAAGGAAAGGGAGGAAGATAGGAGTGAAAGAAAGCGAGAAAGAGGTGCCAGTGGAGGTGTGCGGAATAATTTCGACCACCTGGATATTGTCAGTGGACAACGAAGAAGACAGTGCTGGGCTCGTGCGCGGAGTGCGAAGAGGACGAAGTGCGATCTGTGCGCCGTTGGTCGTTCGATTGAGCTGCTGTCAGCATCCCTCAGTGACTACTCCTTGTGTGTCTACATTTACGTAACATCTCTTGGTGGAGGTGCTGGGTAAGAGGTCAGGGGCAATCATTTTTGCGTATTGGTCAGATGGTGGGACGTCGGACTCGGGGCATTTCGGCGAGAGAGGTACACAGCCGGTGACAGCTGATACAACGCAGTCGGAAGCAGGGCACAGCGTGGCGAGCGATATGCCTTGGGGAAGCGGCTGAACGTGCGATGAAAAGTTGAGGATCGGAAGGGACGCTCGATTGGCAAACATAGGGACCACTGTATGTGCGAGGGCAACACTCCGTGTGAGAGGCACATCAAGGGCTGGAGTAACGATGTATTGTCCATCGGGAACTGGTGGGACGGAAGAGAATGATACGTATGTGACGGCTTCGGGGTTCAGGCGGACAAAATCCACGGTACATAGGCGATGGACAACTGCAGCCGGTGGCTCCTCGTTAAAAGGTAGGGCGAGTTGAACGACACTTGTGGCGCAATCAATGAGGGCAGAATGTTCGTAAAGAAAGTCAAGGCCAAGGATGAGGTCATGAGGGCAGTGTTCGAGGACAGTGAAGAGAACCGAAGTATGGCGGCCGGCGATTGACACACGGGCTGTGCACATTCCAACGACAGCGGAAGTACCGCCATCGGCGACACGAACAACAGCGGAGTGGGCAGGAGTGAGCACTTTCCTTAGGCGACGGCGTAGACAGGCATTCATAACGGAGACGTGCGCTCCAGTGTCGATGAGAGCGGTAACAGGGATCCCGTCCACGTCGACGCTAAGTACATTCCGTCGGGCATGTAGAGTCAAAAGAGGATTTTCAAGGTCGGTCGTCGGAGCAGCATCACCTCCAGACGCTGCAGCCATCAGTTTTCCGAACGGGATCGAGCATACGGGCCAGGAGATGAAAGGCGGCGAGTTTGGGGCGACGGAGATCGACGACGGTAAGGCGACGACGAGCGGTTAGTTGGAGGGGCCTGAGCGTCGGAGCTTGCGAGCTGTGGGTCATGGGGCGACGACGAGCGGCGGGGATAGAAAGAATCAGGATAGCGGCGGTAGGTCGATGACGGACGGCTTCGGCAGTGTCGGGAGATGTGACCAACTCGGGAGCAGTTAAAACAGATGGGCCTGTCGTCAGGTGTTCTCCACTCATCCGGGTTGCGGCTGCGGCGAGTGTGGTACGGATGTCGGGCACCGAGCACGGGAGACACATTACGAGCATCTGGGCAACTAATGGAGCATACAGGTCGGATCCCGAGATTGGCGAATTCTTGTCCGGTACCGATAACTGTCCGGTATCGGTACTGTCCGGTACCGATAACTGGGAAATTGTGGGAGACACTGCCTCTAGTTCTCGGCGTACAAGTCGTGTCAGGCTGTCGGATGTTGGCAGGGAGCACGGTTGGGATGAATCTACGCAGGACGACGTTGCCGCCGTGTTCGGCAACCGTGTGAACTCGGGGGAAATACGGCGGCTTTTCGCGTGTTCAAACCGGCGGCATTCTTTTAAGATGGCGTCAACCGTTCCACAGTCCTTGTATACCAGCAAGTTGAAGGCGTCGTCTGCAATTCCCTTGAGAACGTGACCGACTTTGTCACTCTCTGACATGTATCTGACAATATCTCTGATGTGCACTGACACCGCACAGGACAAGAGCGCCTTTCGGTTCCGACTCCATCGAAACGCGGCCGCCGAGGTCGGGTTCAAACCCGTACTTCAGCTCATTAGACGAGCGCCTTCACCACTGAGCCACCGTAACACACTTCAGCGCACCACCTCCCGCTTGAAGGAGTACCCATCAGCTGCACCACTTGGCAAGGGATGGAGAATGTAAAAGGTGGTAGTGGTGGTGGTGCGACACTTTTTTGTGTAGCATATTGCAATCACTAAGTTCAGCCCTTGGGCGCGGCCGGGCAGCCACCAAACCACGTGACGTGACGTCACGACAGCCGGAGGAAAAACCGTAGGTAACGATGATGGCGATTCTTGGTGAGAATTGCAAACACAGTAAACATGAAAAAAATAAAAAGAAAAGGAAAAATAAAGAAGAAATAAAGATTAAAAAGTAAGATAAAAAAATTAAAAATAAAATAAAAAGATAACGAGTAAAAATGAAACAATAAAACAACAAAATAGAATAAAATGAAAAATAGACAATAAATAAAAATAATATAAAAAGACCGCGCAATATTGTCTGTTCTCGCTTCGGCGAGCGCGGCTTCGGCCGCTTATCTTTTTGAGCAGCGTCCGCTCCGGCGAACGCAGTTGTTGCTGCGATGCGCGTCTTTTCTTTCCTTTTCTCTTTCCTCTGATCTTTTAACTCTCCTCTATCTGCACGTGGCAGCGGTGGTGGCTTGGCTCGAGCCAGTAGCAGGCCCGTGCAATTTCCTCTTCATCCTTCGCTCAGTCACAACAACAACAACAACAGCAACGCATTCTTGGCTTAACCACGCTAAGCCTGGGCATCATTTTTATTAAAACATCCTATCTGTTAGGCGCTGAATAGGTCCTAGCCCAAGGCGACGAGGGCACGTTGCAGTTTTAGATCCAGGGAGGCGAACCAGATGGGCCACGGTGAAGGGGGGGGAAGGATAGGCGGGGGAATTGAAGGCTGCGTGGCACTTTGTAAGGCAGTGTTCAATGCCTGCATATGTGTGTGGACAGTTTGGGCACTGAGGTGTGCAAGTGTACCGGTACAGATAAAGTTTGGCTGGTGTATGTAGGAGATTAAACTGTTTTCGGTGAAGAATGCGAGCTTCACGGATTGATAAGGATGTGTGTGGCGGTGGTAAATCCGCTAAGTCCAATTTTTCTGCGTGTAGCATTCGTCGAAGGGAAGGGAAAACTTTATTTACACTAATGGTTTTTCCTGCGGTTTAGGGGCATCTTCAGAGACGTCTTGGTTCTACCCCCAGGAGCCTTCTCTGTCGAAGTCATCCGCCTCTAATCAGTGGTCGGTTGCCCTCAGTCCAGGGCTCCTCTGGCCACTGCCGCCCGTTGAGCTCGCTGCACCAGACCTTGTTGGTCTTCACAGGGGTCGCTGGACAGCAGAGTCTTCCACTGCTCCGCACTCGGGTTTTGTATTTTGGGGACCACGTGTATGTTTTGGCAGGTTTTTCGTCGCACCAGGGACATTTGTCCGTGTATATCGTAGGGAGCATTTTGTTTAGTATATGTAGGTTTGGGAAAGAGCCTGTTTGTAATTGTCTCCAAGTGACAGCTTCCTCTCTGCTGAGAGATTTGTGCGGTGGGGGATATCGCATTCTTCTGCCTCTATAGTTTTGTAGTATGGCCGAATATTCCCTGGGTGCTAGCGCGAGTTCGGCGGTCTCGTCGGATGCTCGGAAAGTAATGTATCCTCGAGCTATCCTGTCGGCCTCTCGGTTCCCTGCCACCCCCGTGTGCCCCGGTACCCACACAATTTTGTTTGGGATCTTGTCGTTGTGTTCTTCCTGGTTTTTAATTCTGTCGCTCGCTGCGAGGAGTATACGGAGCGCGTGACGACCTATCCTGCCATTCATGTAATTTCGGCAGGCTGTTTGAGAGTCCGTGAGTATTGTTAGTGACCGCCCGGTTCTATAGCCCTCCGCCACCGCTAGAGCAACGGCTACTTCCTTGTACTCTGCAGCTGTGCAGCCTCGGAGAGACGCGCTGGTCATTTCGCGTAAAAACGAATCGACCACCGCCGCTACAGCGATTTTGGTATCTCCTCCTCTCCAAGACGCGTCTGTATACACGGTCGTGGCTTGAGGAGCGTATGTTTTCTCAATGAATTCGGCCCTCGCTTCTCTTCTGCCTCGATGCAGGTTGGGATCCATATTTTTTGGTATTGGAGCTACCTTGAGGGTCTTGCGAAGCTCGTCGGGGATCGTTGCCGTCCTCGACATTTCTCGCATCTGCTCGCGATATCCGAGCCTCTGCAGGAGCGCTCTTCCAGTCGTTGTTTGCAACAGCCTGAGTTTTTGCGACTCAAGCTGCGCCTCTCGTAGCTCCTCAAAGGTGTTATGTAATCCAAGGGCCATGAGTTTTTCTGTAGACGTGTAGCGTAATAGTCGGAGCGCTGTCTTACACGATTTGCGTAGCAGGGCATCCGCTTGTTGTATTTCGTTTTTGTTGAGGCACTGGTAGGGTAGGCTGTACGTGATTCGACTAACTACTAGGCTTCTTACTAGTTTTAGTGTTCGTCGACAGTGCGTTTGTAAGCCCTGACCGCTTGCTCCATCGTTGGGCTCGTCCATGGGATCCCCGGCGCCCGGTGTACAGTATCGCAGGCAAGCTGGTGAGCCACCTCATTTCCGGTAATGCCCATGGGACCAGGGATCCACGGAAAGGTCACTGGTCGTGGGCTTAATGCTATGAGGGCGGCATCTAAGGCCGATCGGGTAGGGAAAGGGAGGGCTCTTTCGTCGAAGGCATGCAGAGCTGCCTGCGAGTCTGTATAGACAACGTATGCGGGGGCGGGGGAAGGGTGCATGGAAGGCACGCAGAGCTGTCTGCGAGTCTGTATAGACAACATATTGGGGGGCGGGGGGTAGGGTGGCAAAGTGTGTGATGGCATCGGCGATCTAGTGTATTTCTAGGGCGGGTGTGGGAGGTGGGGAGGTGTATGGACCGGTTGTGTGAGTGCTGGTTGTAGAGAGGCAAGGGTGGAGGAAGAGGCTGCTGTAGAGCCCGCGGTTTCCGTGATACAGGCGTCTGTGTAGTCCACCGCCGTAGCGCACAAGGGTGGCTTGTGGTTGTATGCGTATGCTTGGCGGCGGCCTACGTGTATGCGGACGGACATGTTGCGTGCGATGCGTGCGAGGCGGAGGTTAGGGGTTAGATCGGAGACTGCGGTGCGTCTGGGAAAGATACACGTGCGTAGGGAGTCTGGGATAGTATCCACCGCCCAGCTGGTGAGCTGGACAGGCGGAAGATTTGTCTCTCCCAGTGCAAGTTAAAGAGGGCTGGAAGAGGTTGGAAAAGGCCTCTTCTGTACAGGGTGTCTGTAGAAGCCTGAGGGGAGAGTCTTAGTGTAGCTTTATATAGTGTATTGAAGGCCCAGGTTAGTTTGTCTTGTTGTGTACTTGCAAGGGGGCAGTAAGGTATGTATGTAGTGGAATTCGTTCAGGGCCAGCGCTTGAGCAAGGCGGCTGGCGTGTGTCTCGGAGAGGCCAAAATGTTTTAAAACTACGCGGTTCGATTACCGGGGCCGGAACTCATTTTTTGTCTCATACCTAAAAGGAGGAAGAGAGAACGTGCTGCCGTATGGGAGTACTCCGGAATACTGTTTCCTTGTGCTGTAGGAGCTCAGCGCATGGTAAAGATCTCTAGGTGAAAAAATTATTCCGGAGCCCTCTGTGATGGACCGGTTTCTTAAACTGGCCCTGGGTCCACACTGGGCATGAGGAGATTGATGCACAGACTCCAAGAATGATTTTAGAGTATGATTTAATTAATGGATCTGGCTTGATGCCGCTTACGGGAAATGCAGTAGGGCTCGTCCACGTCGGGGCTCAGTCAGCTTGTTGTTGCACGGACTGGACAAGTGACTAGATGCCTTCTGCGGTCGGGCTGGGATTCTTCGCGGCTGTGCGGCTCTCGTTCTCGGCCAGGCGTTGGAGGAGCTGCCAGGTGAGGAAGCGTGCTGTCGCAGGCCGCACGTGGGCGAAGGCTAGACCCCGGGCTCCCTGGTCAATGGGCTGCCTCGGTCTTCTGCCTTCCTCCGTCTTGTCCGCCCGCTCAAATCGTCCCTCTCTGCCCGTTCTTCCCGTCGGCTCCCCCTTTTAAGCCTTTTGCTTCTTTCTTTCTGCAGCCTCCCCCTTCGCCGTAGCGGCTGACTGCTTCTCGCCGCCACCGCGGCGCCGCCCGCTCGCCGCTTCCTTTTGTTCACTCCGCGCAGATCTCCCTCCTAGTGACAGCGTCGAGCCCCCCTCTGTGGCGACACGGCGCCAGGATGACGCGGTCAGCCGCTTCCCGGGAAAGTCGCTGACCGGGTTCACTCCGCGCAGCTCTTCCCTGGAATCTTCATGACAGGTTTAATCCCCACCGTAGGAGTCGTCGACGCCCATCCTCTGCGCTATGTGGCCTTGTCTCTCCGCGGCGACACGACGCCAGGATGGCGCGGTCTGCCGCTTCCAGGGAGTCACTGACCGGGTTTTTGCGGCCACTGGTGTACGCGCACGAATCGTCACACCTCCACTACAGAAGCTCTTTCTTTTTTCATTCCCACCTTTCTCCTTTTCCTATCTGCACGTTACGGGTGTCCGGTGAGATGCTAGACAATTATTGCGGCCTTTTCGTTCCTCAAAACCATTTTTCATTTTCGTGTCGGAATGTTTGCCATGCGCTCAGATTGCACAGCACACGGGGGTTGTTTGCGATTCTGATCCATTGAAACACGGCTTTCACGACCGAGTTTGAGCCCGTGTCCTCCTCCTCAGCAGCAGAGCACCCTGCTTGACGAGCCAGTGCAGTTAGTTTGCTCTGTACACGAGCATATACCCGGTATCAGAATGAGTGCGCGGAAGGGAAGGATGACGAAGAGGAGAACGAAGAGCGAGACTGGGGTGCGCCGAGGAGACTGAAAGTGCAGAATGCTGATGATGAGAAAGCTGATCATGAAGGAAGCGTCGTCATGCTTCGACAGCAAGAAATCGCGTATCCCCGCCGCCTCTTGCGCAGTACCTTCCCTGCTGCTCTTCAGTCTGGTTATGATGCACCTGACGGTCCAGCTGGGTGGTATCGCCGCCGTGCAGCACGCCCTGAACACCGCTGACATCACCCTGTGGGCTACGCAGGGCAGCACTGGGAATATTGAAACCAGCCTGCAAACAGCGGCGATGTTAGTAGACCGCTACGCCCGCCGTTGTGGTCTCACCTCAAAAATCGTAATTTGTGCACTTCAGCTCCTAAAAAAAGTGCGCAACTAAAATCTCTCTTTCTCTTGAGAGTGGTCCCATACGCGAAACTGACAGGGTACGGGCACTCGGACTCTACATCGACAAACACAGACGGCCAGACACTACATTGGTCAAACTCGGTAAGGTGGGGACAAGGTGGGCCGCGTGGTCCGCCGGGTTTCCAACAAACGAGGGAGTTATGAAGTAAGGATGCCTTGCGGCTAGTAAACGCCCTTGTAACCAGTCGAATTTTCTATTCGACCCCTTATCTCCAACTGCGGAAACGAGAAGAGGATGCCCTTGAGGTCATCCTTGGCAAAATTATTAAGCGTGCCCTTGACCTCCCCATCGCTATTCCAAAAAGCCGGCTTATGACCGTTGGGGTGGTGAATATTTTCCGGGAGCTCCAGGAGGCGCACCGTACAAATTAGTGCACACACTTGTCAGAAATGCAGTCGGGTCGCCGCCTTCTGTAGCGAAAGCTACATTGGCCATGAACTTGCAATTTCGCTCCGGCGGTGCTCTGAGGAGACACAGAGACCAACCTTCAGCCGTTGCCTAGCGACCGACGGAGCTGGCGGACGCCGCGCTCTCGCCGGGCCGTCTGGTATGACGTCACACCGCCCGTCTCGCCACGGAGCCGCCGCCGCCGTTTGGTATGACGTCACGGCGCTTAGCTTTACCCCCCGCCTACGCAAAGGCCTCAAGAAGGCCGATCAGCGGCTCTTTTTCCGCCTCCTCACCAGCACGTTGCTGTGCCCGGCAGCACTAGAACATTTCGACCCCTCCTTTAGCGGCAGCTGCCCACACTGTAGTGCAGTGTCTTCTGACACCTATCGCATGGTGTGGGCCTGCCCCTCCAACCCGGCTTTCCCCCCATCCACAACCCAACCCACGAGGAATGGGAGGCCACCCTGCTCGGCTGGAACGAATTACAGGCTCAACAAGCCTTAGTCGGGCGCGCCCGGGCGGCGGTCAGAACCACTGGGGTCCCAAACTAGCGACCCCCACTTAGTGCTTGTAGGGTTTGGTTTGATTTATGGGGTTTAACGTCCCAAAGAAACTCAGGTTGAGACGCCGTAGTGAATGGCTCTGGAAATTTCGACCACCTGGGTTCTTCAATGTGCACTCACAACACACAGTATGGAGGCCTCTAGAATTTCGCCTCCATCGAAATCCGACCTGCGTGGCCGGGGTTGAACCCGGGTAAGGATCGGTCCTTTGCGGGCTGATCCAAACGTATCTCCTGTTCCTTATAAGTGTTATCACCACCATCACCGCCTCTTGACTGGCCATGGTATGGTGCGCGCCGTGTGTGAACTATGCACGCCCAGCGACCAGCTTAACTTAAGACGCGGGTTCAATCCCGGCGGCGGCGGCTAGAATTTCTTTGGAGGAGAAATTCTAGAGGCCCGTGTACTGTGCGATGCCAGTGCATGTTAAAGAACCCCAGGTGGTCAAAATTTCCGGAGCCCTCCACTACGGCGTCTATCATAGCCTGAGTCGCTTTGGGACGTTAAACCCCACAAACCAAACCTAACTTAAGACGCTGGGAGAGTAATACACACGAGCCAGTCCACTGAAAGAGAAAGGCTTTTGAGGAACGAAAGGAAGCATTCTCATATTGCTGCCAACACCTCAACTATTCACGTAAATTGGAAAATCGTTTTTTCGAAAAAAGGAAAGGCCGCAGCCTCTGTCCCACATTTGTCGGTGGATACCTGAACCGCGCCGTAAGGGAAGGGAGGAAAATGGGAGTGCACAAAGAAACAGAGAAAGGGGACTGTAGTGGAGGTCTTAGGAAGGGAAGGAAGGGAAAACTTTATTTACACTAATGGTTTTTCTTGCGGTTTAGGGGCATCTTCAGAGACGTCTTGGTTCTACCCCCAGGAGCCTTCTCTGTCGAAGTCGTCCGCCTCTAATCAGTGGTCGGTTGCCCTCAGTCCAGGGCTCCGCTGGCCACTGCCGCCCGTTGAGCTCGCTGTACCAGACCTTGTTGGTCTTCGCAGCGGTCGCTGGACAGCAGAGTCTCCCACTGCTCCGCACTCGGGTTTTGTATTTTGGGGACCACGTCTATGTTTTGGCAGGCCCATGTGATGTGGTATAGTGTAGGTTTTTCGTCGCACCAGGGGCATTTGTTCGTGTATATCGTAGGGTGCATTTTGTTTAGTATATGTAGGTTTGGGAAAGAGCCTGTTTGTAATTGTCTCCAAGTGACAGCTTCCTCTCTGCTGTGAGATTTGTGCGGTGGGGGATATCGCATTCTTCTGCCTCTATAGTTTTGTAGTATGGCCGAGTATTCCCTGGGTGCTGGCGCGAGTTCCGCGGTCTCGTCGGAAGCTCGGAAAGTAATGTATCCTCGAGCTATCCTGTCGGCCTCTCGGTTCCCTGCCACCCCCGTGTGCCCCGGTACCCACACAATTTTGTGTCGGATCTTGTCGTTTTGTTCTTCCCGGTTTTTAATTCTGTCACTCGCTGCGAGGAGTATACGGAGCGCGTGACGACCTATCCTGCCATTCATGTAATTTTGGCAGGCTGTTTGAGAGTCCGTAAGTATTGTTAGTGACCGCCCTCCGCCAACTCTAGAGCAACGGCTACTTCCTCGGACTCTGCAGCTGTGCAGCCTCGGAGAGACGCGCTGGTCATTTCGCATAAAGACGAATCGACCACCGCCGCTACAGCGATTTTGGTATCTCCTCCTCTCCAAGACGCGTCTGTATACACGGTCGTGGCTTGAGGAGGGTATGTTTTCTCGATGAATTCGGCCCTCGCTTCTCTTCTGCCTCGATGGAGGTTGGGATCCATGTTTTTTGGTATTGGCGCTACCTTGAGGGTCTTGCGAAGCTCGTCGGGGATGGTTGCCATCCTCGACATTTCTCGCATCTGCTCGCGGTATCCGAGCCTCTGCAGGAGCGCTCTTCCTGTCGTTGTTTGCAACAGCCTCAGTTTTTGCGACTCAAGCTGCGCCTCTCGTAGCTCCTCAAAGGTGTTGTGTAATCCCAGGGCCATGAGTTTTTCTGTAGACGTGTTGCGTGGTAGTCGGAGCGCTGTCTTATACGCTTTGCGTAGCAGGGCATCCGCTTGTTGTATTTCATTTTTGTTGAGGCACTGGTAGGGTAGGCTGTACGTGATTCGACTAACTACAAGGCTTCTGACTAGTTTTAGTGTGTCTTCTTCTGCTTGCCATGTCGCCTGTTGGTGATGCGGGTGATCATGCGTGCGACTTGTAGCGTTGTGGCTTTCAGTAGAGTAAAAGTGTGAGTACTGCGCTGGTTGGATTGAACCCACATGCCCAAAATTCTTATTGTTGTCTTTTCGGGTTGGGCGTCCCTTCTATGTAGACGTTGAGTTTTAGGTCGTCGTTGGTTGGGACGGTCCGGTTTTGCTTGCCTCTCCAGACTCTCAGCAGTTCCGATTTCTCGGTCGAACATGAGAGTCCTCTTTCTGCGAGGTATTGCTCTACACAAGAGGCCACTTGCTGTAGCCTTTCTTCCTTCTCTCCGAGACAGCCCGTGTTTGTCCAGACTGTTATATCGTCAGCATACATTGCATGCCTGATGCCTTCGATGTTCTCTAGTTTTCGAGCTAGGCCTATCATAGCTATGTTGAAGAGTAGGGGTGAGATAACTGACCCTTGGGGTGTTCCTTTGTTTGGAGGGCGAATTTTTTCCGATCGAAGGTCTCCTATGCCGATGGTGGCAGTTCTGTCGGACAGGAAGGCTTTGACGAAGCCGTGGATTCTGCGTCCGCAATCCAGGTTGTCTAGGCCCGTAAGGATCACTTCGTGGCTGACGTTATCGAATGCCCCCTTGATGTCCAGGGCCATTATGACATTTTCTCCCGTCCGAGGTACGTTTCGCAGGACATCTTGTATTTGGAGGAGAACGTCCTGCGTCGAGAGCTTCGCTCTGAAGCCGAACATGGTATGTGGTACACAGTCGTTGTCTTCCATATAATTTTGCAGTCTGAAAGTCACAACCCGTTCGTAAAGCTTGCCAAGGCACGACGTGAGTGATATAGGCCTGAGGTTTTCAATTTGTAGCTTTTTACCAGGTTTAGGTATCATTATTACTTCGGCGTGTTTCCAATCTTCGGGAACCGTCTCCGCCTCCCAATGTTTGTTAAGAAAGGTGACGAGCTCTTGTATGAGGTCGTCGCTCAGGTTGCGGATTAGGGCGTTGTCGATTCTGTCCGCTCCGGCTGCCGTGTTTCTGGTGGTGTTTCTTATGGCCGCGTAAACCTCTTCCACAGTTATGGGGCGGTCGAGTTTCTCGTTTTCGGCTCCTCGATACGTTCCTTGGTATCGCGGGGGGTTGTGATCGCCGAAACATTTCTCTCGTGCCTTCTCCAGTAGGGCGATGTCTGATCCCTCGAAGGAGTGGATGAACCGGTGGATGGCTTTATTGTTTTCTGATTTTATTTTGGTCGGATCGATTAGTGCTCTTAAGAGATTCCAGGTTCTGGCCGTGCCTAGAATTCCCCTAAGTGAGTCGCTGAGTTGGTCCCAATTTTGTTTCGCGAGTTGCGTCGCGTATTCTTCCGCCTTTGCCGTAATTTCTGCTATCTTTAGTTTTAGTTTCCTGTTGTGTTTTTGCTTCCACCATCTTTTGGTGAGACTGCGTCTCGCTTCCCATAGTCCGAGGAGGTGGGCGTCTACTTCAGGCGTTGCTGTCGTTCTCCTTAGACTTTTTGTGCATCGTTGTCGCGTTTCTCTCAGCATGCCGCTCCATTCCTCCAGTGATTGGATACCGCCTTCAGATTTGTTGCAAGCCCCGCGAAATGCGTTCCAGTCAGTGATTTTCGCCTGTCCAATCTGGCGTCTTATGGTGTCGGATGCTATTCGTGTCCGGAGGATAAAGTGATCGCTGCCTAGATTTTCCATCATGTTTTCCCAC
Source organism: Amblyomma mixtum (assembly GCF_055824585.1). Classification (NCBI taxonomy): domain Eukaryota; kingdom Metazoa; phylum Arthropoda; class Arachnida; order Ixodida; family Ixodidae; genus Amblyomma; species Amblyomma mixtum. The sequence goes on from NC_143018.1 coordinate 82,905,002, forward strand.
TGTGACTCCCTGCTGTTCCTTACGAAGGTGAGGTCCGGGCATGTGTCCGTGCTCACGCTATTTCCGATTCTCGTGGGGGTCGCAGGATCTGTGATTAGACTGCAGCCAAAGTATTCCGCTACTTCCACTAATGTTCTTCCCTTGATGTCTCCTTTCTGGTATCCCCAACTCCTGTCCATGGCGTTGAAATCTCCTACGATGATGAGTGCATTTTCTTTGGCCAGCTTGTGCGCTCCATAAAACAGTTCGAAGAGTTTGGCTTTTCTTTGTCTCGGCGGGCTGTACACGTTCAGTAAGAACGTGCTGCGTCCCTTTCGCTTTTTCGGAATAAGTTCAACAAGCGCGTGTTCAACGTCGGTGTCGGCGATGGTATCGTGCCTGATGGCGGTAATGGTTTTGCTGACAAGGACGGCCGCTTTACCTTCGTTTTGACTCTCGTAAACCTTGTACCCTTGTAAGGTCGGCTTGATTCCGGTCTCTTGGAGCGCAATTACATCAGGAGGTGTGAGTTGTGTGTTTATATATTGTTTTAAGAGGGTCTGCTTTTTGCGGTAGCCTCTGCAGTTCCATTGCCAAATATCTAAGTATTCTTGTTCTTGCCGATACGTATTGATCATGTTTACGCGTTACTGTTGTTGCCTTGTTCGTTTGCAAAAGCTGTTAGCGCTGGACGGTTGTACGCCCTTTCCCTAATGTTTTCGGTATGTTTTTGCTTTCTAAAAGCGCTTCTGATCTCTGAGATTTGCCCTTGGAATTGTACTTGCATCTGCTGAATTTGCGATTGGATTTACTGCATCATATCCTGCATCATCTGCTGCATCATCTGTTGCATTCGTGTTTCAAGGTCTCCTTCGTTCGATGCCTGTGGTTGTCGTTTTGGAAGGGCTCTAGTCGTGTCGAGTTCCCGCTGTTGTTCCTTTAGTGTTTTTGTGAGTTCCTCAGCTTTGCGTTCGAGCTCGTCTTGTTTGATTCGAGCCAGTTCTAGCTCGCGTCTGAGCGCATCGCTGTTCGCGTCCTTCGGTTCTGTGACTCGACTGTCTTTGTTGTTTGTGTTGTTTATGTCACTACCCTTTCCTACCGAGTGCGAAGCAGTGGTAGAAGCCCAGCTTACCTTGCCGCCGCTTGTCTGGGAAAGCTTCTTCTTTTTCTTTTTCTCTTGCTTCTCCCCCTCCTGTGGGCCGGCTGGTGGTAGAGGCGGGAAGGAGTTGGACCTCGATCGGCTCCTCGATGTCTCTCTCTCTGAGCTGAGCCATCGCTTGGGTGGTCGCCCGCGTTGGTCGCTCCGTCCTCTGCCTCCTGTGGGTTTTGGTCTTGCTTTTTTTAATCTCTCTCGGCACTCCTTGGATCCGGTCCGGTGTGCCTCGCCACAGATTATGCACTTGGGCGCGCACTCGTGGTCGTCGGGCGGGTTTGAAATTCCGCACAGTCCGCACACAGTAATGATCGGTGTGGGGCAGACGTCGGAGCGGTATCCTTGCTGGAAGCAGACGTAACACACTGCCTAGTGGGGCGGTACTGGTAGCATGGTACTTCTCCTCCGTAATATATGACGAATTTGGGCAAGACCGGGCCGTCGAACGTGAGCACTGCCGTCTTGGATTTTCCAAGCATCCTTGCCTGAAGTATGGTCACTCCTTGAGTTCTGACTCGTAAGTGTGCTTTGAGTTCTTCAGGAGGGGTACCTGGGTCTACACCGTGGATGACGCCGCGCAGGACGTCTTCCGGTGCTGCCACGTAAGCGTTAACATCATAAGTCTTTCCGTCAAATTTGAGACGGGTAATGTGCCGCACTAGCTGTGCCGTTTGCTCGTGCGGGGTGCTAACGATAATGATATTGGATCCAGTGCGAAGCCTTACAAGTAGGTCCTCGTCCTTGCATTGCTGGCCGCACGCCATGACAATGGCGCGCGCTACTTGGTGGGTGGTGAGGGACTTCACCATGAGTCCTTTCTTAGGTCGAATAATGATCTTGTAGTCGCTTCTGGGGAGTGGCGGCATTCTTCGCCTAGGCCTGCTCTGCTCCCTTGATCCATTGTTGTTGCAGCCGGTCGCATCACCCGGTAATTTTCCATCCTGAGGTTTGGCGGCCGGGCCCGTTCCCGTGCCTTTGCGTTCTTTTCGCCTTTGAAGTTTTCTCTGGCGCTTGGATTGTGCAAGCTCCCAGCTGGCATCGTTGTTGTACCCGGCTGGCTTCGACGAGGAGTCGGACGGGATCTCGTCCTCACTTCCGAAGTCGGCGTCTCCGAAGTCGTCTTCATCCATCTCTTGTAATTCGTTGAGAAGGACGTTTGGTGATTGTAGTGGCACATCGTTGTCTTGGCTGGGCCCCGCCATTTGGTCTGTCGTTGAAACGGCGTCGATGCTAGGCGTCGGCGTCGTCGACAAGGTTAGCGTCCCATGCTCTCACGATGTCGAGTTGGGTGGCCCGTTAGGGTTAGCGGGCCGGCGCCCGCTGTATGACTTTCAAGTCCGGTAGAAAGCCGAAAACTGGTCCTACCGCTTCAAATTTCTATCCTGGGGATCCAGCACTTGATATCTTTCCGTTCCGAAGAAAATCCGGTGGCGAGAATGATTCGGTCCGGTCGAAATTGGTCAAAATGTGCGGAACCGATGCGACGCGCGTCCGCTTGCTTGAACCGCCATGTAGCCTCCCAGGTCTTAGGAAAAATTTCGACCAGCTGGGGATCTTTAACCTGCACTGACATGACACAGTGCGCGCGCCTTTTGCGTTCCCCTTCCATCGAAACGCGGCAGCAGCGGTCAGGTTCGAACCTGGGTACTGCTGCTCGGTAGACGATCGCCGTAACCACTGAACCACCGAGGCGGCCTTCATAAAAAATTGCAGACTATTATGTTACTTCCTACTGCGAAATTCGAGCGCAGCTCATCAGCTGTTGCAGCTTTTCGATACACGGATGCAAAGTCTTCGAGAAAGACATGTATGCACAATTACAGGAAACTTATTTTTCACACATATTCCTTCTTCAAGAAACACTCCACTAACAGTTCTTCATTGCCATGAAGGAAGCTTTGCGGCCAGCGAAATAGGTGGATATATGTCCGGCTTGCTGCACCAATGCCTGGTTCTCAAAGACGAGGCCTATGCAAGTACTTCGCGAGGTTGTCACAGCCATGGGAGGCGTTACGAGCGCGAGGAACGGGAAGCACTCCCGCATAAGTGGTAAGAAATTCGTGTTTGTCTTTAGATACACATTAAAGTCCCCACCCACCCTGCCACCCTGGCAGATGGCAGCTAATGGTTCATCCCGAGAGTTCGCTCACCGCTGTCAGACCTAACGCATGCAGCCCACATCCCCACATCTCTCTCTCATCAGCCCACGTACCTATAAGCGCGATTCAGACGTCCACTGACCCACCTGCCCCTACTGCCACTCCCGTCCACGCTAGCCCGAATACCTGACCTCTCCCACACATTTTTCTCTGCTGACTTCACAGTATGGATCACGAGAGAAAACAAAGCCGAAATAGAGACGACGCTGCAGTGCGCAGTAGACATGACAGAACAATAAATGGGGCGGGCTTCTTCTGCTACCAAAAAATTCTTTGTTACTCCTCCTAAGAACATAAGCCGGGCCCGGCGGACACCCCCCTAGTAAGACGTAGTACCCTTAAGACCAGTGCATACCGGACGTCGCCGCAGTCAGGGTGTAAGGCCTCCTCATGCAAAGCGATCAGTGTGAATAACAACGGCGCTATAAATAAATTAAGGTATGTGTTAAGCAAACAACGAGCATAATAAGGCGCGTTGCCAACAAACACCATGGCATGAGAGAAGCCGTGCTCCGCCGGCTAGTCCAGGTGTTCGGGATGGCGGATAAGCGATACACCGATGCAGGGAACGAGAAAGCGCTGCCGTAAAAACCCGGAATAGAAGAAAGTCGCGATGAGAAACTAATATGCAGAGAGAATTTTTTCTTTGGGCATACTACGCTGTATAAATTCAATATGTGCCCGAAATAAATGCGTGCCAGTAAACGAAATAACACATCAGTGTTTTAATCGCAGTTATTATTATTCATCTGGCAGCTTTGGATGGTCTTAAATCTACTTTCTAAGAAATTTCAGGATGGAACTGATCACACTCCTAATTTCATTGATCAACTCCAGAAAAGAAAATTTCATAGCAAGACCCTCATTTTCCTGCCCTAGTCTGCTTAAGTGCTGAACTACATCAGTTATGGCAGTCGTGATGCCGTAGAAAGGACTAGAAGGTTCTCGCACAGCTGCCATGCTTTCCGTTCGATCACGCATGACATGCCACTCGTGAATAAATTAAGGAGGGCACTTTAGACTACTTGCGTACTGTAAATGCAAAAGCATGTGCGCGAAGTGTTCGGCTACGGCGATGACGTACTACATTAATGCTGTGGGCACCGAAGCTATCTGCTAGCGCCGCCCAAATAGAAGCTGATGAAGACAATACTCAAATCCAGTGCGAGAAACACGCAGTTTAGCGCACGCGGCGTTGTGCTGGGGTGGTGGCTCAGCGCTCTATGAAGTGGCGAGAAATGTGGATCTCGTCGCGCAGGCCAGGTTACAAAAACCACTGCGGGACAAATTCCAATAGAGAAAATTTTTCTTTTCTGACTTTCCTTATGATGTAGGCACTGCCAATGATGTAATGACCTCACGAGGGTTTTCGGACTGTCTGGCGTGGACAACGCCAGATTTTTCCGCCTCATGAGGCATATAATGTTGCCGAATTAGTTTTTGACGTTCTATGTCCGCAGCTATGGATGAGGGCGTCTTTAGTAAACACTTTAAGAGTTAGGTTACAGGCATCATAAAATGGCACCAGTAACGCGTTACGACAAAAGCTCTCTCTCTCTCTCTTTCGTCGACGCGAAAGTTCAAGCCGAGTAGGAGGGCCGCTGATTACTATGAATAAAAATGCTGTTTTTGAGCGAACTAAATGGCCCAGTATCTGCCTTACTTCGAGAGAGAGAGAGAAAAAAAACTTTATTTACACAGGTATTCGAGGCACGCCCCAATGTCCCCGCACGGCCCCACTGCACTCAAGTGTTTATGTTCCTCAGGTCCATAACACTGGCAGCACGGCCGGTGGCGATGGTCTGCACGGCCGGGTCCTCCGAGCGCAGCAGCGTCTCCCAGTCCTCCCAAGTCTTGAGGTTCTCTAGGTACCGCGTGGGAGGATCCGCCGGGCAGAGGAAAATGATGTGGAGGGAAGAGGCGAAGGAGGGATGATAGTGGGCTAGGTTAAGGGGTGAAGGGAGAGTGTGTGTCTGTAGTCTGCGCCAGAGTGTTGCGTGTCTGTTATCTAGGGAGGGGTGGGGCGGGGGTAGAGCTGGCGTGAGGCTCTGTATGCCTGGGTCAGCTCGCTGAATCAGTGCATGCGCTCCTTCGTGAATCCCCGATCCGAGGCCACCTGAGCCCGGTTTAAAGAACCCCGGGCTAAAAGGTTGGCGGCCTCGTTTCTGGGATTCCCGGAGTGCGCAAGAACCCATATCAGCTCCACTTGGCGCGGCGGGGGTGCATCGGGCGAATCCGGTATGTCAAAAGCAGGTGATCACCTCAGCCGCGCCTTAATGGAAGAGATAAAGAGTATGAGAAGGCATTCAACTGAAGGTGCATATGTCGTCGGGCCAAATCCTTGTCGCAAGGATGCCTCGCATTTGAAGAGCACATGTAAGCTCTATGCCAAGAGGCATCGTATGACCCCACCCAGAACGCTGTACGACAAAGGGCTGCGTCAATGCTAATGCCAGTATCGTTGGGAGAACGAGCGCCACATTAAGGTCAGTCAGTTGCAGGTATATGTAGACCAACGACATGTATAGAATTGTCTGAAAAGGCTGTGCTCGGCTTGGTGTGTGCATCATGAAGCCGCTTGATCACCTCACTCTATTTTTTTTCCATCGCTGGGATTTTCTGTGCCACCTGCGAGTGCAGACACGATGCAGGCATTCATCATCAAGGGTATGGTAATGTATCGGCATTAAAAACATTACCGCGAATGCCCTCCGCAGCACAGAAAGTATTTCTTGAAAAAAATTGCTCTAGGAATAAACTGTGGCCCACTATGATGAAAATACTGGTAGCTATTGAGTAAGAGTCTCATATTGTCTTCTCATGAAAGTCATACGCTAGGTTTAGTGCGGTACAATAGTTTCAGTCAAAAAATTATAGACAATTGCGATAGTCGGCAAGCGAAGTCTCAGCGCAGCTCTTCACACGCTACCTGCAACCGTTGGAAGGTGGCTTAATACGGTGGTAGCTATCTTTCGGGATCTTCCCTTGGCAGCCACCTCCCGATCCTTCATTCCTCCTCTCTCGCCGTGGCAGGGGGCGTATCCTAGCGTTGCGCCACTTGTCATGGTTGTCAGGTGGCGAGTAACTACGACGACGACGCGGAAACCAGTGGCGAGCGCATAAAAACTGCGCTCCGAAAACTAATGTATCACATCTTTTTGTTCGCTACGGTATGCTTCACTGTCGATAAAGCCCAACGATGCTCTACAACTCACAGCAAATGCAATGAAACATGAAGCTTCGTACGTAGGCATCACTACAATGCTTACAATGCACTTTGTTTCAGGTGCATAATATTCTCCGCCAAAATATAGTCACCTCGTGTGGTTTGCTTTTGTTATGCCTTACTTTTCTCTAGTTTAGTAATCTGAGATAATTGGATTGGGAGGCTTGAGGCTTATTCTCTCGAAACTGCACGCGAGGTATGAATGATCCTGTAGCAGGGGAATTCTGATTAGGTTCGTCCAGCCGAAGGTCTATACCAAGCACTTAGTTTCACAGCGCAAGAGTAGTCCTGCGCTCAACTTCGAAAAAACACGGTCGACGCGGGCAGCGTTTGATCCAACGGCCATTTTTTCCGTAGCTGAAAGAAAAAGCAGGAAATCCACCGCAGAGGGTAATATTTGTTTGTTAGCCTCCTTCGATGCAGTGGTAGTTACTAAGACTATAATAAAAAAGAGCTAGGTCTTCATCTAGCCTTTTCTTAACGGGAAGACATATAACATGAACAGGCCGACATACTCTATAGCCGAAATTCGAACAACGCAGGAAAATGCTCCCCAATCACTACGCTGACAGGCGTCAGGAAGAAATAAATGACTTGTTGCAATTCCTAGTTCTTTTTTATCAGAGAAAAATTTCCAATTACAAATGTGGGAGCAAACATTACTCAAACAATGTCACCTGTTGTGCAGTAGTTATGAGTTCAAAAAGATACCACCTGAGGCTGTACATTTTAAAATGTCCCTTATTATTGTGGGTTTTTTTAGATGGTTTGTCCAAATGCTACCCTGACCATCAAATAAAACAAATGCTAACTGCTTCGCATAGTGCGGCACAGTGATGCTCACAGACACCGTAAGCATCACTGTGCCGCACATCAGTGTCACTGAACGGTGCTTTCGATACGATAACTTTTGATGCCTTCGGCGATGGATTCCCGAATAATGGTTATAAGGCGATAACTCTACTCTTCCCCCTTTCTTAACCCTTTGTTGCATGCGGAATAATTACGTGCGCGAACTGTGATTTTTTTCTTGTTTCGTGTCTCTCTGCATCAGAAAAGACGGGGGAATTTTTTTAAACTATTTCTAATGTTTATTTTGGAAGATACAGAATGTCCACTAGAGTGTACATGAATACCAGCTCCGGTAAGGGAAAGTAAAAATGTTTCTGTTTGCCTTTTCTACCAGTCAAAGTTCTTCCGATAACAAAAGGGCACTTTACACTTCATTATGAAATAAAAGAAACAGTCACTTTTGCCGTCAATGCACAAGAACACTTTGCACTTCCCGCAGAGGTATGTTGTCTTCCGCTTGCAGCCATCCATTTTGCACCTTTGTGCTGCGCACGTTTGCTGGCGCGGGAAGTGGCTTACGCTGTCGTGCCACACGTCTGCGGGCACCGAGCTTGCTTTCGCAGGCGGCCTTCGTTTCGCTGCGGCTGAGCATGCTAGTGCATTAGAAAAATCAGTTTCATCAACCCTGGTCCTTGATTCTGCCTTGATCAGTGCTATCGCCACCGATAACTTGAAGTGGCTTAGCTGGATCTTGCATTTTGCTGCAACACAGCGGTATAGCAGCCATGCGTTTACGACAGCAAAATCGGTCAGGTGAAAAAGTACTCTTTTGTACCATTTTTTTGTCTTGAGGTGGGCCCGGTACATAGAAAGCAGCATGTCACACTTGTCGACGCCGCCCATATTTTCATTGTACCTTGCGATTAGTGCAGGGATTTCGACCTCAACATGTTTTTTTTTGTTTTCGGTCAAACCGCCTCATAGACAGGAGCCTCGACAGACACATGGCTAACATTCAAGACACTATCAATAACACTTCTCAACAGTTCTCTACACAAGTCCTCACGCAGTTGTCCATGGTCCCACAGAGGCCATCGATAGGCTGACACGTACACAAGATGCTCATGGTGCCCATGCAGGTTGAAACGAGAATACAGCTCATTGAGCAACGCTTTAACCAACATGGTTCCCAATAACTCTTCCACCCGTCTCACCCTCTGGCAGTGGAACTATCGGGGGTTCACCCGTAAGCGAGCTCTCCTCCAACAGCTTCTACAACACATTGATCGCCCAGAAATAATTGCCCTCCAAGAGGCGCGGACTTGTCCACAACAACACATGCCCACACCCACACAACATATCTGGGAGGTTTGTCTACGCAGCTCCGCCCTGGACGACCAACGAGCACTCATCGGTCTTGCTCTAAAGGCTGCCAGACTCCAAGGAGTCTTGGCCGACCTCTAGATCTGTGCCTTCGACCTCTTGACTGTTTTAATAAATGTTTACCAACCAATCTGGAATATAATATTTAATTTCAGCAGAAAGAGATGCTCGAGTTTATTATGAGTGAAGATTGAACGTCGTTTATCAGCTCTGCGTTACCTGGCGCCGCAGGGATCTTCTCGGTGGCCACAAGAAGAGAGTGAGGAAGGTGTGCCCTTGAGAAGGGCTCCGGATTATTTTTAACGGCATAACACTTAGGCGTATTTTGAGTCTTGTGTTCATAGAAACATAGCAGTCACATGCGCTCATGGTGGGGGTGGCTACAAGCCAGCACAGGATATAGTTCTGCAGCTCCACCGCGATATGTTAGATCCTGTCGAATGTCCCGACAACGACAAGGTGGTCCTGGCCTTGGCTCTTGAAGGCGCATTCCATAACGTGAAGCCCGAAGTTATCCCGGACCATCTCAGTGTGGCCACAAAACTTTGCATTACCTAAGATATTATTGCGAAGCAATACTACTTTCGCTACCACGTCAGCCCATGCCGTGCCGCGGCCGCATAGCCACGCTTGACCTTTCGCGTGACCTTGCTGCGTGACGTCATACCATCTGTGTAAAAACGGGGCCCCATCTCACGCCGTCGCCTTGCTCGGCGCATAGCCACGGCCTGACTCCCGCTCCTCTCACCAGGAGCGCTGTGCGCTATGTGACGTCATACCATCTGTGTAAAAACGGGGCCCCATCTCACGCCGTCGCCTTGCGCGGCGCATAGCCACGGCCTGACTCCCGCTCCTCTCACCAGGAGCGCTGTGCGCTATGTGACGTCATACCATGTGTGTAAAAACGGGGCCCCATCTCACACCGTCGCTTTGCGCGGCGCATAGCCACGGCCGTGGCCTGACTCCCGCTCCTCTCACCAGGGACGCTGCGCGCTAAGTGACGTCATACCATTTGCTTAAAAACGGGGCCCCATCTCAGGCCTTTGCCTTGCGTGGCTGCGCTCTTCTCGTCAAGCCCAGGAGATGCCGCCTCCAGCCTATACGCTTCGGCAGGTTGCAAAGAGGAAGCATCAGCGAGCTACGGAGACAGAAGAAGGTATTGCTTCGCAATTACCAGGCTTAACCAAGCTAAGCCACAACCAATTTTTTTCTTACAGACCGCCAAGGCTATTACGCATACAAGATGCGGAACACGAACCATACAACATGAGCTCGACGGGGACACCTCAAGGCACGGTCATGTCTCCCGTCGTCTTCAATTTAGCAATTCTTCATCTTCCGTCCGAATTTTCTTCTGTGCCCAGGATACATCACGCCCTTTGCGCGGATGATGTTACACTCTGGGAAACGCAAGGCAACCAGCGCCACATGGAATCTTGCCTGCAAGCAGCGTCAACCTTAATCGAACACTACGCGACCTACTGCGGGCTCCAGTGCGCCCCTGCAAAATCTGAATTTGTGCACGTACGTCCCTAGCCTCGGGACACAACTCTGCTTAGCATCAGTCTCCCAAAGGGACCAATCTGGGAGGCTAAAGACGTCCGCGTCCCTGGCCTCTCCATATACCACCAAAGCAGGGCCGACACTACCCTGGCCAAACTTCGCACGGTGGGAGACCAGGTGGGTCGCATGATCCGCCACGTCTCCAACAAGCGGGGCGGATTACAAAGCAAGGATCCACAGTAGCTTGCCCGTGCTTTCGTAACGAGTAGAATGCTCTACTCGACTCTCTACTTGCATCTGCGGGCTCTCGACCTCCCGATCACTACGTCCAACCAAATGGATGAATGGAAACCTTTATCAAGCAATCTAGTTTGCACCGTTCAAAGTATCATGGCCACCGCGCAGACCTCACATTGCGCGCATGTGTCCAGGCCCCGTAGGGCCATTTCACTGGCACCCCGGCTCAAACAGCGAAGTTGCGTGTCTGTGTCCTGCGACCGAATGGGGGCCTCCCATTCATACGATGTTCGGTTGATGAGCTGCCCCTGCGAGGGACGACCGGCAGGGCAGCCGAATAGGATGTGGTCAAGGGTGGCTTGCGATCCTCCGCAGAAAGAGCACTGTGGGGAAATTGCGCGGAAGTAGAATAGAAGCTGAGGGGTAGGAAGACTTCGGGTCTGGAGTGCCTCCAGAGGATTTGCTGTGATTGGAACAGGCGGGGGTGAGGAACGGGGGCAGAGCCGACAGGTAAGGCGTGCTTGTTCTGTGAGTTCTGAGAACGTGTGTGACCGCTCCCTCGATAAATGCCGGCTGGTTTCACCATGTGCTCTGCAAATAAGTCCTCGGGCTTTCTTATCGGCGGCCTCATTTCCGGGATTGCCACAGTGAGCCGGCACCCCCACGAGCTCAATACGCCTGCTGGAATTTAGGGTGCACATTCTCAATATCTACTGCGCGGGGGGTTGGTCGAGTTCGCGATTCCAAAACAGCCATTCTTAGCATCGGGAGCTTCGAGAAGCCTACTTAGACAACCTATACACGCTACTTGCACAGACCACGTCTGGTCGCCGCCTCTTGGCCGGCAACACATCAAACAAGACTACCACATTGAGCAAAGGGAAACAGTGCCACAACCCAGTTGACGCGCCCTCCGGGTCCGACCCCTTCCCCGCACATAGCGTTCATCGCCAGGCGCGCACGGAAGCGTCGGCCGGCGCCTTACCATGGATACCAACAACACGTGTATTACGTGGACGTTGCCGGCCCACACACATCCTTTGATGGTACATGCAGTTCTGTGGGGAGGTGGCTTACACCTTCCACATGGTTTGGGCGTGAAATCAAATCCATCTATCCACCCCAACCCCACCAGCGAGGACCGGGAGGCGGCCCTGCTCAGCTGTCAAGAATAAAAAACCCAAAAAGCATGGGTTTAACGGACGCTGGCGGCGTTCCTTGCCCATGGGGCCCCGGAATAGGGACTCCACCTAGTATTGTGATGGGAAGGGCCAATGGGGCACTACGCCAATAACCTGTCTGTAAAAAAATGCTGACGATTTTATGACTTCCGAATGCAAAATATCAGCGCAGCTCATCAACTGTTATAGCTTTTCTATAGACTGATGCAAAGAATTCGAGCAAAACATGCATGTGTTATTACAGACAACTTATTTTTCCCACATTTTCATTTTTCAAGAAACACTCCACTAACAGTTCTTGACAAGGAATACTTGTGGCCGGAGAAATAGACGGATATATGCTCGACTTATTGCACCAATTCCTGGTTCTCAGAGACGAGTTCTATGCAAGTATTTCGCGTGGTTGCCACATCCGTGGGATGCGTTACGAGCGAGAGGAACGGGATGCTCTCCCGCTTAAGTTGTAAGAAAGTTCCCACCCACCCTGCCACCCTGGCAGGAGGTGGTGGTGATGAAAACATCTATTTCGAAGGTACACGAGGTATGTTTGGATCAGCCCGTAAGGGACCGATCCTTACAAGCACTAGGTGGAGGTTCCTAGGTTGGGATTCGAGTGGCGGTGGCCGCCACCCGAGCGCGCCCGACTATGGCTTGTTTTGCCTGTAAGTCGTGGCAGCCTAGCAGGGTCACCTCCAAGTCCTCCCGGGTTGGGTTGGCGATAGGGGTAATGGCCGGGTTGGAGGGGCAGGCCAACACCATGTGATAGGTGTCCGAAGACACCGCCCCACCGTGCGGGCAGCTGCCGCTAAAGGAGGGGTCGAAATGTTTTAGTGCTGCCGGGCACAGCAATGTATAGGTGAGAAGGCGGAGAAGGATGCTCTCATCCGCCTTCTTGCGGCCTTTACATGGGCGAGGGTAAAGGCGATGCTATCTTGGCAGCAGGTTGTAATATCTTTGAAGTTATAGACCGGATAAAAATCGGGTTCCTGATCAGGTGGGGAGGAGCCCGGTGAGAGAGCGCGCGGGCGGCTGCGTCTGCTGCCTCGTTTCCTGCCAGCCCCTGATGAGCAGGGGCCCATTAAGGTAACGGTGTGCGGGGTCCGTATCCCGTATGCAATTTTGGTCTATTCGATAGGCTAGGAAGGAAGTGCAGCCTTGTTCGACGTTCCGACAGGCCCCTCTCGAGTCGGTGATTATGTATTTTGATGGTTGGTTCGGTTGGTTTATGGGGTTTAACGTCCCAAAGCGACTAAGGCTATGAGAGACGCCGTAGTGGAGGGCTCCGGAAATTTCGACCACCTGGGGTTCTTTAACGTGCACTGACATCGCACATTACACGGGCCTCGAATTTCTCCTCCAAAGAAATTCAACCGCCGCGGCCGGGATCGAACCCGCGTCTTTCGGGCCAGCAGCCGAGCACCATAGCCACTGAGCCACCGCGGCGGCTGATTATGTACACAGTAAAAAATTTTACACCCCTAAGGGTGTAAATGGCTTGTCGCATGGGGAGCACCCTAGGGATGAGTATATTGACACCCCTTTGATTGGGGTGTTGCATCTGCACCCTTCCAAGTGGGGTGCTGGGACCACACCCTATTGCTAGGGGTGCTGAACCTACACCCTTCAAAGTAGGGTGTGGCTGGGAGCACACCCTTTTGCTAGGCACGCTGAACCTGGACCCTTCAAGGAAGGATGTTTCCCATATGGCAGGTGTGTTCCTGTGACCGTTCGCAACCCTATCCCTATTGGAAATGGTAATGGGAAACATGGTGGACTGCTGGCGACATTTGGACGGCTGGGAGATGTTGGGGCAGGGGCCATGCGGCCACGTTACATCTGTCACAATGAGACATCCAAAAATTTCGAAAAAGCTGAAGCTTGTAGAGCCAGTTTTATTTTGTCTTCATGCTCCTCTTGCTCTTCTTTACCACTTGCCAATGCAGCTGGGCCCCATGAAAGAGCCTTGTTGATGTACTGCCGGTGCATGAGGGCATTGGAAAACTGGGCGATGCACTCTGCAGAAAAGATTCAAGAGAAAAAATTAGGATCCACAAGTTTTTTCCTTGCCTGTATTAGTGTGCTAAAAGAGTAAGCACTGTATTGTGGCCACAGGAATAAAGTGAGCCTAAATCAAGAACCACTGAAGCTATTCACACTCAAAAAGAAAAATAATTTGAGGTTCATACTCCATATATCATACGCTCATCATTAAGTATCATCATCAGCAGCATAACTAGCACCACCGCAAGACAAAGGTCTTGCCTATGTCCCTACAAATAAGTGTGATGTGTGCCATAATGAGCAAAATACAAAAAAGTCATATTTTTATTGTTCTCTGACGGCTTTTAGTGGGGTATTAATAAGAGGGACAATATAAAGGTAACATCATAAAGGTGAGAGCACTAGCACAGCTGAGACGTCGCAGACGATACATTAAGACAGAAAAGAGGCATACACTTCATGATATATCAGTTGCGAAAAAATAAAAACAGCAGCAAACAAAACGTAAAACAAACCAGTATCAATGCTCCAAGTGACATCACTTATTTCCTGAATTTTGAGGGACCACATGGAATGAAAATGTGGTGAGGTAGCCCATTTATTCTTCAATGGGAACAGGAAAAAATTCTTGAATTAGTGGTGGTGGCGTCCTGGTTTGGGGCAGGGCAGCAAAAGTTAACAAAGTTGTGGAAAAGTAATGCAGAGTATATGGAATACACCTAAACGAGCAATTTCCCCTTTTATGCAGCAATGTCTGGTGGTCAAGTGAGATGACTGATTACACATAATCTGTACCGAGTGTCGCTGCTGGATTAAGGGAGTTGGTGGCATAGCTTCAAACAGTTTGGCGCAAATTTGGAAGAGCTAATAATTACTTCAGTTTGGAGTCAAAATTTTTGTGCATAAACTGCACAGCATAGCAAGAGCACACAGGCCTAGGCATCTCCTGATGAACCCGAGTACCTTTGCGGTGCCAGCAGCATGCATTGTGACATGCTCCAAGCTTGTGGAGCTGCATTTGGTTAAGGTTTCTCCATACCATTAACCCTAGAGCTGGAAAAGGATGTCAATACGTTGTGACAAAAAACGCAGACAAGACAAGGACTGAGGAAGAAATAGATACGACGGCATGAGTGCTGACTTTCAACAAGGTGTATTGGAAAGAACCAATGTGAACAATGTGACAGATCCAATGTGAATCCAGATCCAATGTGAATGTTACAAGGCGCCCTTTCATCACTCTTTTTTTTAGGCCACAATGTATATATTTTGACGTGCTTTCCAAAAAACCTCCCTGAAAGTCAGCGCTCGTGCCGTCGCATTTCTTCCTCATTATTGTCTTCTTTGCACTGTTTTGTCACGATGAATTACCAACAAGCCCATTCATCCGTCTTGCAAAAGTCAATACAGTCGGGGTAGCTAAGATAGTTGGGGCATTCTTCTGAATAATGCAGTCATAATAACATGGTTGGGACATAAAGACAGGGACTGTTATTGAATGGCTAATATTAGTGTACTTTGGTAATATGCTTGGTTTGGTTTATGCGAGTTTAACATCCCAAAGTGACTCAGGATATGAGGGATGCCGTATGATTTTGCATATTGATATACTGGGCTTCATAAGACAAGCAGTACAACAGGAAGCAATGAATCTACGCTAATATCAAAGAATGAAGGCTCAGGCATGAGAGTGTAGCTAAAAGGTTATATTGAGAAATTCAAGTCGATGACACTCGCCTAAAATAATCTAAATTTGGGTGAAAATCTGTTGTAAATTCAAAAAGTTGGATTCCACATAAGTAAATAGAATCGGAGCTGTGATGACTGGTATACAAAAATTAGTTTGAATTATGGTGGCAAGTAATATGCAGACTCATTTCGTGCTCTAACAGTTTATGTGAAATGCACATCAATAAAATAGGAGAACAGTTTGAGGGGTCAGAACGGTTTCCAGTCTTCATGGTTGACAGGTTGGCTTCAGGTTGTCAGGGATAAAACCAAGAGGTTTGGATTGGCTAAAATTTATTCGTAAAATGTGGTTCCACACATCCTTAGTAGTTTAAAGTATGTCAGAAGGCTTCTGACCCATAACTCAGGTACTCGAAAGCTTGTGATTATCAATGAGTTCTGAGACATGATGAGTAATGGTTAGTGCAGTAAAATGGGCAACAAATAACTGATTTTCTCAAGAAAGCCCCCCATGGGACATGCTGTCAAGACATAAATTCCCAAGGATTCTTCAATTAAGCCCGAAATGTCAGTTTATGAGCAGCCACTTTGTTATAACCATCACACACAAAAAAGAGAGACGCCAGGGGCCCTCCTTATTCACTGAAAACAAGGGAGAATCATGAGACATCATTCCAGCACACAAAATTACACAGATGAAGATAATAACTCCATGGACGCCGGATTTCAACTGAGGCTTATTCCACAACACAGGCTTTTTATTTGCAAAGGTGTACTCGTGATCCCTGGGGCTGAGAAGTATATCCGCGACCAGATAATTATTCATGGTGGCAAAAACTGAAACACACAAAAAAACATAGGGACAAAGGTACCTTGCCACACACATTCAACACATCGGCACGCCTATGCATCACCTCCCTGGCTGACCCAACAAACACATTTGCCTTGAGATAATCTAGTTCCTTTTTCCGGAGTGCTACAGAAGGGCTGCTGACATAATTCTCTTTTTCAGCAGAGATACAAAAGGCTTCAAAAATTTCCCAGCTCTTCCAAGTGCTAAACTTGCACGCTTGGCATGCATGCAGGCCGATGCGTTCAGCTTGAGTGGCAAGATACCCTTCCGCCTAACCTTGAATAATTGTTACCTGGTCTAGGAAATACTTTTCAGCCCCACGGATCATTAGTACCACTTTGCATGTAAAAAGCCCATGTTATGGAATAAACCTCAGCTGAAGTCCGGGGTTCGTGGTGTCTACTCTTTTTGTTTATGTGTTTTTGTACACTCGAATGATGTCTCATAATTCTACCCAGAAACAAATAGCCCACCTCTCCATGCTTAGCAGAAACAAGACAGCAGTAATGAAACCAGTTATCTCATGTGTCCACTTTTTTTTTACATCTGTGACCTGCGATGAGTGGCACAACAACACATATTTAAGTTAACACGCATGCGTCATAATGTTAATATTCATAGTCGAAAAAGTATCACACAATGTAGCCGAAAACATGCACACATTTCGCACTTCATGCATAGAATGCAACATTTAAAAGAAGACCAATTTTGGATGTAAAACTTCAAATGGCCTGCAACAGGCCTATTCTAACGACCAAATAATATTACTCATATAAACATATGAGGCCAGAGCTATCCAAACTGTTCCAAGCAGTACCATTAAGGAAAAGAGCAATGAAAGTAAAAGAACACTTAATGACAACCACAAAAACAAAGCACAATGCAGTAACAACTTACAACACAGCTTTTGACTCCATATGGTGGCCACAAAATCCATGCCATTGACTCGTACTGGAAGACAGATGTGCCACCTGCAGATAGATACCAATTTCCCATTATCAGTGTGACAGGAATACAGAAACAAGCATGCGAACTCGGTCCGACAGTGAATATCGCATGAATGTAAAAAGATCAGGAAAAATATACTTGCCCAAGTATACGCCTCAACAAATGCATCAGTTCCCCTAGCAATAATAAAGGATTCTTGCTATGAGGAAAATAAATCTGCAAACGGCCGTTCGAACGCGTAGATATAAACATCGTAATAACTGAGACAATTATTGCGCCACTTCCTTTTCTCAAAAACCAATTTCCAACTAAAGCAGAGTGATCAAAATGCAAGATCCTATACTCTGGGTAACCAGAAACGCGATCGGCATCATAGAAAAAAAGATGTTCACATACTGATTTAAAAATTAAATCCTGAGGGCCGGAAATTAACTTTAGTTGGTAACTGCAACCTGAGACAGTGCTTTGGATATTGTGGGGCTTGAATTCAGACGCAAAAAATGGGCACTGATAGTATTGGAGGGCTCCAGATTAATTTAGACGACCTAGAATTTCTTAACGTGAGCTGACATCGCACTGCACAGGGGCATTCTTTTTTCCATTTCACCTCAATCGAAATGCGGTTACTGCGATGAGGATCGACCCCACGACCTAAGGTTCAACAGCCTAGCACCAAGCAAAAACCGCGGCGCATAGAAAGTGTTTGAATCCCCGCGTCCTCAAAGTGCTACCGCTATCTCGAAAGACAGTCATACATTTTACGCGCAGCCAAAGTGCCGATCCTTGAAACGTGCGCGGTGGTGTGAACAAGCATGGGCAGAAACGCGTATAACGAGTCATATACGTTGAAAAACCTGTGCTCAACAAGAAAAAAAAAAAAAAACGCGCAAACAGGCTCACGCGCATACTAAAATCATGCAAAGCTAGCGCACGCACGGTAGCATCCCCTTTGCCAAAACAAGTACCGACAATTCTTGGCAGAGCAACTCACCGCGGCGACATTTGGCCAGCCAGCGACAAACAAGCGCCTTAAACGCTTTTTAGAGCATTGAACACGAATAATGCAGCAGTACGACAGGTCACTGTTCGAGCATTATATGCTTCGGATAATGCACAAGAGTACTGCTTACCTTTTCAGACGATTGCGTAGTCGTGCAGAACGCTGTTAGCCTTCTTGTCACGGGCACTACACCAACCAGCGCGAGTTCAGCACGAGTGCTGCGTAGCCGGCACACTCTACCACGTAGTCACAGAGAAAAAAATATTCCAGGCCTCATTTCGAACCTTTCACCCGCGACACTCCACGCATCTTTGTGCCCGGACACCCATCCAGCACTGCACAAAGCGCACAGACTGAAAAGTTAGAGACCAGAAAAATGACCCTTTTCCTCGACTAGGGTATGTCGACAGCACTACGCGATTGTGCACCCTTGTGCAAGAAGAAACACACGCAAACCACAACACATTTCACGACGGCTCACAATCCAAGTAGCGAATTTTAACAACCGTCGAAGCGCGTCGCACATGGCGTCGCACCGTCCGAACCGCCATGAGGGTTATACAGATAAACAGCTACCGGCAGCCACCTGGCGGTGACAATTAGTTTCTGTTTCGGTTTCGATGTGAAAAAGCTTCTTTTCCTACTTTTTATTTTAATTTTGCTGATATAATTGGGTAATCAGCCGTCTCGGTGCCCGAGGAAATTTCAGCGCTTGCCAGCAATTACCACTGGTAGAAACGCGCGGATTAACGACCTGTTGCTTGCGCTGCTGTTGCTTCCAAAGGCAAGAACATTAATCAGACATCCTCCGCATCTTACTCCCAAGTCGGCTTGCAGCAACATCCTGCTTACTGGATTATATAAATGTGTGATTATAAAGAATGTTTCTCACGGAACCACATGGGATCATTTTTGATACCTATACAGAAACAAACACTTTTCGAGCTTGCACCACAAAAGCATGCTTGCAGGTCCAGGACAAAGCAATTTTTAAGCTTTCAGCATGACATTCTAAACTGCTTGCTGCATGCTTCTACACATGCATTGCATTTACTGAACTTTTTTTATTATCACATGTTCCTCAATTACAAAGTTAATTTTTCTGTGAATGTTTGCAGTGTAATATGCTGCATTTGGTCTTGTTTCCACTTTTCATGCTTCACTTTTCTGGTGATTAAAATCATTTTTTATGAAATAGATTTCACCCATTGTCATCTGTAGTGTTAGATGAGGTCCTCAGATTATATTTCTTTTTACAATAATGCCAGAAAATAAATGCAAGGCACTTAAATATGACAGAGTACTGAAGAGATGTAATCAAGAGCAAATTGTTCAATGATCTGTTCAGCGTAAGTGATTCTGGCAGACTGGTAGTGCGCATATGTGTTACACAATTCTAAAAACTGCTTGAGGAAACACTTGTGTTTAATTGGCAGTTTTTTGCCAACCAGATGTAAAGATATGCGTATCTGTTCGAAGTAATGTTAAATGGCGAATCTTTATGCGTGGCTACCGCTTTTTTAGTTGTACCTCTGGTACACACGAGCCTTGAAAAGCAGTATATACTTAAATATATGGTCATTACAAGTAGCCTCCTTACACCCTTTCTACACCCTACGCAAAATGAAGGGTGCTTGGAGGAATAGCACCCTTTCAGACAGTGATGAAGGGTGTATAGGGCAAAATAAGGGTGTTATAAAGGTGCACCAAAGGGTGCACATTGCCGGAGCACCTTTTAAGCACCCTTAAGGGTGTAAAATTTTTTACTGTGTATTTTGAATCAGAATGCGAGGCCGTGAGAGCAACCGCGACCTCTTCTTCTTGTGTTGCACTGCGGGCTCTGACGGTGAGGCCGTTAGCTGTTTTGCTGTTGTGAAATACCACGACCGTGAACCCCGTGATGAGGGCCGGAGGTGTCCACGTAGCATACACCTGTTTCGTTGCCGTAATGTCGGGCTAGGCCTTCTGCTCGTGCCAGGCACTGACCATTATGGTCTTCGTGCGGCATGTTGGCTTGAAGATGTCGCACATGGGGGGCGCGTCTTCACAGTTCTGAGATGTGAAACCTGTCTTCCATGGGAGTGGAGTGTTGGATAGAGTGGAGCAAGAAGGGGGCAACTCGACTCTGTTTGCGACAAGCGCGTCTACTGGTTTGTAAGGTGCGCCCCCCAGAGCTCCCGGAAAGTGTTGTAGCGAAAGCTACATTGGCCACGAACTTGCGATTTCGCTGTGACGGTGCTCCGAGGAGGCACAGAGACTGGTCTTGAGCCGGTGCCTAGCAGCGGCTCAACTAAAGAGGTATTTTAGTTGTGCACTTTTGTGAGAGGCGGAGATGCACAAATTTGGTGAGAGGTGTAGGGCCCATGAGCCGGCTGACGTGCTTGGGAACTCGGACTCTCAGGAAGTTTCGACACACGTGTTGTGAGTCTGTTATCACATGAGCGCTTTGGCCTTGGGACCCGTAATACTTAATGGCATTACGTTCGGGAAATTGGCTAGGCGTCAGAGTAGGTAGGATACTCGTGCTCGTTGTCTGCCATCTTTAAGCATAAGTTTCTGCATCGGGGCCACGCTGATGCGTTTCCTGCGTTGTTTTTCTAGAGAGAATTTTGCACCCAGTGTGCGGGCTTCTGTTAGTTCAGTAAAGGTATTGAAGATTACTAGGGTGGTCAGACGCTCAGTCGAGGTGTTTTTAGGAAGGTTAAGGGCCGTCTTGTATATTCCCCTTGTGAAGGTATCAACTTTCTGCCCCTCTCCCTTCGTTAGCGTGTAAAAGGGTAGTCCGTACGTGACTCGGCTAAGTACCAGTGCTTGCACCAGCCGAAGAGCGACATCTTCTCGCATTCCTTGGCGATGCTTGGCAATGTGATTGATCTTGCGAGCTATTCGGTTAGAGGTGGTTTTGAAAGTCTTAATGGTATGGGTGACACGGAGGTTGCTCTGTATCCAAAACCAAGAATGCGGATCAGGTTAACTTCCCTGGAACTTGACCATCGATCGTGAAGTTGATTGCACCTGGAGAGACGTATTTCGGGCCATATACTCGTATTACCATCCTGATTGATGCCTTCGAATAACTGAGGAAGAACCTAGGCGGTCTAAATTTCTGGAGCCCTTCACTAAGGCATCCTTCATAGCCTTAGTTGCTTTGGGACAATAAACCCCCATAAACCATAAGCCTTAAACCGTATCCCGCCTTAATGCCGGCTATGTGAGCGCTATGGCCGCCTCCACAGACTCTATGGAAAGTCGAGTGTTGAGGTAGGCGGCCATCACCAGGGTTTATTTGCTGCTGTCTACGACCACCAGTGCGAATGCTTCCTTGTCTGGGTATTCTGCCACATCCACGTGAGCCGTTTCCGACAGGGGGAGTAATGTTTTTGTTATGCCTTGGCTCTGGCGGCGCGTCGGCCTTGGTCATGCACTGGGTGCATGTTTTTTTGGAAGCGGAGGAATGAATACACGTTTGGCAATTTCATTAGGGAGTTAAATTTCTGGGATAGCCGTGGTGGTGTACCCAACTTTAAGTTTTCTAAGGATAGCCATTCCTGTGGACATGTGGGAGAGGCTTTCACAGCGAGGTCCAATATGCGCCCCAGCCAGTTCATCGACCATGTTATGTACGCATATCTGGAGCAGTTTTTCGCTGGCGGTTTTTAAGGCGAAAGCCTTTAACGCCTCATCGTTGTAAGAAGCAGTTGTCGACAGAAAATGTCACGCTTTTAAATTGGTCGAAACGGCCGTGACGTCACAGTGCGCGAATTTAAAACGGGGCCAATTGTACTTTGCCTAGTAGCCATGCAAACAATTGAAGGGATCGTATAGTGATGCTCCAAGTAAGTGGGACTGAGCTTAGTTAATTGCTTAATTACCCAATTAGCCTCATTAACTTTTCTAGTCAGGCCATATAAATAAATAAAACGGAGTAGGAAATTGTACGTGCTCGGGAATCGAACCCCGGTCTTCGGCGTGCGAGACGAGCATGCTATCTACTCCGCCATGCCAGCTCCATGGTTTGGTATGAACAAAGGCGCGTCTAGTGAATACGATGTCTTCGCTCACTCCCATCCTCCTCCCTCCCCTTCCGGAGAGGTTTAGGTGTCCACCGAGATATGAGAGACAGATACATTTCCTTTCCTCAAAAACCAATTTACCGACGAGCGAGGCGTAGAACGGAATGGACAATGGCGTTCTATGGACTCCCTGGCAGCGTTGCAAGATGCTGTCGCGTTCCACTCTTAGAGGCGAAGCTTAACATCTTAACCACACATCAGTGACCACACTTTAGGTAAAAAAGTGCCCGCTGAAATTTGACGGGTGTTAACCGAGATATGTGAGACAGTTACTGTGTAATTTCCTTTCCTCAAATACAATTTTCATTTCCTTCATTAGGGGCCCTCTTTGTCTTCTTTCACTCCCACTTCCTCCCTTCCTCTACGGTGCGGTTCAGGTGTCCACCGAGATGACAGAGAATTACTGCGCAATTTCCTTTCCTCAAAAAGCGTTGCGTTCAAAGGGCAAGGCATCGCGCCGAACGGGTGGTGGCGTTCCGTGGACTCCCTGGCAGCGCTACAACACGCTGTCGCGTTCCACTCCTAAAGGCGAAGCTTAAGCGTCATTAATTAGCACTTAATCAGTATTCAGGCATTAATCAGTAATCAATCATTAATTAGTGATTTGTGATCACTTAGTAATTAGTACTCAATTATATGTGACGCCACCAGTGCCACAGAAGCAGCCAAAGTGGTGCGGAAAATGCTTTCGCCTCTAAGCACTTTAGACAGCCAAAGTGCCCAATGAATTTTTTTGGGTAGGTGGAGGGCTGTTTTATATTCTGCTCGAATAATTATGTCTAAGGAATCTTTCTCAATTCCGGAGAGATGAACGTAAGTGATAGTATATGTTATACAGTTGAGGATGAAGGCCTGCACTACATAGTCGCCGTGCGTCCGCCTCCCTCATTCCTCTGTGTTTGTCAGTTATTCTGCGGATGAGGAGAAATGTACTGTTGGCGTCTGCTTTGCATCCGCCAGTTATAATTTTACATCTCCTTTCGTTCTGTAGGAGCATTCGTAGTACCCTGATTCTTTGGACTTCGGGCATCTGTGCATTGAGGGCGATTATAAACTTAAAGGGATTTTAGTCTAGGAGTTGTTCACGATAGACCAAGACTTCCGATCTACACAGGGAGCAGGTTAAGCCACTCCAACTAGCATGAGACTGTACGACGTCTGTAGCGGTTTGAAGTGTCTGCTCAATTTGGCGAGCGGCCGTTCCATCGGCAAATGAGCTACATACCACTCTAGTAAACGTCACCTGATGACCAGCGACGCACAGGTAGTTTAGGACTGGTGATGTGGCAGCCATATCCATGCACTGCACACATACCGCATCCTGTCAGAACTCCCGGCGGGACCCCATCTGGCCTGCGGTGACGGACAGAACTTTGCAATTTTGGCTGAGGACATGGACGAGAGTTTCGTTGCTGACGTAGGATGACATCAATGGGCAGGCCACGGTGGTGACTTGGGGCCCAACAGGAACAATGGAAATAAGCTCGCTGTCAATGACGAGGAATGATGATGAAAAGCGTTTAATATTTACAGACAGGTTGACAAGTAAGCAGCCTCTAGTGGGCAGCCGCTCCCCTTACAATACTAGGTGGAGTCCCTCATTCAGGGACCCCGTTGCTTTGTTCAGCCACACGAGCTCGCTGAACCAGGGCTTGTTGGCCGTTAGGTCCAGGCAGCCGAGCAGGGCCGCCTCCCAGTCCTCTCGAGTAGGGAAATGGGTTACGAGTGGAAGAGAAGTATTTTGCTGACATTCCTAGACGATGTGGAAGGTGTCAGCCATCTCCCCACAGAAAGAGTAGAGGCTAGCGTAGGAAGGATCGAAATGGTTTACTGCGGGGCCCAGTAAAGTGCTGGTATAGAGTCTAAGAAGTATTACTTCGGCCGCATATCCTAGGCCCTAGAGAGGAGCCGGGTACTCATGGTGCGATGTCCCGGTAATGAGCAGATTTATCTGAACCTTCAAAGAGGACAGGTGTCCTAATTCAGATCGGGAGGGCGAACGTCGGGGGCCCGGACAGTGAGTGCGCAGGCAGCCAAGTTGGCAGCCTCGTTATCTGGTAAACACTGATGACCTGGAGTTCTATTGAGAAATTAGATCGCGGGGTCTTGATCCCGAGCTGCTTTTCGAAGTATTGTTTGTGCTGTAGGCGCTATCCAGCCCAGCTCATAATCCCGACAGGCCCCTCGCGAGTCGTATCAAATGAATTTAGATTGAGGGTGGGAAGCAGCCAGGGGGATTGCTACCTTCTCCGCGTGGGTTGAGCTAGGGGCCTTAAAAGTGAGCCCGACTGCCTGTCTTTTCTCGTGAATGACTGCGGCCGTGTACCATCCTCCCCTGGTATGGCGTGCACCCGCAACGTCTACGCACAAAACGCTGTGTTTTGAGCCATAATGGCGGTGCAGGGCATTCGCCCGCGCTTGACCCCGTCCATTGTGGTCTTCTTTGTCCATTTTGGTAGGAAGGAGCCGAACAAAAAGGCGCCTCTCCACAGCTCGAGGGAGCCCGCATCGACGATTTGATACATACAAGTCAGGCTTTTCACTGCTCTTGAAATGACTTCGCCCCAATAAGCTGGACACACTTCGGGTATTGATTGATTGAAAACATCTTTACTATTGCTCAATATTTTTAGAATATGTGGGTGGGCCGCCTAGTCCGGTAGTCCACTGGCTGCTGCTGGTGCGCTGGACCTCCCCACCGGCCAGTGCTGACGGTCCGGATCATCGCTGAGCATAATAGCCTTCCACTGCTCCTCTGAGGGGTTTGGAATGGGGTCAACTAAGGGATTAAATTGGCATGCCCACACCTTATGGTAGAGGTTAGCTACCTCTTCATAGTGTGTGCACTCTGGAGTATCGCGTAGGGTATCACTGGTGTAACTTAGCTTGTGATGGGAATGTGTTGGTTTGTAGTGTCCTCTTCTAACTTATTGAGGAATGTATGTGGTGTTGGGTACTCCTTTCTGGCTGTTATGCATGGCGCGAGATTTTCAGCAGACACTGCTAAACCTATTAGGTCGCCGCACCTTTCATGGTCATCAGGGGGAGACGCCCGGTATAGAAGAGCTCGGGCATGCCTGTGAGCGGCTTCGTATCCTCCTGGTAGTTCCAGGTGACCGGGAAACCAGATGACTGAGGCTTGGTTGGGTGGATGCTTAGTCAGCAATGACAATCCTGACCTGTGCATTAATCCGTTATTGAAGTTGCGACAGCCGTTCGGGAATCAGTAGAGCACAACGACGTTGGGGTAGGATGCTACAGCTAATGCAATATCTGCCTCCTCTGCGTGAGTGGGGTTAGATGTTTTCATTGAAGCGCATTTCACCATCGATCCTAAAGTCGTTGCGACCACAACAGTGATGACTGCATTCTTTGGTCCGGCTGCGTCCACGTAAAGGGTGTTAGTTTGCTTATCCCATTTCTTCTGCAGGGCTGCCCCTCTTGCTTCCCTCCTCTTGATGTTATATGCGGGATTCATATTCCGCGGAATGGGGTGCACGTTGATGCGTCTTCTCACATCGCGTTCTTAGGACGGATGAGGAGCAGTTCGGACTTCTCTGGGGAGCAAGACAGTCCGATGGTCCATGTGTAATTTTGGGTGAGTGTGGCTGCTTCCTGTAAGGTGTTCTCTATGCTGCCGTCACTGCCGTAGGTGTTTCACAGGGTGATATCGTCGGCATAAAGAGTGTGCTTCAGGTGGAGAATAGTGGCCAATTTTCGGGCGAGGGTGCTGAGGGTAATGTTAAAGAGAAAGGGGGAAGGGACGGACCCTTGAGGGGTGCCGATACTCTGAAGCGTGTAGGAGGGGGAACACAAAAGGCCGAAGTGTATCTCAGCCGTGCGGTCAGTGAGAAATGCTTGAATGTAGGCATACGTGCGCACACCCACATTCAATGAGGATAGGGCAGTCATGATCGCCTGATGTTCAATGCGATCAAAAGCTTTGGAAAGATCCAAAGCTAAGACTGCCTTGGTGTCACCTGGAAGAAGCGGGTCAAAAAGGTCGTGTGTGAGTTGCAGCATGGCGTCCTGTGCGGATAGATGGGGGCGGAATCCCACCATGCTATGCAGGTAAAGATTGTTGTCCGCCATGTGACTTGTGAGTCTCGCTAACACAACATGCTCGAGGAGCTTTCCGAAGCATGAAGTTAACGAAATGGGGCGAAGGTTTTGAATGGTAAGTGGTTTGTTGGGTTTGGGTATGATTATTACCTATGCGTGGCGCCACGACTGCGGGAGGCTACCCTCCCTCCAGCACTGGTTGAGGAATTTCGTAATCTGGGTTATCGATCAGCCGTCCAGAATACGGAGCATGGAGTTTGTGATTTGGGCTGCACCAGGTGCGGAGTTGGCGCGGAGAATCAGGACGGCCGCTCTGACTTCCGTCTCCGTGATGTCGGTGTCGAGTGTGGGATTTGCTTGTCCTGTGTAGTGCGGTAGAGGTATGGGGCCGCCTGGAGATGTGTACATGGTTTTGAAGTGTGTCTAGCTCCCCCATTGCCATTGAACTGAATGGTGACCCGGTACCTGAGGTCGTGCGGGGACCCTGGGGCGTGCCCCGGATTCCTTGTGCAATAAAGTTTTTCCTCTCTCTCACATCGCGTGGAACCTCTCTCACACGCTTCAGAGTATCGGCACCCCTCAAGGGTCCGTCCTTTCCCCATTTCTCTTTAACATTACCCTCATCCCCCTCCCCCGAAAATTGGCAACTATTCCCCACCTGAAGCACACTCTTTATGCTGACGATATCACCCTGTGGGCCACCCACGGCAGTGACGGCGGCTTAGAGACCACCTTACAGGAAGCAGCCACACTCACCCAAAATTGTGCACGGACCATCGGACTTTCTTGCTCCCCAGAGAAGTCCGAACTGCTCCTCATCCGGCCTAAGAACCACCGCTGTCCCCGCTCCCCCATATTCATTGAACTGAATGGTGACCCGGTACCTAAGGTTGGCACCCTTAGTGTATTGGGCCTGCATATCCAGAACGATAGCAAAAACATCACCACCCTCAAGAAATTCAATCAGGTTGTAGGCGCGATATCGCACCTCATCCGAAGGGTTTCGGAACATCACAGAGGCATGAAGGAGCGCAACCTATGTCGCCTCATTCACGCCTTTGTCCTCAGCCGTGTGCTTTACACTACCCCATATTTGCAACTATCCAAACATGACATAAATGCTTTCGATGCTTTCATTCGCAAGGCATTCAAGGTAGCACTTCATCTTCCCCTCAACACACCCACAGACAGATTACTAGGCCTGGGCCTCGACAACACGAACGGGGAACTGGTGGATGCCCACTGACAGGCCCAATACATCAGGCTCACACAAACCTCCACAGGTCGGTATATCCTGGACTCCCTCGGAATCAGAATACCGGCCAACAACCCGACCCTCCTCGCCATCCCACGATCCCTTCACCAGGAGCTCCTCATTAGGCCGCTCCCGAGGAATATGCATCCGTCCCACCATGAGCAGCGCCGCAGAGCCCGTGCGAAGGCACTCCATCGAACGTACGGCCCCGAGCCGGACGCCGTATGGGTGGACGCTGCCTCCACGGGTGATCGAGCGACAGCAGTTGTGCTGGACTCATCTTTTTCCGCCTCCTCACACTACCTCTCCATCCAGACACCTCCACAGAAGCTGCAGAGGTTGCCGCCATTGCACTTGCTTTCACCCGCACGGAAGCCCGGTACATTTTAAGTGATTCCAAAACTGCTTTCACCAGGGTGGAAATTTGGGCAAGTCGGTATTGATCCATAACATAAGAGTAGCGCAAAACCAGGGCGACGGACACAAGGGGAGAGAACACACACCAACAACACAGGCGCTAACTTCCGACTGACGAAGAAAACCAAACCCAACCAAGTGAACGGAACCTGAGCAAAAGTAGCGCATGCGCTGACCTAAGAGAAAAAATCGGAAGAAAGGTGCAATAAAAAGCGATAAAAAAATGTGAGATCACGGATGTTTCGAACCCAAGAAGGCCAGCTCTCGTTTAGACAAGGAAATGGACGGAGTACTAACGCAGTTATCTTGTAAGGCAGCAATCTGTGCAGCTTCCACAATTTCGCGAGTTAGCTTATCTCTACTCTTAGCAACGACTGAGCATTTCTCCAAAACAGGCACGCACTTCCAATCTTTGCAGTGCAAAGCTAGATTGCTGCCGGTATAAGTCTTCATGTTATTATTGTGGTCTCGAAGCCTATCGTTCAGGCACCTACCGGATTGCCCAATATACTGCTTGCCACAGGAGAGTGGAATGTTGTACACAATGCCCTCAGTACACTTAACAAGTCTTTTCCTGTGGCGGATGGTATACTGCTGCTTTTGGGAGCTATGTGCGGAGGGCACGGACCTTTTGCTCGAAGAGAAGTTTATTGGACTGATTATTCATACAAAGGGACCATAGTCCCTCACAAAGACAAAAAATTACCGACGATTACGTTACTTCCTAATGCGAAATTTGAGCGCAGCAAATAAGCTGTTTCACCTTTTCGATAGATTGAGGCAAAGAAATCGAGCAACACATGTATGCGCTATCACAGAATTTTTTTTTTTATTTTTCACACGTATTCCTTTAACAAAGACTCCACTAACAGTTCTTGACAGTCATGAAGGAAGCTTTGTGGTCGGAGAAATAGACTGATATATGTTCGACTTGGTACACCAATGCTTGATTCTCAAAGACGAGATCTATACAAGTGCCTCGCGAGGTTGTCACAGCCGTGGGACGCGTTACGAGCGAGAGGAACGGGATGTTCTCCTGCATAAGTGTTAGGAAATTGCTGTTTGTCTTTATTTCAACATTAAAGTCCCCCACTACTAACATCGGTGTGGATCGATGGACGGTTAATGCGAGTTGCAGGAAGTGCACGACGTCTTTCGTGAGTGCGGTAGGGGCGAAGTAGGCAGCTACTACCAGCAAGCCGTTGGGCAACTTTGCGACGCACAGTTCGCCAACTTCATGTGACGTGGCAAACATTTCGACTGGTATTGCAGAGAGACCTGTGCGCAAGTAGATAGCGACTCCCGCCGCTCTGTTGTGGTCTCTGCGAGCACCACAGCAGTATAGGAAATCTATGATTTCGAGAGGCTCTTCGGGATCCATCCAGGTTTCAGCAAAGCAAAGTACAGAGGAATGGCGCACACTCTTAGAACTAAAGGAGTGCAGAGGAGTGCCCAGAACACACTTTGAAGGAGTATTCGCTTGTCCCATATTCCACTCCTTTTTCCAGAATAAATTTACTCCCTCTGGACAAAGAGTGATCCAACACCTACTCAAGGAGTACTGTACTACTCCTGCAATAGAGTACAGGCACTCCTCCGAGGGAGTAAAGCTACCACATTGAAACAGCATCCTACTACTCTCTCAGGTAGAGTTCCAGGACTCCGTTTGTTAGAGTGACTATACTCCTTCAAGGAGTATCAGCCCAGATCTTATTTTACTCCTTCAAAAGGAGTTTCACGTGTTTTCAATGTATCCTACTTATTTTCTTATTTCACATATTCTTCAGAGCAAGTTGGTCATATGTTTTGCAGGATCCACCTGCGCTACATCTACAAAAGAGTAATGAGCAAAAGGGATTATAATTTTTGCTCATACAACTACTTTATGGCTACATTACAGTTTGCACATTAGTATGGTGCTCTGTCTGCGTTGGGAATAACAATGGTTCAAGAAATAATGACACAAATGTACAACACTGATAACTTTTATTTCTCAAGTCATTGCTGTGATTGCTGTGGCTGCCCAAAACACGCTCGGGAGGCACTCGCTAGGATCAAGCCCCATTAGTGTCTCAAGCAGCAGACAAGCCCGCTTTGTTTTTGGGGTGTACTTGACATTAAATGCCAAGAACACTGCCAAAAGCAAAGTAAACCCATCTACCAAATCCACCGCAGTGAGCTGTAAGCGCTCAAAAGAAACTAAGATGCTGGATGATGCCGTAGCTTGCTCGGCTGAGTGAAGGAGCTTTGGCTATGCGTGCATTTCTCCGGGTGCCTGCAAACATGAATGAAAATAATGCAAGTAAGAGTCAATTCCAATGCCCTTTTCATACTATCCTGCATATAACCCCATGAAAAAAAAGAAAGAATACAACTAGAATGTACTGATCGTGTGTGTCATGTCGCCACTAGTGTGTACCTATATTGTTACCAAGTGCAGACACCTTTCATTGCAAACCTTCATTCAGAGCTACAATTTTATGAAGCCCAATACAATTATCACTATGCTAGTCCTTTCAAAAGCTGTGTGCATGTAAAACAAGCACATATTTACCAAATGAAAATTTTAACATGAGCAACCTCTTCTGCAAGTATCATGATCAGCCTGACTACGCCCACTGCAGGGCAAAAGCCTCTCCCATGTTCTCCAATAACCCTGTCCTTCACCAGCTATGTCCACCGTGTTCCTGCAAACCTCCGCCCATGGAACTTTTTGCTGCTTCCTGCTACGTTTGCCTTCTCTTGGAATCCACTCCGTTACCCTTAAGGACCAGCGATTATCTTGCCTTCGTCTTACATGCCCTGCCCAAGCACCCTTTTTTCTCCTGATTTCGACTAGGATGTCTTCAACCCGCGTTTGTTCCCTCACCCACTCCGCCCGCTTCCGATCTCTTAACGTTACACCTATCATTTTTATTTCCATAGCTCGTTGCGTTGTCCTTAACTTAAGCTGAACCCTCTTCGTTAGCCTCCACGTTTCTGCCCCATAGGTGAATACCGGTAGGATACAGCTGTTGTATACATTTCTCTTGAGGGGTATTGAAAACTGCCATTCATGATCTGAGAGAACCTGCCTATATGCACTCCGCCCCATCCATATTCCTCTAGTTATTACCCTTCATGATCCGGATCAGCGGTCACTGCCTGCTCTAAGTAAATGTATTCCCTTATCACTTCCAGTCATTTCTAAAACCACACCTATTGTGCTTGACGGTTTCTTGTCACGTAATACATTGTGCAGTTTAAAATATAGGGTAACCTTATGTATCAGCAGCGCGAACACCACACAGGAAGAAGGAGAAGAAGGTAAAGAGCGCTGAACTTCCAACTTTTATTTGAGCAAAAATTGAACCCGCACTTTTCTACACATACCAGGTAAAATCCCACCAGGGGGGTAACCAAGACGTGCTATCGAATTCGGACCAACACGATGTCCAGGGCATCAAAAAGATAACTACTATCGCACTATACAAAGACTTCCATGAAAAGCACGAATGACATGCGGAAAAAAAAAAACAAGACAATGTAAAGAACAGGGTTGAGTGTGCGCAAATGGAAAAATGGAAAAACAGGGTTGAGGGCGCGAATTTTGCTAAAACCATGAGAAGGCAAGAACACGGTAAAAAAGTAAAAACAGGGTTGAGTGTGCGCAAATGGAAAAACAGGGTTGAGGGCGCGAATTTTGCTAAAACCATGAGAAGGCAAGAACACGGTAAAAAAGTAAAAACAGGGTTGAGTGTGCGCAAATGGAAAAAATGGAAAAACAGGGTTGAGGGCGCGAATTTTGCTAAAAGAAGAAGAAAAAACATGAGAAGGCGAGACACGGTAACAACGTAAGCGATGCGAAGGGATGAGCGCCAACAATTAACACGGCTAGAACTAAAATGCAGTGTGCCCCTAAAAGCCAGGTAAAATCAGGTAAAACCAGAGGGGTGATTTCTTTTTCAGATAATGAGATGGAAGGGGTGCTTACGCAACCTTCTTTGAGCCCTGAGATGTAGGTAGCTTCAATGATTTCGCGTGTTAGTTGGTTTTTATGTTTCTTTAAGACGGTTGCTTTCTTAAAATGAGGAATGCACTTCTTTTGGCTGTCACATACGCTGCATTGGGCGGGCAGGTTCCTCAACGGCGCCCCAGTTAGATCGTTCCTATGTTCCATTAACCTTTCGTTTAAGCATCTTCCTGTTTGGCCTATGTACGCCTTACCGCAAGCTAAAGGTATAGAGTATACAACACCCTCCGCACAAGGCACAAAACGATCTCGGTGCCCGGTTGTACAGCTACTATTCTTTTTCTTTTTATTAACTTTGTTGCACAGGCTTGACAGGCGCAGAGGGGCTGAAAAGACTACGGCTACGCCTGCTTTTCTGCCAATTTTCTTCAGATTATGCGAGATTTGGTGCAGGTATGGCAGAACGGCGACCTTTTTGTTCCGCTGTCGCGTATCATCCGGGGCTTCACATTCATGCTTCATACTTATCAGGACTTTTTTTGCAACAGACGAAAGGAGAGATTGCGGGTATCCTGATTGCGTCAGCCTCAGCACTTGGCTCGAAAAACTGTCCTGCAACCTGTGTTCACAAGATTTTGTGAGTGCGTTCTTAAAAGTTGACTTCACGATGTTCCTTTTTACAAGTTTTGAATGGGCTGAATCGTAGGGTAGGATGGGGTTATTGGCTCTTGGTTCAAATAACCAGCACACATGGTCCTCTCCGAAAAACAACTTTAACTCTAAAAACCGCATGGCGTTTTGTTCTGGGAATTCATGAGTAACTTCAAGAGGTGATATAGTATTAGAAAAAGTGTGGAGGACTTCAGTTGCTTGTGTTTTAAAGGCTTCAGTGTCGCAATCTAAGAGGACCAGGAAGTCATCGACGTACCGGAAAATTTTTAGAACGCTTGAAGACCCAAGCTTGTCCTTCAAGGATCTGTCATGCATAGCGAGGAAAAGGTCGCTCAAAATGGGGGCGATGCATGACCCTATACATATGCCTTACTTTTGTATGAATCTCGAACCGTTCCACTCTGCCACTGTTGATTTTAGGTAAGCGCATAGCAATTCAATGAAGCCATCCGCAGAAACGCCAAACTGCGGCCTTCCAAAATGAGTGTGGCGTTTCTGCGGATGGCTTCATTGAATTGCTATGCGCTTACCTAAAATCAACAGTGGCAGAGTGGAACGGTTCGAGATTCATACAAAAGCAAGGCATATGTATAGGGTCATGCATCGCCCCCATTTTGAGCGACCTTTTCCTCGCTATGCATGACAGATCCTTGAAGGACAAGCTTTGAGTCTTCATGCGTTCTAAAAATTTTCCGGTACGTCGATGACTTCCTGGTCCTCTTAGATTGCGACACTGAAGCCTTTAAAACAGAAGCAACTCAAGTCCTCCACACTTTTTCTAATACTATATCACCTCTTGAAGTTACTCATGAATTCCCAGAACAAAACGCCATGCGGTTTTTAGAGTTAAAGTTGTTTTTCGGAGAGGACCATGTGTGCTGGTTATTTGAACCAAGAGCCAATAACCCCATCCTACCCTACGATTCAGCCCATTCAAAACTTGTAAAAAGGAACATCGTGAAGTCAACTTTTAAGAACGCACTCACAAAATCTCGTGAACACAGGTTGCAGGACAGTTTTTCGAGCCAAGTGCTGAGGCTGACGCAATCAGGATACCCGCAATCTCTCCTTTCGTCTGTTGCAAAAAAAGTCCTGATAAGTATGAAGCATGAATGTGAAGCCCCGGATGATACGTGACAGCGGAACAAAAAGGTCGCCGTTCTGCCATACCTGCACCAAATCTCGCATAATCTGAAGAAAATTGGCAGAAAAGCAGGCGTAGACGTAGTCTTTTCAGCCCCTCTGCGCCTGTCAAGCCTGTGCAACAAAGTTAATAAAAAGAAAAAGAATAGTAGCTGTACAACCAGGCACCGAGATCCTTTTGTGCCTTGTGCGGAGGGTGTTGTATACTCTATACCTTTAGCTTGCGGTAAGGCGTACATAGGCCAAACAGGAAGATGCTTAAACGAAAGGTTAATGGAACATAGGAACGATCTAACTGGGGCGCCGTTGAGGAACCTGCCCGCCCATTGCAGCGTATGTGACAGCCAAAAGAAGTGCATTCCTCATTTTAAGAAAGCAACCGTCTTAAAGAAACATAAAAACCAACATGCGAAATCATTGAAGCTACCTACATATCAGGGCTCAAAGAAGGTTGCGTAAGCACCCCTTCCATCTCATTATCTGAAAAAGAAATCACCTTTCCCTCTGGTTTTACCTGATTTTACCTGGCTTTTAGGGGCACACTGCATTTTAGTTCTAGCCGTGTTAATTGTTGGCGCTCATCCCTTCGCATCGCTTACGTTGTTACCGTGTCTCGCCTTCTCATGTTTTTTTTTCTTCTTTTAGCAAAATTCGCGCCCTCAACCCTGTTTTTCCATTTTTTCCATTTGCGCACACTCAACCCTGTTTTTTACATTGTCTTGTTTTTTTTTTCCGCATGTCATTCGTGCTTTTCATGGAAGTCTTTGTATAGTGTGATAGTAGTTATCATTTTGATGCCCTGGACATCGTGTTGGTCCCAATTCGATAGCACGCCTTGATTACCCCCCTGGTGGGATTTTACCTGGTATGTGTATAAAAGTGCGCGTTCAATTTTTGCTCAAATAAAAGTTGGAAGTTCAGCGCTCTTTACCTTCTTCTCCTTCTTTCTGTGTTGTGTTCGCGCTGCTGATACATATGGATCGCAACCAACTAGCCCGACAGATGGTGTTATTCAGGGTAACCTTGAATCGGGAAAACACTTGAACCAATGACAGTTTTCTTGCTGAAGAGAAATGGCTGTTGCAATTCCTGTTTCTCAGATACCATTAACTGAATTTCATGCTCTAAAATAGTGAAGGAAAAATTCAAAATTTTTCATCTCAAAGAGGCAGACAACAAATTTCAGTTTGGTTTGGGTTGGTTTATGGGGTTTAACATCCCAAAGCGACCCAGGCTATGAGAGACGCCGTAGTGAAGGGCTCCGGAAATTTCGACCACCTGGGGTTCTTTAACGTGCACTGACATCGCACAGTACACGGGCCTCTAGAATTTCTCCTCCAAAGAAATTCCAGCCGCCGCGGCCGGGATCAAACCCGCGTCTTTTGGGTCAGCAGCCGAGCAAATTTCAGTTGCACATTTTTTTTGTTTTTAATGATGCATAAGGCATTACTATGCACGGATAACCACACAGTATTCGCCTATGACTGCTAAATAATTTGTAATTAAATATCTTCTCTCTCCTGCTTCACTTTTAAAAACTGAGCCATGGCAATGGCATCAAAGGTCAGTATAAGCCAGGGGAGGCATGAGGAAAACTGCAATATAATTGCGGCTTCGTCATTCATTGTGATTCAGACTCTTAAGGCAGGCTGGCTTTAGCATTGTACCTAATTAAAACGATGAAGTAGCGATATCGTAGCTTTTTTGTGCCTTCCATAACCTATACTGAACATTGATGTCATAGCAATTGCTATGCTATTGAAACAGGGAAGAAAAGAAATCTGGTTGTAATTATTTAGCGATTGGAGACGAATACTATGCAACAATTCTATGTATACGAATGCCCAGCACGTCGCTACAAAGAACACACATAACCGAAAATTTGGTGTTTATACTCATTTAAGGTAATACTACTTCCCACGCAAGAACACGACAGCCATGTGTAAACTTTTTGCTTTCATAGTAATAAAATCTATCCAACGACAAGTTAGGCGCAGCATGTCTGCTCTTTATAAATATGCAATACTGACAATGTTTGACACTAGCATTTGGCATGAACAAGATAACTGTGATTACTTCGCACATTACGTGCCAGTCCATACTATTATGCACAATTTAGATTTGCAAATGTAATGTGTAATTCTCTGACTGCCACGTTAGTGCACTGCAAACCAATGAAGTTGTCTTGCATTTGCAATGTTCTCACTACTTTTATGCAACACTGATCACTTCAGTATATCTGCATCGTTCTGTAGACGGCCACGGGATAGCTAGAATTAAGGCTATTTTATGTGATGGAAACCATTGACTAGACAACAAAGAAGAAAAGCCTCAACTACTGTCCTGGTGCTGGGACGTCTAATAAGAGCTCAGAAAGACTCGGTTTCAATACGCCAGACCCTCCGCATAACATTACCCTGTGCGAAAATACCCCACCCCACCCTAGCTTAATTTCTGTCCACATGCACCAAGGCTCACTGCACCTGTTATAAATATTGCCCTAAATATTGCAATCAAGCTGCCCGTGTATGCATAGACTATCTGTGCATGGAGAAAGAAAGAAGTTGTTAGGAATGTTTCACACCAAAAACAGAAAAAAAGGCAGCCTGTTTCTCAGAAACAGCTAAGAGCATGAAATGGTGTGTCCAAAAAGATTAGGCTGCTTTGTACTTATTTATGACAACGAGAACTGTCAGAGCTGCGCTTTCAAAAATTCAGGAGCTTTGTGCACAAATGTAGCTTCCGTATGCACGTCTTGCAGCACCAATGCTTCCGAATTGAAACGACCGATGAATATGCACAGGAAAAAGCAAATAGAGAGCGCTTGAATTTAAAAGAAAAGCTACCTTGCACAATCAGAAATTTCGCGACAGAACCTTCCAAACAGTGACGTGTACTGGTTGCGGTATACGGAATATATACCTAGCAAATAAGTGTGCGCTTTGTTAACGAGCGGGATTCTTTGGCGGCAATGCTACAGCTCCAATTCCGAAAACCTAACGCTGCAAAAATTGAGTTTTCAAAATACGTGCGAATGCACGATACACTTTTGCACGTATTTAGAACTTTCAGTTGTGAAACACAGACAACGAATCTTGTGTATGTGTCTTCCTTGGCTGGTAAAAAAATTCTTCTATAAGTCTCCAGTTTGCCTGTGTATTCCACAAATTCTAGGATCCCTGTCCGCTACACGTCAAATTTCACTGAAGCGAAAGTAATACAACCGACAGCTGATGATCTGCTAGGGCAACAGGATTTCAAAAGTTTGAGAAGGGCAGTGGGAGTCCAATCCAGGTGGAGTAGTGAAATTTGACTAGTAACAGACAGGGATCCTCCAATCTGTGGAGGACACCGGCAAATTGGAGACTTACGGAGGAATTTTTTTACCCGCCAAGGAACACGCATACACAAGAGAACCACAGAGGACTACGGCTTTTACCAGCCCTTGTCCTGTGCGGTTCTCTCTTGTGTATGCGTCTTTTTTGGCTGGTAAAAAGATTATTCCATAAGTCTCCAATTTGCCTGTGTCCTCAACAAACCGCAGGATCCCTGTCCACTACTAGTCAAATATTTCAACTCCACCTGGCTTGGACTCCCACCGCCCTTCTCTGTGGAGAAAGGGTGACAGCAGCTGGCAAAGGACAAGGTTAACTGCAGATCAACTGGGGAAGCATTATCCTGCACTGATTTTGACGGCAGGTTCACAAGACAAACAAAATCAACTCGAGGAGCGGGGTGCACATCATGCGACTGAATGTCAATGGCCAGTGAAAATGGCACCAGCACTATGGAATGCACATGCAGAAAACGAGACGCATTTTTTTGTCAACTTTGAGTAGCAGTCTACTGCAATTTTAAAGAGCAAAGCTCTCAAGTATGGCAACACTGGCACTTTTTGTTTTACTGGGGTGAGGGTCGTCGTGAGGGTTGAAGTCCATATTTCTTTTCTATCCACTGTGTTAGTTGCGAGCTATGTTTACCTAATAGGGGCTGGGCATCTAACATCACCGTTATTTCTTTGCAGCAGTTAAAACAATACAGCATACATTTTATAACATGCTTAACGAATTTTTGGGAGCAGCATGCTTTTACCCTTCTACTATTTGTTGCTACTGAATCAGTTTGGCGTTGACAAAAGATCTGTAATAAGGAGTAATTACTCATTGACATCCACTCGAGCACAGTCAAACGGCTACAAAGGAAAGCTATGCAGCTTTCACAGAAACTTCGTAGTTAAAGAAAGATTCGTCCTGGTCCGGTGTTCGAACTCAGAACCACCACTTCACTGGAGCAGTCGCTCTATCAATTTGTCCAACCTGGACGGCAAGCTTATGGTAGGGCGAGAGCGAAGTGATCAATAACTCGAGTGGGAACTGTGTTGGTTCAATGTTTTAGGACCCCTAAAACATTGGACAAACTGAGTTCCCGCTTCATGTTACAATACTGAGTGACATTTTGGTCTATACACCAGAAATACCGGTAAAGCATCATGATAGAACACAATGTTTTTTAAAGGGATAAAGGAATATGTTCGCCCTTTCAGAGGGCACATATGCATAAGAGGCAACATGTGTGAAATAGTCACTCCACCTGAAGCAGTGTAAATTCCATTATGTTAACAGCAGCAGTCAAAAGCTTCATGAGCGACTATTTCATACAGATCATGTAATTACATTCATGTAATTCAGGATCAGATTCATGTGATTATACAGGGAGGTACTGCTGCTAAGTGCACGTAGAGCTCTGCATGCATTTCTAAACCCGGCTGTGAGTCTATGTCTACGAAATTTTTCTAAATAGGCAGGTAAGGTATGCATCACTGGAAAACAATACCTACCACAAACAGCTGAGGAGAGATAGCACAGCCAAAAGCTGGAAGCACGAATGGCCCAGTAGATACTGGCAGCTGGCAACTGCAAATAAATATGTCAGAGCAACTGTTGTCAGTGGCCGTAACAATGTCATGAATGACAAGAGAAGAAATTGTCTACTGCTTCATAAATTAGAATAAGGTATTCACATAGGAACACAAAAAGCAATGAGATGGCCCATGACAAAAGAAATGAACAGATTGTATGTGATGCACCGATATACATTTTTTCAGTAGATTTACATGACTGTCACAACCGCATAGAAAGATGAGCAGGCTGGAATACCACTCTTTTTATGCATGATGAAAAGAGCGTAACTATTCGAATATAGCATGCACAGGATTTAATTATTACTACTAGGGTGCTTTGGAGCAGCACCGAAGGTATTTTTAAATTGAACGTAGCGACCAGTAGACCCGTCTGCTTTGCACAAATGACGAGAGGATGGAAAAGGCATGCATTCATTAGCAAGAAGCACGATATCTCACATCACAGCATGAAACGAAAATTGGTATTGCATTTAACAAATCTGCACAGAAATAAAAACTGCCTAGTGGCAATGCAAGTAAGAGCAAGGGAAAAAAATACCGAAGAAAACTGGTGAGTGTGGTGCAGGGAGGTCTGTGGGTAGGGTCTCGTGCCTGGGAATAGTTCCGAGCGCGGAGAATCGCCGGCAGCACAGCTGGTGGCAGTCAACCAAGAATAAATAAGAGAAAGTGAAAATCAATAACAAACCATCACCGATATAGCGAACGACTTGAAAGCGGGCCGCACAAACGAGGGATATAGCAAAAAGCTTGAAATCCTAAATAAGTGCGCAGTTGCATCCCAAACAGTTCTCAAAATCTGAAGGCGAGGAAGCATCGACACCTACACCTCAGGGCAGACGCAAGAACGATCTAACTTTGACATAATACTGTGTCAAATTCTGTTCCATGGGGAAGCACAGATAAAAATTTACAAATGACTAGGCAAGGGATATGCCCCAGCCTTTTACACGCGATCATTGTCCCCGAAAAAATTGTATGACAAATATTAAGGCGTAAGCACTAATCCGACGAGTACACACACTGAGCACTGTCTGTTGGCAGCTGGCCTAGCGCGAGTGCTCTGTCGCGCGGCACTGCCGCTCATCGTCATCTTCTAAGTAGCACAAATCAATCCGACGGTCACCAGCCGCGAGGCAACTCGACCGTTGTCAGTTCCCTTGTCTGTCCGCAGCTGGCCTAGCAAGAGCGCTCTCTAACGTGGCACTGCACGCTCATCATCCTCTCCTACGCAGCACAAATCTATGCTATTGGAATGTAGTAAACAATGTCTGTTGTTTTTCGCAGCGCTAGCAAGCGACCGCATAACTCTGTTGTGATAACTGGTGGCCGCGGCCGACAGCGCGCCTGAATACGTAGTGCGCGGGCCGTGGGCGAACGGACCGTCGTGTGAATCGGCCTTAACGCATTATAGCTGAGGCAACCGCACGCAGACTGCCTGCACTGCCATCCCTATATAGGCGCACACTAATAACGCGTGCGAATAGAGATCAGAAGTAAAGAAACGTACACGGGACTCACCGTTCAGACGGCTCATCAAGGCTTAGCAAAACCGCACATTCTTCTTCGTTGCCTCTCCAGATGACAAGAAGTCGTAGCGCTACCTTTCTTCACGGCTTTACCCGTTCAAAATCACCAGTGTTGACAGGGCGTAATTCTCGTCGTTGGTTTCCAAAACACACTTGTGTTCTTCATACACGTCCACCGCACGAGCACTCAAACAATGCTACGAAAACCCAAATAACACAAAACGTGACGACGGCTGCAGTTTTGCTTCGTTGAAAAAACCTACAAATGCGCTTTTTTTATTGCTAATATTTGAATTGTGTTCGCAACAAAAACAAATTATATTTTTTCATTTTATTTCTTTATTAAATGCGAATACCAAAGCTCTTTTAGATACTTTTTCTGACATGTCGTTTGTAGAAGCTGCGATCCTGTGATCCCATCCCCGGGTGTCCTAGCAGACGACGGCGCAGACGACGCTGTTGACGGAATGCAATTTCGATTGACGGCAGCGAAAATCCCTTAAATGCGACAAAAAACGCAAAGAAACGCACCGTATCGCAAACTGGTCCATATCAAGGATATGTTCGACGCGAGCGGTAGGACAAAGAGCTGCTGCGATGCATTACTCAACGCGACACTGGCATGCTCGACGGAGACATGAAACAGAGCTTAAATGTGACCCGTACAAGCGGATTACTGTGATATCAACTGCGTTACGGAACTACGACGATACTTGCTTCACACTTTAGCTTATATGCAACAGCGGCCCGCACTCGCCGCATCCTGTTCGAGTGTACTTTCACTAGCAAGAGCCCACATGCATGGAAGCCCACAGAAGCAACTGTCTTTTCGAGTTCAGATTGTTCCGAGAAATACGAGCAGCTTACTTTAGCACGTACTCGAATTCAAGTTCTCAGCCTGTGTGTCACGTACGGTGACGATGGCGTCGAGGACGAGCTTAAGAATCGCCTTAACGTGGCCGCAACGCAGCCGGTATCCCAAGCATTCGTGCGCTAATTGCTGTTCACCTGTACGGCGAACGTGCGCTCAGTCGCAGGCCAGCCGCTAGCTGCTCGATTTACCAGCCTTGCGAGTACAATTCGCAAGTTTCTGAGCCAATCTGTGAGCGAGCCGAGCTTTCAGCAATGACGCTGCTCGCGAGCGCGCCGCGCGACGAGCTTCGGCCTGCTCCCTGGCTGCCGTATTCGTAGCTAAGCCTAGGAGGTTTCACTTCGATGCCAGAGCTGAGAGCGCTTCGAAACTGGCTAGCGCTGAGGTGCTACTCTTTGCATTGTAAGTACGTTTTATTGTGAACTATGTCTCGTAGTGAAATAAAGATATGCTCGGGTCGACCCGAACGGTGACGATGGCGTCGAGGACGAGCTTAAGAATCGCCGCAACGCAGCCGATATTCCATGCATACATGTGTGCTAAATTTGTTCACCTGTGCTGCAAACTTGGGCATAAAGGCTCGCTCAATCGCAGGCCAGTCGCTGCTCGATTTTCCAGCCTTGCGTGCGCGATTCGCAAGCTACGGAGCGAATCATTGAGCGAGCCGAGCTTTCGGCAACGACGCCGCCCGCGGTCGCGCCGGGCGACGAACTGTGCGCTGCTCGCTGGCTGCCCTTGTCGTCGCTAAACCTAGCCGATTTCACATAGATGCTGTAGCTGAATGCGCTTCGAAACTGGCCAGCACTTAGGTGCTACCCTCGGCACCGTTTTACTCTGAACCCCGCGTCATAGGGAAATAAATATATGCTCGGTTTCCGCGACCCCTTCAGGAGCGGAGCTATAGCAGAGGCCAGGCGAACTCCAGAGCAGCAGCAAAGCGGCTATGGGAGGAAATTTGTATGGCTGTTATCGCTTCTACCAACAACTCGACATTGGCTAATGATACTCTATCCCAGAGCTTTGGTCGTGAACAAACAATACCAGTGCATTTTTCTGACGCCGGCATCCAGGCTGGCAGGCCGGCCCCGAGAAGCTAGCGCGCCCTTACGAATGTATGGCCGTAAGGGCGGAGGAGTTAAACAAGCACTGAACTCCCTTGAAGTACGCAGGAGTGGAAATGCCATTTTACTCTTTTGTCAAGAGGAGTGAACAGGACCTTTCACTCTTTCTCGTTTGTAGAGAGAGTAGATTGAGACCTGCAGGAGTAGCGAGGCTCTTTTACTCTTAATGGAGGAGTAGCAGTTCTTAGAGTGCAGAATGTGATCGTGGTGTACGTCCTTGGCATGTGCGGCAAGGGAGCGTACGTTAAGAATGTGGTTGTGAATGATGAATCAAGTGCTGCCAGCGAATGACGCGTCCATTGGCTGTCTGCGTGTGTTACTGATGTGTGGTTAACATGTTAAGCTTCGCCTGTAAGAGTGGAACGCGACAGCGTCTTGCAACGCTGCCAGGGAGTCCACAGAACGCCATCGCCAATTCGGCTGTACGCCTTGCTGGACGGTAAATTTATTTTTTGAGGAAAGGAAATGTATCTCTCTCGCATATCTGGGTGGACACCTGCACCTCGCCGTAAGGGAAAGGGGGAAGATGGGAGTGAACGAAGACGCCGTATTAGCTAGACGCGCCTTTGTTCATTCCAAACCATTCAGCTGGCATTACGGAGTGGCTAGCGTGCTCGTATCGCACTCCGGACACCCTGGTTCGATTCCCCAACTCGACCAATTTCGTTCTCGGTTTTATTGATATATGCGTTCTAACTAGAAAGGTTAATTATGCTATTTCATATTTATATTATTGTATTTCTATCTATCGTGTTCTGTCATTAACCTGTCAATTGTTGGAACTGTCTAGGATGTTCGACACAACGTATATGAAACGAGCAAAATCTTACTGAGTGGGGAAGTGCGTGGTGGTGGAGGGAACGCGGCTTTGTACTTATCTGTTTTTTTCAGCAGCGTCTCCTTCCTCGGACGCTGTTGTCGCTGCGGCGCGCGTCTTTTTTCTTTTTCCCTGGCTGTCCTCGCAACACCCAGTTGCGGAAATAAACCTTCAACCTTCAACCTACTTCTGACCTCTTCATTCTCCTCTATATTAATTAGGCTAATTGATTAATTAAGCAATTAACTAAACTCAGTCCAACTTAGTTGCAGCATCACTATACGATCCCTTTGTTTGGTTGCATGGTTACTAGCCAAAGTACAATTGGCCCCATTTGAAATTCGCGCACTGTGACGTCACGAGCATTTCGACCAATTGAAAAGCGTGACATTGGGGGCGGAGCTGGTTACGAGGCCGACGCCGACGACGACGCGAAACCCAGGAACGGACGCCAAAGAGCTGCGCTCGAAAAAAACAACAAGGCAGCGACTAGTGTCGCTCGGTACAATCAAGCTATGAAACACGAACACGACGGCGACTGCTGTCGCCGCTCACACAAAATCATTCACAGCACAGAATGTTCAAAGGGTCCATAATGTACAGGCATCGCGGGGGGAAGCACGCTCACTAAATACGACGAACGCGCACCACACACTCAATACGGCAGGAGCCGCACCGTCACGCGGCCCCCGCTGGCAGCGATGAAGCGGGTGCTCCACCGCCGCAGGAACTCGTCTTCTGGGAGGGTCACATGATCTAAACACGCCTGTTGAAACAGGCGCGCCCGAACCCTCTGCAGCATGGGGAACATGGCGCCTTGAGGCCGGCCCTGCAAGGAAGCGACGCCTCTCTGGCGCCACAAAACAAAGGCCCCGACACACAGCAAGAGCCGCACAAATGCGTCGCGCGGCCTGGTGTGCGAGTCGAGGCTAACAAAAAACATGCGTGACATCAGCCTCCAAAAAGTGCGCGCTACGACGCACTCAAAAAGCGCGTGTTCGAGGGTCTCTGTCGCACCGCACTGAGGACACCGAGAAGAAGGAGCGATGCCCCACGCGGCGATGCGGACCCCCGTTGGGAGGACTCTCCAGCCTCGCAGCCAGCCGAAGTCGCGGACGTCTGGTGGTACCCAGTGTGACGTCAAGTCTCGCCACCGTACCCGCCTGCTCCGCTCTAGCTGTTCAGGTGTAGCCTCCTGGTGCGCGCCGGACAAGCGACGCGAGCTATATAATAGAGCGGCGCGCACACCGATGACCTGATGATAAACGCGCGTTCCGACAGCGACAGGCGGAAACGCGCTGCTACTGTCAGGCGTCGCTCAGCGGTCGCTTTCAACTCGGTCCACGAGTGGCGGGCTACCTCCCCCGAGGAAAGGAACACGACGCCTAGCACCTTACAAGCCCGGACCCACTCTACCTCGCCCAGCAGGTCCGACGCGAAGGCCCCGAAACGCAGAGCCTTGCTCTTGCCCTTGTTGAGGAGGGCGCCGGACAGCTCGCTGTAACTGGAAAGAAGCCGTACAACCGCTACGAAGCTGTCCGCGTCCCTCATAACACAATGAGTATTTGTGGAGCTGAAAACACCACGCGAACGTTTGCCTTTTTCCCTATTTTCTTGAGATTGTGCGCGAGACATTGGACGTAAGGAATGACAGCCACCTTGCCTCTCGTTTCTTCTGTAGTGTTAGGTTCTTTCTGGAGCTTCTTCTTCAGGAGGTTTTCGGCGACTGAACCCACAAAATCTTTAGGGTACCCTGCTTCGAGGAACCTCGCCAGTTGTCATGAAAGCTAGACGTGGATTGATGGGGGCATGACTTTTCAAAGGTGTTTTCCATGCAGAGGTTAATAATGCCTCGTTTCACGAGTTTAGAATGAGC
This sequence comes from Amblyomma mixtum, assembly GCF_055824585.1. Classification (NCBI taxonomy): domain Eukaryota; kingdom Metazoa; phylum Arthropoda; class Arachnida; order Ixodida; family Ixodidae; genus Amblyomma; species Amblyomma mixtum. Next base: position 82,949,812 of record NC_143018.1, read on the forward strand.
TGATGAGTAAGGTAGAAGCGGTTTGTTGGCGCGAGGTGAATAGCACCAGCAAACGCGGTTGTCCATGACTTTAAGCCGAATATCGAGAAACCTTATCTCTGAGTCCGTAGGCATTTCGCTAGTCAATAGTACCGGGTGAAAACACCCTTGTACAATGGTCAAAATGTCTGAAGTAACGGCCTCGAGGTTCGAAGGGGTGCAGTTAACAAGGAAGAGAAAATCATCAACAAATCTGAAGATTCTAACCACACAAGAATTACCAAGTCGGTCTTGGAGGATCCTGTCAAGGTGTGCAAAATTCAAAGTAGCACTTCATCTTCCTCTCAACACGCCCACTGACAGATTACTAGGCTTGGGCCTCCACAACACGATCGGGGAACTGGTGGAGGCCACCGACAGGCCCAATACATCAGGCTCACAAAAACCTCCACAGGTCGGTATATCCTGGACTCCCTCGGAATCAGAATACCTGCCAACGACCCAACCCTCCTCGCCATCCCACGATCCCTTCACCAGGAGCTCCTCATCAGGCCGCTCCCGAGGAACATGCATCCGTCCCACCATGAGCAGCGCCGTAGAGCCCGTGCGAAGGCACTCCATCGAGCGTACGGCTCCGAGCCGGACGCCGTATGGGTGGACGCTGCCTGCACGGGTGATGAAGCGACAGCAGCTGCGGTGGACTCCTCTTTATCTGCCCTCATCACACTACCTCTCCCTCCCAGCACCTCCCCAGAGGCTGCAGAGGAAGCCGCCATTGCACTCGCAATCACCCGCACGGAAGCCCGGAACATTTTGAGTGATTCAAGAACTGCGATTCTAAATTTTGCTCGAGGCCGAATCCATGTCCCTGCTTTTGACATACTGGACTCGCCCGATGCCCCCCCGCCCCGCCAAGTGGAGCTGATATGGGTGCCCGCGCACTCCGGGAATCCCGGAAACGAGGCCGCCAACCTTTTAGCCCGAGGTTCTTTAAACCGGGCTCAGGTGGCCTCGGATGCGGGATTCACGAAGGAGCGCATGCACTCATTCAGTGAGCTGACCCAGGTATACAGAGCCTCACGCCAGCTCTACCCTCCGCCCCACCCCTCCCTAGATAACAGACACGCAACACTCTGGCGCAGATTACAGACACACACTCTCCCCTCACACCTTAACCTAGCGCACTATCATCCATCCTTTCCCAGACCTGCATGTAACCTATGCCCAGAACCCTTCGCTTCTTCCCTCCACATCCTTTCCCTCTGCCCGGCGGACCCTCCACCGCGGCACCTAGAGAACATGAAGACCTGGGAGGACTGGGAGACCCTGCTGCGCTCAGAGGACCCGGCCGTGCAGACCATCGCCACCGGCCGGGGTGCCAGTGTTATGGACCTCACGAACATAAACACTTGAGTGGAGTGGGGTCGTGCGAGGACCCTGGGGCGTGCCCCGAATTCCTGTTGTAATAAAGTTTTCTCTCTCTCTCTCAAGGTGTGCAAGGTATAGGTTACTAAGTGCGGGGGCCAGGCAGGACCAAATGCATATTCCCAGCTTTTGAATGAACGGAACGTCTTGAAAATTTATGAAGGTGGAACGCAGACACAACAACAGCAGTTCCAAAAAACTATCAACAGACAGCCCTGATTCATTTTGGATGGATGGATGGATGGATGGAAAACTTTATTGAGCAAGTGAGTTTGGACCGTACAAGGTCTCAGGGCCACCGCACAGCCCTCACATTACGCGCATGTGTACAGGCCACGTAGGGCCATGGCACTGGCACCCCGGTTCACACAGCGAAGTTGCGCGTCCGGGTCCTGCGACGCAAGGAGGGCCTCCCATTCCTCCCATGTACCGATGGCGGGCTGTCCCTGCGGGGGAGGATCGGCAGGGCAGCCGAAGAGGATGTGGTCTAGGGTGGCGTGCGGTTCTCCGCAGAGAGTGCACTCGGGGGAAACATGGCGGAAGTGGGATAGAAGCTGAGGGGTAGGAAGAGTTCGGGTCTGGAGTCGCCTCCAGAGGATTTGTTGGGAGTGGGATAGGCGGGGGTGGGGAGGGGGATAGAGTCGACGGGCAAGGCGTGCTTGTTGAGTTAGTTCTGAGAACGTGTGTGCCCGCTCCCTCGAGAAATCCCGGCTGGGGTCGCCATTTGCCCGGCAAATAAGTCCTCGGGCTATGTTATCGGCGGCCTCATTTCCGGGATTGCCAGAGTGAGCCGGCACCCACACGAGCTCAATACGCCTATCGGGATTTAGGGTGCACATTCTCAATATCTGCCACGCAGGGGGATGGACGCGTCCGCGGGCAAAGTTAAGAATGGCTGTTTTGGAATCGCTTAGTATATAAGCCGCATTGGTTTGGGCAATGGCTATTGCTATAGCTGCTTCCTCTGCTTCTTCCGGGGTACAAGGTGGGTCTATGAAATGGGTAAATGGGGGGGCTGCTGGATGATAAGCCACAGCTACTGAACGGTCTGTACCACACGCGGCGTCCACCCAGCGCACATCCTCTAAAGTGCCATATTCTGTATGGAGAGCTTTGGCTCGCGCGACTCGGCGGGATTGATGGTATTCAGGGTGGACATTCTTAGGAAGGGGTTTCAGGATAAGCGCGGAGTGTATGGCGCGAGGGAGAGAGATGAAGTCTGTCGTGTGTGCCGGTATGCGAATTCCCAGAGAATCCAGTATATATCGTCCAGTTTCCGTGCCAGCCAGACGAAGGTACTGTGTGTAGCGATGTGCATCTATAAGTTCTTGTATAGTGTTGTGCATTCCTAATTTTAAGAGTCTGTCCGTGCTAGTGCTCTTTGGTAGGTTTAGCGCTGCTTTGGTAGCCATGCGGATAAGAGCATTGATCTTGTCTTTATCCGAACAGGAGAGGTTTAGCTAAGGAGTGGCGTAAAGAATGCGGCTAAGCACAAACGCATGCAGCACCTTGAGATTATCTGCTTCATCTAGACCGGCTCGTGAATGTGAAACCCTTCTAAGAAGATGGATGACGGAGTAGGTGGACTGTTTTAGTGCTTTCAGTGTAAGGTTGTTTTTCCCCGTGTCCTGTAAATGCAGGCCAAGAATGCGGAGGGTAGGTGTTTGCGGTATGGGAGTGTCATGCAGGTAGATAGTGATGGGGGAGGTAGGGACGCGCCGCGGGCGGATTATGAGGAGTGCTGACTTTGTGGGGGAGCATTCAAGCCCAATGTTTGCCGCGTGAGTAGCGATAGTTGTAGCGGCTTCCTGAAGGGTCGATTCTATGTCGCCATCCGAGCCGTATGTGGTCCAAACCGTTATATCATCCGCGTAAAGTGTGTGTCCTAAGTGCGGGATGCGGCTGAGAGCCTTGGCCAGGGGGATGAGGGTGAGGTTGAAGAGGAAGGGAGATAACACCGCCCCTTGCGGGGTACCAATGTTACCAAGCGTGAAGGGGGGGGTCTGTATATCATCTATATGCAGTGAGGCTGTGCGACCGTTTAAGAAGGCCCGGATATAGTTGTAGGTCTTAGGCCCCAACTGCAGCTCTTGGATGCCCTGCAGGATGGCGCTGTGCGTAACTTTGTCGAATGCTTTGGTGAGGTCGACTGCCAGGATTGCTCTGGTGTGATGTAACATGTCATTGAGGATAGCGTGTGAAATCTGCAGTAGGGCGTCCTGTGCCGAGAGGTGGGGTCGAAATCCTACCATAGTATGTGGGTATAGTCCATGGGATTCCATGTGTTGCGTGAGACGGGTGAGGATGACATGCTCAAACAGTTTGCCCAAGCACGAAGTCAGCGAAATGGGACGGAGGTTTTGGGCGTTAATGGGCTTGTTTGGTTTAGGAATGAAAATTATTTTCCCGTGCTTCCATTCAGCAGGTAGCGCCCCCATTTCCCAGCACTCATTGAAGTAGTCGGTGAGAAGGGAAATTGAACGGTCATCTAGATTTCTGAGCATGACATTTGTGATTTGGTCCTCCCCAGGGGTTGAGTTTCGGAGCTTGATAAGGGCTGCTTTGACTTCAATCTCCATAATGGAGGCGTCGAGGGAGGGTTGATCGGGGCCTACATAGTCGGGATATGATACAGCTTGGCCCAGAGTGGTATAAGTTGATTGGAGTTGGCGTAACAGTGCTTGATGATTTTGACGATTTTTATGGGTAAGTCTTTTCAGTGTGAGCCGAGTTTGCTTTTTAGCTTGAGTGGGGTCTATCATATGTCGCAAAAGATGCCAGGCCCTGGTGGAGGAGAGATTACCTCGTAATCCGTCACATAATTGGTGCCAGTTAGATTTACTGAGTGCGGCACTGTGTTCTTCTATTTGTTTCTGTAGTTGCGCTAATTTTAGCTTAAGTTTCCGATTTTGCTTCTGGGTTTTCCAGCGTGTGAGGATACTGTTTTGAGCTTGGAGTAGGTGCGCTAAGCGACTGTCTGCAACGGGAGTCTCGGGGGTGGCGTCTAATGTTTGCGTGAATGCCTGGACATCCTGTTTCAGCTCTGTCATCCATGTGTGGAGGTTAAAGGGGGATTCTAATGTTTTGGCCTCTCTGTGCTTCCGAAGATTATCCCAGCTGGTAATCCTGACACGGTAGTTTTTAGCTTTTTTGGCGAAATCAAGCTGTACACTGCACCGTATTGAAGGATCGATTCTTCAACTATGGTAAGTAGGTTATCATGAGGCAAGGAGTCAGTCGGAAGTTAGCGCCTGTGTTGTTGGTGTGTGTTTTCTCCCCTTGTGTCCGTCGTCCTGGTTTTGCGCGACCCTTATGTTATGGTCCAAACTGCGATTCTAAATTTTGCTCGAGGCCAAGTACATGTCCCTGCTTTTGGCATACTGGACTAGCCCGATGCACCCCCGTACCGCCAAGTGGAGCTAATATGGGTGCCCGCGCACTCCGGGAATCCCGGAAACGATGCCGCCAACATCTTAGCCCGAGGTTCTTTAAACCAGGCTTAGATGCCCTCGGATCGGAGATTCACGAAGGAGCGCATGCACTCATTCAGCGAGCTGACGCAGGCATACAGAGCCTCACGCCAGCTCTACCCCCCGCCCCACCCATCCCTAGACAACAAACAAGCAACGTTCTGGCACAGACTACAGACATACTCTCTTCCCTCACCCTTTAACCTAGCCCACTATCATCCCTCCTTCCCCACTCCAGCATGCGCCCTATGCCCAGAACCCTTCGCCTCTTCCCTCCACATCCTTTCCCTCTGCCCGGCGGACCCTCCCCCGCGGGGCCTATATATAGAGACTATATAGAGACTATATATAGAGACTATATAGAGACTAGAGAACCTCGAGACCTGGGAGGACTGGGTGACCCTGCTGCGCTCAGAGGACCCGGCCGTGCAGACCATCGCCACCGGCCGGGCTGCCAGTGTTATGGAACTTAGGAACATAAACACTTGAGTGCAGTGGGGTCGGGCGGGGACCCTGGGGCGTGCCCCGAATTCCTTGTACAATAAAGTTTTTTCTCTCTCTCTTCCCTTTGGTCGATTGTATAGGGCTGATTAACATGGATCTTCTGGAGCAGTTCTCTGCCGGTTTTGTAAGTGTGAACCTTGAGGTATGAGAGGCGTTGTGCTCCCACATCTCTTTGACGGTGTTGTGTACTCCTAGAGCCGTCTGTCGTTGGCGGTTAGTTCGGTAGCCCCAGTGCCGCCTTGTAGGCTTTCCTGATGCTTTGATTCGCAAGGCATTCAAGGTAGCACTTCACCTTCACCTCAACACACCCACAGGCAGATTACTAGGCCTGGGCCTCCACAATACGATCGGGGAACTGGTGGAGGCCCACCGACAGGCCCAATACATCAGGCTCACACAAACCTTCACAGGTCGGTATATCCTGGACACCCTCGGAATCAAAATTAGGAGTCACTTTGGCGACTAAAGTGATGCAAGGCGAAAGCCTTAGTACAGCATTCTGTCACGAATGTGGTTGTGAATTTTGATTCCAGTGCTGCCAGCGAATGACGCGTCCATTGGCTGTCTGCGTGTGTTACTGATGTGTGGTTAACATGTTAATCTTCGCCTGTAAGAGTGGAACGCGACAGCGTCTTGCAACGCTGCCAGGGAGTCCACAGAACGCCATCGCCAATTCGGCTGTACGCCTTGCTGGACGGTAAATTTATTTTTTGAGGAAAGGAAATGTATCTCTCTCGCATATCTGGGTGGACACCTGCACCTCGCCGTAAGGGAAAGGGGGAAGATGGGAGTGAACGAAGACGCCGTATTAGCTAGACGCGCCTTTGTTCATTCCAAACCATTCAGCTGGCATTCCGGAGTGGCTAGCGTGCTCGTATCGCACTCCGGAGACCCTGGTTCGATTCCCCAACTCGACCAATTTCGTTCTCGGTTTTATTGATTTATGCGGTCTAACTAGAAAGGTTAATTAGGCCATTTCATATTTATATTATTGTATTTCTATCCATCGTGTTCTGTCATTCACCTGTCAATTGTTGGAACTGTCTAGGATGTTCGCCACAAAGTATATGAAACGAGCAACGTCGAACTGAGTGGGGAAGTGCGTGGTGGTGGAGCGAACGCGGCTAGCTGGTGGACCTTAACTCATGCCACTTTTGAATGCCCGGTCGCACGCAGCTTTTGGAGACTAGTGTCCCGCATGTTCGAAATTCGTGTACAATGGCACAGTCGCCACCGTGACGCCTTTGTTTATCTCATAATGTGCATTGGCACCTATGTGCTCTGGAAACGGAGAGGACTGGCTCTCTTGCGGGGACGCCCGCAGAGAGCTATGTTTCCTCTGTTGCATCGCCTCCGAACGTTGCTTTTGAAACATTTAAATGAGGAACTTGTCGTGCAGGGGGAGGAAGCCTTCCTCCTGCACTGGTCCACTAGATTCATTGTTGTTGTGAACAAAAGAGTCACCACGCCTATCCTTCCATACTAGGAAGGTTGACAAGTGCTGTGTTTTCTGTTTTTTCCGTTTGCCTGTTTGTACATAAGTACGAGATGGGTTTACATAAAACCAGCTCTTCTTATCTTGAACTGTAAAAATCGACCACTTGTGATGTGATTTTGAATGCAGTCCACATTGTGAACTTGTTGAACATGTCTGTTGAATTGTAGACCTTTTGGTAAACAATAAATTCTCTTAAAAAGCTGGTGGACGCTGCGGTGTGTTCCGGCCGCCGGCTTGCGTCGGTGGCCGGTGTTCGACCTTTGGACGTGCGCTTTTGTTAAGGTGTCCTTCGGCTGGCGGGCGCCTCAATATGGTGAGCCAGCCACCTACAAAGGCTCTTGCCTTTGATGTTGTCGTCCCTGAGGGGGCTAGTCCGGAGGATGTCGTCGATGCGACAGCCTCCGTTGTTGGATTGGAAGAAGTGTACTGCGTCCAGCACTTCGGTGGACGCAACTACCAAGTCACTGTGAAAAGTGAAGCCGCCATGGCTAAAATCGTTGAAGCTTCCTGCCTCATCATCGGCAAGGAACGCGTCGCCATCGTTCCCCTGAGCCCGCAGGTGACCCAGGTGACTGTCCTCTTTCTGCCCGCCCGTGTACCTAGTGACGCCCTTGCCAAGGCTCTCTCTCCTTATGGCAAGGTGCTACACATAAGTCGCGGCGTCATGGGGTCGCGTCCCACTGTCACCACCGGGACCCGTTATGTGCGGATTGAGATGAAGCCGGAGTCACCCGTACCAAACTACATCAAGGTCGCGGGCCACCGCGTGACTTGTGACTACAAGGGAATGCAGCGCGTTTGCCGGCGTTGTGGGTCCACTGCGCACTTCAGGGCACAGTGCACGGCTCCTTTCTGCGCCCGCTGTGGGGTCTTTGGGCACCAAGGCCAAGGTTGCGTGCTCCCATGTCGCCGTTGTGGCGATCCACACGCTACCGTGGCGTGCGCCATCAAGCCCTCGTACTCGGAGGCTGCGGCCCGCCCTGCGCCCCCGCAGGCCGCTCAGGGAGCCGCTGAAACCATCAAGAAGCCCGGCGCATCCAACACCGACGCCGTTACGGTTGCTTCTGCTGCGTCCCAGCCTCACTACGTTGAAGAACCGGAGTCTGCTCTTGATGCGTCCAATGCTGCACCAAGTGAGCAGACAGTAAATGTGCGTGCTGCGTCAGCCTCCGTCTCTCCGTGCGTCCCTGATGCCACGGGGGTCGAGCCTACTGTGGCCCTGGAAAACCATGATGCTGAGAACGTGCCCCTCTCGGAGCCCGTGCTACAGCCCGCGGCCAGCGTTGCGGATTTGAGCAGGGACACCGACATAGCTGAGGTTGACGGTGACGACAGCAGCTTGCCATCCTCAGCCTCTTCAGTCAACCTCGTCATTGACGAGACTGTCATCACGCCTGAGGAGGACCCGACGCCGCCGTCGTCGTCGCCGACATCGCTTGGAGAGGAGCCAAGATCATCTCCAGACGCTGATACTGTGCAATCGCCGTCCTCTTCGATATCGAGGACCAGCGCCAGCACTTCCAGCGCACAGTCTTCCGATGTTGAGATGGCCGCTTTGAGTTCAAGCTTAAAGCGTCCACATGCGTCAACTACGGACTCGGACAATTCTGCCGGTCGGCCAAGGAGGCCTCGTGCCTCCTCTGGTCCGACCCTCCGCAAAAAGTGAGGTGGTTTAGCGCCGTTCGCGGCGCGCTTTGTATTGCCTAAACATCACGACTTTTCAGGTTTAATTTTTCATTTCCAAAATGACTCATCTTAAGATTATTACTCTTAACGTACAGGGGTTCCGCAGTGTTTTGAAGCAGGCAGCGGTGGTCGCATTCGCTCGTTCCTCGGGTTGCGATATTGTCTGTCTGCAGGAAACCAATTTTTTTCGCCTCAGTGACGTGTTGAAATTCAAGCGTAGGTTTGGCGTCGATGCCTTCTTTTCGTACGCCAGCACGCGTTCTAGCGGCGTTGGCGTTCTCGTTTTGAACCGCTCACTCTTGCGAGATCATCATGTTATCTACGATGCGCTTGGACGCGTGCTGGCGTTCGACTGCACGTTTAACGCACTTCAGCTGAGAATTCTTTGCATTTATGCGCCTGCTCATTCTAATTTGGTAAACGCATTCTTTAAAGATTTAGATGTGTATTTTCTTGGAGGGCGTAATGTTGTGATGTTGGGCGATTTCACTGCGTGCTCGATACGGTCGCCGATGTGCAAGGCCCTGGTAGGGGTAGGCCAGGCTGGAATGCGCGCGAGTTGCGCCGCCTAGTCAGCCATTTTATGCTCACGGACGCTTATGAGCTCCTCTATGGCAACGTCTTTGTGTGGACTTGGCGTCGCGGGTTATCGGCGAGTCGGTTAGACAGGGCGTATGTTCCGACGAGCCTTTCGCGGACAGTGTGTGCAGCCAATGTAATGATGCTACCATCCTCGCCGGTGCACATATCAGACCACCGCCCTTTTCTTCTATCGCTCGCGGTTCCGGCAGCTGCAGGATCTCCTCAGAGACCATGGCGGTTGGATGCACGCATCCTTCACGACGCCAGCACTAAAGAGGGGCTCACGCGCGTCTTGCGTTTTTCGGTTGTTGGGGCCGTGCCTGGTGACTGGGACCGTCTGAAGGAGCAGTGGCGTCACCATTGCGCCGCATCTGGTCGAGCCCTTAGGGCTCGCGTGTCAGATGAGGTGCGCGTGGTGACGGCGAAGTTGCGTATTGCTCAACGCACCCCGTCGCCTTCGTCGCTTATGTGCGCATGGAAAGAGGAGCTTTCGGAGCGCCTACAGCGCCTTTTACGTGCCTCCTCTTTGACAGCTTCTGCATGGCGTTGTCGACGCAGTCCAACTGCTCATCCCGAGGTACTTCGGTTGGCCCGCCAAGAGCTGTTGTACACTCAAGGTGCCCCTGCGTTTACATCTTCCGCCGGGGCTACGTCCCAACCAGGTGGCAGGAATTTCAGTGCGTTTTTTAGCCATTTCAGGAGTATTGCTCAGTCGGTCATTCTAGTCGATCGCAATGTCGTTTCCGCAGCCCCATTTTTAGCAGGCTTGCCGCAGGTTTCCACTGAACTCCATGACGGCCTAATGGCTGTGCCAACAACAGATGAAATCAAGGAGGCGTTGGACTCCATGAAACGAGGCTCAGCGCCTGGTCCAGACGGCCTTCCTGTGGAGTTCTATTTAGAATTTTGGGATATTGTGGGCCCTATTTTCTCGGAAGTATTAAAAATATGCTTTACTGAGCACGTATTTCCTGAATCATTCAAAGAGGCCGCATTGTCCTTATTCCTAAAAAGTCTCCTATGTCGACATGTCCGGCAGATTGGCGCCCTATCACACTGCTAAATTCAGATTACAAAGTATTAGCAAAATTACTCGTTCGTCGTCTACGAGCTCTCCTCCCGTCACTTATTTCCTGCCACCAGGTTTGCTCCATTCCAGGCCGTGAAATACATAGTTTATCTTCTGTAACGCGAGACATCCTAGCGTATACTTTACGACGGCGCGCACAGGGCCTTCTTGTTTCTCTTGATCAGGAAAAGGCGTTCGACTTCTTAGAACACGAGTACATTTACGGGATGCTGGTTGCTTTCGGCTTCCCACCTTCTCTCGTGCTTCTCATTAAAGAGATGTACAGAGATATTTCAAGCACTCTGTTCCTCGATGGCCGGGAAAGTACCGCATTTGATGTTCGCCGCGGCGTCCGCCAAGGTTGTCCGCTCTCCCCCCTTTTGTTTGTCTTAGCATTAGAGCCTTTCCTCTTGGCAGTCAATCGCCACTCCTTTATTAGAGGTCTGGCTTTGCCAGGCACCGAAGCGGTACGCGTCGCTGCTTATGCAGACGACATCACTCTGTACTTAGCTGATGAACGCAGCCTGCTTGAAACTTTAAATGTTTTCCGTGAGTACGCCTCCTTGTCTGGGGCTGCTCTTAATTACTCGAAGAGTTGTTACTTTTTTGTGGTATCTTCCCAGACTCGTATTACATCTTCAATACCTTTGCAGTGGTGCGCGCAGATGCGCATTTTAGGTGTGACCTACGACTGTGCTGGAATATGGAATGGTGTGTGGTCTTCGGTCGTCGAAGACATTACAGCTCGTGTGCGAAGGGCGCAGACATTCGAGTTGCCTCTGCTTGAGAGGCGCTACCTGGTTCAGTCCGTCATACTTGGTGCCTTCTGGTACCTCTGCTATACTGTTAAACCACCCCTCCGTGTCATAAGGCGAGTGCAGACTACAGTTTTTTCGTTCTTTTGGTCAGGCGGAACCGAGCTTGTGGCCCGTGCTGTTCTTGGACAACCACGGGAGAGAGGAGGGTTTGCCTTTCCAAATTTGTCCGTCACGTCCTCGCTGTTAGCGTTGAAGAGTATTTTGCGTATCCTGCTAGGAAACGCGTCTCCGGCGCGAATCCTGGCTCGGTACTTTTTGGGCCCTTCTTTACGCTTTTTGGATCCGGCGGCCCCTGTTAATCATGGACCCCAGTCAGAGCAACCCACCGCTTTCTACGCTTCATCAGTGGCCTTTTACAGGCATGTAAGAGCAGTAGCACCTGCTGTCAACATCGTTGCAGACCGTGTGGTGGACATTATGGGCACGCTATTGTTACCTTTTGTGCCGGCGTCTCGCCGCTCATCTATGCGCCGCGTTCAGTGGGCGCGTTTAGCGTCGACACCTCTCCCAGATCATCTGCGTGACTTTGTCTGGAAACTTGGCTGGGCAGTGCTCCCTACTTGTGATCGGTTAGAGCGGTGGGGTGTGTTACGCTCCAGTACCTGTCCGAATTGCCCGCTCCCGGAATCTAATCGCCACGCTACAGTCACCTGTGTTGTAGCGCGTGTCTTTTGGCGCGCGGTTCATGCGGGATTTGGTGGGCAGGGCATTTCGTGCTTCGTCTCCCGCGGCCGCTTCCCCAGCGGCCGTTTTGCTCGCCTGTTAATAGTTGCAGGTCTTTTTAGTTTATGGCGCAGTCGATGCGCCGCGGTCGCTAGTGGCTTTCGACGCCGCGCTGTGTGGCCAATTCTCGGCCGTCTCCGACGGGAGCTGATCAGTTTTTTGTCCGAGGAACTCTTTTTCTTGGGTGAGGAAGAGTTTCTCCGACAATGGTCATGCCAATTTATTTCTGTTAATAACGGTCGTCTTGTCTTGGTTTTTAGGCCAAACTGGCGCTAAGGTCAACTTTTCAATGTTTCAATGTCTAATTATCGACTTTTCGCTCTTCTGTCAATCGGTATATATGCATTCCTATTTTACATTGCCCATTCCTGTTAGTTACTTAGAAATGTTTATGGTACCTCTTTAATTGGCTCACCTTACATGCTTAATGTCATGTGTTTTTGTAAATGTGAATGTATCTTGTAACCTTGGCATGTGTACATATGTAAATAAAATTTTTCTAAACATCGTACTTATGTGTTTTTTTCAGCAGCGTCTCCTTCCGCGGACGCTGTTGTCGCTGCGGCGCGCGTCTTTCTTTTCCTCTTTCTTCGGACCTCTCCATTCTCCTCTATCTTAATTAGGCTAATTGATTAATTATGCAATTAACTAAACTCAGTCCAACTTAGTTGGAGCATCACTATACGATCCCTTTGATTGGTTGCATGGTTACTAGCCAAAGTACAATTGGCCCCATTTGAAATTCGCGCACTGTGACGTCACGAGCATTTCGACCAATTGAAAAGCGTGACATTTTCTGTCGACAACTCCTGCTTACAACGATGAGGCATTAAAGGCTTCCGCCTTAAAATACCGGCCAACGACCCAACCCTCCTCGTCATCCCACGATCCCTTCACCGAGAGCTCCTCATCAGGCCGCTCCCGAGGAATATGCACCCGTCCCACAATGAGCAGCGCCGCAGAGCCCGTGCGAAGGCACTTCATCGAGCGTACGGCCCCCAGCCGGACGCCGTGTGGGTGGACGCTGCCTGCACGGGTGATGAAGCGACAGCAGCTGTGGTGGACTCCTCTTTATCCGCCCTCCTCACACTACCTCTCCCTCCAGACACGTCCCCAGAGGCTGCAGAGGAAGCCGCCATTGCCCTTGCTATAACCCGCACGGAAGCCCGGTACATTTTAAGCGATTCTAAAACTGCGATTCTAAACATAAACACTTGAGTGCAGTTGGGTCGTGCGGGGACCCTGGGGCGTGCCCCGAATTCCTCTGTAAAGTTTTCTCTCTCTCTCTCTCAAAAACTCGATAGTCCAGCCGCCGCCTCAACGACGTTCTCAGGTTTGCACCCCGGAGCAACGATATAATGAGTCACGTGTGATGGTGATCACGTCACACAAAGGCATCGGAACATAGTCACTCGCAAAATTTTTAATAATGATGTTGCTATCCACTCCGCCATGCGAGCTCGATATACAAGAAGATGTCCTGCGAAACGTACCTCGGACGGGAGAAAATGTCATAATGGCCCTGGACATCAAAGGGGCATTCGATAACGTCAGCCACGAAGCGATCCTTACGGGCCTAGACAAGCTGGATTGCGGGCGCAGAATCCACGGCTTCGTCAAAGCCTTCCTGTCCGACAGAACTGCCACCATCGGCATAGGAGACCTTCGATCGGACAAAATTCGCACTCCAAATAAGGGAACACCCCAAGGGTCAGTTATCTCCCCCTTACTTTTCAACATAGCTATGATAGGCCTAGCTCGAAAACTAGAGAACATCGAAGGCATCAGGCATGCAATGTATGCTGACGATATAACAGTCTGGACAAACACGGGTTGTCTCGGAGAGAAGGAAGAAAGGCTACAGCAAGCGGCCTCTTGTGTAGAGCAATACCTCGCAGAAAGAGGACTCGCATGCTCGACCGAGAAATCGGAACTGCTGAGAGTCTGGAGAGGCAAGCAAAACCGGACCGTCCCAACCAACGAGGACCTAAAACTCAACGTCTACCTTGACGGGACACCCATCCCCGAAAAGACAACAATAAGAATTTTAGGCATGTGGGTTCAATCCAACCAGCGCAGTACTCACACTTTTACCCTGCTCAAAGCAACAACACTACAAGTCTCACGCATGATCACCCGCATCACCAACAGGCGACATGGCATGCGTGAAGAGGACACACTCAAACTAGTCAGAAGCCTTGTAGTTAGTAGAATCACGTACAGCCTACCCTACCAGTGCCTCAACAAAAACGAAATACAACAAGCGGATGCCCTGCTACGCAAAGCGTATAAGACAGCGCTCCGACTTCCGCGCAACACGTCAACCGAAAAACTCATGGCCCTGGGATTACATAACACCTTTGAGGAGCTACGAGAGGCGCAGCTTGAGTCGCAAAAACTCAGGCTGTTGCAGACAACGACTGGAAGAGCGCTCCTGCAGAGGCTCGGATACCGCGAGCAGATGCGAGAAATGACGAGGACGGCAACGATCCCCGACGAGCTTCGCAAGACCCTCAAGGTAGCGCCAATACCAAAAAACATGGATCCCAACCTCCATCGAGGCAGAAGAGAAGCGAGGGCCGACTTCATCGAAAGAACATACGCTCCTCAAGCCACGACCGTGTATGCAGACGCGTCTTGGAGAGGAGGAGACACCAAAATCGCTGTGGCGGCGGTGGTCGATTCGTCTTTACGCGAAATGACCAGCGCGTCTCTCCGAGGCTGCACAGCTGCAGAGTCCGAGGAAGTAGCCGTTGCTCTAGCGGTGGCGGAGGGCTATAGAACCGGGCGGTCGCTAACAATACTCACCGACTCTCAAACAGCCTGCCGAAATTACATGAATGGCAGGATAGGTCGTCACGCGCTCCGTATACTCCTCGCAGCGAGCGACAGAATTAAAAACCAAGAAGAACAAAGCGACAAGATCCCACACAAAATTGTGTGGGTACCGGGGCACACGGGGGTGGCAGGGAACCAAGAGGCCGACAGGATAGCTCGAGGATACATTACTTTCCGAGCATCCGATGAGCCCGCGGAACTCGCGCCAGCACCCAGGGATTACTCGGCCATACTACAAAACTACAGAGGCAGAAGATTGCGGTATCCCCCACCGCACAAATCTCTCAGCAGAGAGGAAGCTGTCACTTGGAGACAATTACAAACAGGCTCTTTCCCAAACCTACATATACTAAACAAAATGCACCCTACCATATACGCGGACAAATGTCCCTGGTGCGACGGAAAACCTACTCTCTATCACATCACATGGGCCTGCCAAAAGATAGACGTGGTCCCCAAAATACAAAACCCGAGTGCGGAGCAGTGGGAGACTCTGCTGTCCAGCGACCGCTGTGAAGACCAAGAAGGTCTGGTACAGCGAGCTCAACGGGCGGCAGTGGCCAGCGGAGCCCTGGACTGAGGGCAACCGACCACTGATTAGAGGCGGACGACTTCGACAGAGAAGACTCCTGGGGGTAAAATCAAGGAGAAAACGTCTCTGAAGATGCTCCCAAACCGCAGGAAAAAGGACTAGAGTAAAATAAAGTTTTTCCTTCCTTCCTTCCTTCCTAATAATGATGTCACATCATAGTCACCTTTCAAGATGACGCTATGAAGAGAAGTTTATTGGACTCATTACTCATACAAAGGGACCACAGTCCCTCACAAAGACAAATACAAGGCAGCGACCAGTGTCGCTCGGTACAAACAAATGCAAAATTGCAGCGAGCTCTGAAAAAAATGCTGGAAAAGACAATCGTACACACGAAATTCCAGGGATGTCATCACTGGTTGACCTCAATATGGTGGCAGTACTTCCGTAGATAATCGCCAAAATTTGGAGCAATCGTTCGTCATACAGCATTCTGAGTGGTGTCATAGCATTTCTCTTTGAATGTAGCTTAAATGTTTTAGTCAAGTTGGAGGCTGGCTTGCTACAGGGGCTCGGACAAATGACATTAGCACCTTCAATGGCAAGCTTTCTGCGACTACATTTTTCCCTTAAGGTGCGGTTGAGGTGTCCACCCAGATGTGTCTACCCGTACCCTTTGTCCTATCGTCCTCCCTCCCCCCCGTTTTCCTTCCTTCTCTCTGATCTTTCATTCCCGCTAGCCGCAGGTGCTTCAGGTTTCGAGAGAGAGAGAGAAACAACTTTATTGCCATAGATTGGTGGGATTTAGGGCAGGTGGGCTTCGTGGTGGTGGTGGAAACTTTTATTGCCAATGATGTAAATCGCGGGGGCGAAGCCCCCTACATGGCACTTGGATGCCTCCTCAATGTGAGGAGGAGACACCCTTACAACGAGAAGGATACATATCCTTTCCTCAAAAACCAATTTACCGACGAGCAAGACGTACAGCCGAACGGGTGATGGCTTTCTTTGAACTCCTTGACATCGTTGGAAGACGCTATCGCTTTCCACTTTTAGAGGCGAAGAGAGAGAGAGAAAAAACTTTATTTACACAGGAATTCGGGGCACGCCCCAGGGTCCCCGCACGACCCCACTGCACTCAAGTGTTTATGTTCCTGAGGTCCATAACAATGGCAGCAGGGCCGGTGCCGATGGTCTGCACGGCCGGGTCGTCCGAGCGCAGCAGGGTCTCCCAGTCCTCCCAGGTCTTGAGGTTCTCTAGGTCCCGCGGGGGATGGTCCGCCGGGCAGAGGGAAAGGATGTGGAGGGAAGAGGCGAAGGGTTCTGGGCATAGGGCACATGCGGGAGTGGGAAAGGATGGATGATAGTGGGCTAGGTTAAGGGGTGAGGGGAGAGTATGTGTTTGTAATCTGCGCCAGAGTGTTGCGTGTCTGTTATCTAGGGAGGGGTGGGGCGGGGGGTAGAGCTGGCGAGAGGCTCTGTATGCCTGGGTCAGCTCACTACATGAGTGCATGCGATCCTTCGTGAATCCCCGATCCGAGGCCACCTGAGCCCGGTTTAAAGAACCTCGGGCTAAAACGTTGGCGGCCTCGTTTCTGGGATTCCCGGAGTGCGCGGGCACCCATATCAGCTCCACTTGGCGGGGCGGGGGGTCATCGGGCGAGTCCAGTATGCGAAAAGCAGGGACATGGACTCGGCCTCGAGCAAAATTTAGAATCGCAGTTTTAGAATCGCTTAAAATGTACCGGACTTCCCTGCGGGTTATAGCAAGGGCAATGGCGGCTTCCACTGCAGCCTCTGGGGACGTGTCTGGAGGGAGAGGTAGTGTGAGGAGGGCGGATAAAGAGGAGTCCACCACAGCTGCTGTCGCTTCATCACCCGTGCAGGCAGCGTCCACCCACACGGCGTCCGGCTGGGGGCCGTACGCTCGATGGAGTGCCTTCGCACGGGCTCTGCGGCGCTGCTCATTGTGGGACGGGTGCATATTCCTCGGGAGCGGCCTGATGAGGAGCTCTCGGTGAAGGGATCGTGGGATGGCGAGGAGGGTTGGGTCGTTGGCCGGTATTTTGATTCCGAGGGTGTCCAGGATATACCGACCTGTGGAGGTTTGTGTGAGCCTGATGTATTGGGCCTGTCGGTGGGCCTCCACCAGTTCCCCGATCGTATTGTGGAGGCCCAGGCCTAGTAATCTGTCTGTAGGTGTGTTGAGGGGAAGGTGAAGTGCGACCTTGAATGCCTTGCGAATCAAAGCATCCAAAGCGTTTATGTCATGTTTGGATAGGTGTAAGTATGGGGTAGTGTACAGCACACGGCTGAGGACAAAGGCATGAATGAGGCGACATAGGTCGCGCTCCTTCATGCCTCTATGACGTCCAGAAACCCTGCGGATGAGGTGCGATATCGCGCCTACAACCTGCTTGAGTTTCTTGAGGGTGGTGGTGTTTTTGCCATCGTTCTGGATGTGCAGGCCCAATACACGGAGGGTTCCAACCTCAGGTACCGGGTCACCATTCAGTTCAATGGCAATGGGGGAGCGGGGGCAGCGGTGGTTCTTAGGCCGGATGAGGAAGAGTTCGGACTTCTCTGGGGAGCAAGACAGTCCGATGGTCCGTGCGTAATTTTGGGTGAGGGTGGCTGCTTCCTGTAAGGTGTTCTCTATGTCTCCGTCAAGGCCGTGAGTGGTCCACAGGGTGATATCGTCGGCATAAAGAGTGTGCTTCAGGTGGGGAATAGTGACCAATTTTCGGACGAGGGGGATGAGCGTAATGTTAAAGAGAAAGGGGGAAAGGACGGACCCTTGAGGGGTGCCGATACTCTGAAGAGTGTAGGAGGGGGAAGACAGAGGGCCGAAGTGTATCTCAGCTGTGCGGTCAGTGAGGAATGCTTGAATGTAGGCGTACGTGCGCACACCCACATTCAAGGGGGATAGAGCAGTCATGATCGCCTGATGTTCAATGCGATCAAAAGCTTTGGAGAGATCCAAAGCTAAGACTGCCTTGGTGTGACCCGGAAGAAGCGGGTCGAAAATGTCGTGTGAGAGTTGCAGCATAGCGTCCTGTTCGGATAGATGGGGGCGAAATCCTACCATGCTATGCGGGTAAAGATTGTTGTCCGCCATGTGACTTGTGAGTCTCGCTAACACAACATGCTCTAGGAGCTTCCCAAGGCATGAGGTTAGCGAAATAGGGCGAAGGTTTTGAAGTGTAAGTGGTTTGTTGGGTTTAGGTATGAATATTACCTTCGCGTGGCGCCAGGACTGCGGGAGGTTACCCTCCCTCCAGCACTGGTTGAAGTATTTCGTAATGTGGGTGATCGATTGGTCATCCAGATTACGGAGCATGGAGTAGTGATTTGGTCTGCACCAGGTGCGGAGTTGGCGCGGAGAGTCAGGAGGGCCGCTCTGACTTCCGTCTCCGTGATGTCGGTGTCGAGTGTTGGATTTGCTTGTCCTGTGTAGTGCGGTAGAGGTATGGGGCCGCCTGGAGATGTGTACATGGTTTGAAGTGTGTCTAGAAGGGTGTCGGGATCGTCAATGTGTTCATGTGTGAGGCGTATCACGTGGTGCTGTGTTGCTGATTTTGTGCGCGTGGGGTCAATGAGGTGTCGGAGGAGTTGCCATGCGCGTTTGCTAGACAGGTTTCCGGTGATGCCGTCACATATCTGTCCCCAGGTCGATCGGCAGAGCTCCTCAGAGTGCTGTTGGATTTGTGTCTGCAGCGCGGCCAGCCGCTTCTTAAGCGTTCTGTTGTGTTTGTTGCCTTTCCAGCGTTCTAGGATGCTGTGATAAGCCTCCCAGAGGTGGGCTAGGCGTGTGTCAAGGGTAGGTGTTTCGGTTATAGTTTCAATGTCTCGCGTGTTGTTGTGAACGTCATGCTTGAGTGACTGCACCCATTCGTCGATGTCTGCGATGGGAGTGTCTGGGAGGGCGGTGCGTACAGCGCGAAAGGCATCCCAGTTAAGGAAAAAGTGTATCTGAGCCATGCGGTTTGTGAGGATGTTTGAATGTAGGTGTACGTGTGCACACTCACAATCAATGGGGACAGTGCAGTCATGATTAAACCCCTCCATCTGTGTACTGTACGTGGTGGAAATTGGCTTCTTGTTCATCTTATGATGGCCTGATGTTCAATGCGATCAAATGTTTTGGAGGTGGTGGTGACAAATATTTTTAGTAAATTTTTACAGAGAGATGATTGGAGTAGGGCCCTGTTGGCTCTTTGCCTTCACAATACTAGGTGGAGCCCCTATTCCGGGGCTCCATTAGCAAGCAACGCAGCCTGCGTCCCATGGAATAAGACCTTTATTTTTTTCGGAAGACGAAGACGTTGTTCGACTTGCTGTCGCCTCAGCTCTGGTTATTTACCTCATTTTGCCTATTTTGCCTACTGTTATTTGAATATTCGAGGATGGCTGCATCTGCAAGGCGGTACTGCCCCTATAGGAGGAGTACGGCTCCTCCGGCGCCGGCATATCTAAAGGGACACGCCAATCTAGGAGGCTGGCTCGGAATAGGCGGCCATGGCTTTCCAGGCTGTGCAGCGACCAGAACATGCAGAGAGAGAGAGAGAGAGAGAGAGAAAACTTTATTTATAAAGGAATTCGGGGCACGCCCCAGGGTCCCCGCACGACCCCACTGCACTCAAGTGTTTATGTTCCTGAGGTCCATAACACTGGCAGCACGGCCGGTGGCGATGGTCTGCACGGCCGGGTCCTCCGAGTGCAGCAGGGTCTCCCAGTCCTCCCAGGTCTTGAGGTTCTCTAGGTCCCGCGGGGGAGGGTCCGCCGGGCAGAGGGAAAGGATGTGGAGGGAAGAAGCGAAGGGTTCAGGGCATAGGGCGCAAGCAGGAGTGGGGAAGGAGGGATGATAGTGGGTTAGGGTAAGGGGCGAGGGGAGAGTATGTGTTTGTAATCTGCGCCAGAGTGTGGCGTGTCTGTTATCTAAGGAGGGGTGGGGCGGGGGGTAGAGCTGGCGAGAGGCTCTGTATGCCTGGGTCAGCTCACTGAATGAGTGCATGCGATCCTTCGTGAATCCCCGATCCGAGGCCACCTGAGCCCGGTTTAAAGAACCTCGGGCTAAAAGGTTGGCGGCCTCGTTTCCGGGATTCCCGGAGTGCGCAGGCACCCATATCAGCTCCACTTGGCGGGGCGGGGGTGCATCGGGCGAGTCCAGTATGCCAAAAGCAGGGACATGAACTCGGCCTCGAGCAAAATTTAGAATCGCAGTTTTAGAGTCAGTTAAAATATACCGGGCTTCCGTGCGGGTTATAGCAAGTGCAATGGCGGCTTCCTCTGCAGCCTCTGGGGACGTATCTGGAGGGAGAGGTAGTGTGAGGAGGGTGGATGAAGAGGAGTCCACCGCAGCTGCTGTCGCTTCATCACCCGTGCAGGCAGCGTCCACCCATACGGCGTCCGGCTGGGGGCCGTACGCTCGATGGAGTGCCTTCGCACGGGCTCTGCGGCGCTGCTCATGGTGGGACGGGTGCATATTCCTCGGGAGCGGCCTGATGAGAAGCTCTCGGTGAAGGGATCGTGGGATGGCGAGAAGGGTTGGGTCGTTGGCCGGTATTTTGATTCCCAGGGAGTCCAGGATATACCGACCTGTGGAAGTTTTTGTGAGCCTGATGTATTGGGCCTGTCGGTGGGCCTCCACCAGTTCGCCGATCGTGTTGTGGAGGCCCAGGCCTAGTAATCTAGTAATCTGCAGAGAACCACCCTTCCAGCTAGTCCAGCGAGCGCACCAAAAAAAAATGGCTGATGCTTAGCTAAAGTTAAGCCTAGTCAGATGCGAAGCATATTGATGGCTAGGCTTGGTAATACATGGCTTTCCTTGGTTGAATACTTGGTCATTTTAATACAACCACTAGAAGTGTAGCAAGGATTGTGGCACGCTGAAGCTTTCGCTTCTCGTTCAAATCAGCCCTGATTCTAGGCGGCATCCCAACACCTGGCTGCCTCGTAAGTGCCCGGAGAGCTGGTTGTTGCGACTGAGAGAATGATGAAAAGGAAATTGCACGGGCCTGCTACTGGCTCGAGCCAAGCCACCACCGCTGCCACGTGCAGATAGAGAAGAGTTAAAAGAGCAGAGGAAAGAGAAAAGGGAAAGCAAAGACGCGCGTCGCAGCAACAACTGCGTCCGCCGGAGCGGACGCTGTTCAAAAAACAGATAAGCGGCCGAAGCCGCGCTCGCCGAAGCGAGGACAGATACTCTCCGCAAAATGTGAGCTGCCCAGAGAGCGAGGCAAGCTCAGCTTTATACCGCTGCTGTAGCGTCACGTGGTCAGCTGCAGCGCCTCTCATGTGGAGCCTCCACCGCCGCGGCCGACCGCGCGAGCCGGCAGCCTATCTCTCCTCTGCTGTGACGTCATGTTTTCACGTGGTCAGCCGCCGCGCCTCTGATGTGGAGCCTCCACCGCCGCGGCCGACCGCGCGAGCCGGCAGCCCATCTCTCCTCTACAGTGACGTCATGTTGTCACGTGGTGTGACGTGGTCACGCTAAAGGTCAATGGTAGCTCCACCGCCCCGCTCGACGGGCTGTAGTGTAGCTCTAGTAATATGCTTCGCATAAAATATTGATCTGGATTCACAAAACACGCAGTTGCTGATTTCACTCAGGCTCCTCCATGGTGTTTTAAATGCCAACGGTTTGGGCATGTGGCCAAAGTTTGCATAAAGGATCGACGCTGTAGCGGTTCGGTGGCGACCACGACTGTAAAGCCTGCAAGTCCGACTTTGCTCGTGCCAATTGCAGTGGTCATCATCCAGCTTCTTTCGGAGGCTGACCCTTCCGTGTGAGCGCTCTGAACCGTCGAATATCCTTCATTGCTGGTCCGAAAACCACACCGACTGAGAAGCCTGTGCCAGAAAGTGGCGAGTTCCCAGCATTGGAGTCTGATGTTGTGTCACCCAACAATGTCCCTAAGAGACCTGAGTGCAGCAATGATGATGATGATGAAAACTTTATTTGTATAACAAGGGAGTTTTGGACACGTCGGTCCTTGGGCCCCCGCACGGCCCCACTGCACTCAAACGTTCATGTCCCGGAGGCTCGTGACGCTGGCAGCCCGGCCGGTGGCGATGGCTTGCTTGGATGATGATGATGAAAAGCCTTTATTTAATAAAAGAGGTGAGGCTTTCTTAAAGAGCCCCGCAATGGGTGGAGTCCCTATTCCGGGACCCCATTGGTCGAAGCCGCCAGCTTAGCCCTCTTGACCAAAGCATTTTGGGCCTGAAGGTCCGAGCAGCCAAGCAGGGCCGCCTCCCATTCCTCTCTGGTAGGGTTGGGGTGGGGGGAGAGAGCTGAGTTGCGCTAGCAAGCCCAAACCATGTGGTAGGTGTCAGCCACCTCGCCACAGTGTTTGCACCTGCCAGTGAACGCGGGATCGAAATGTTTTAATACTGCCGGGCACAGCATTGTATTAGTGAATAGTCTAAGTAGAACGCGTTCGTTTGCTTTCCCCAGTCCCTTTGCAGGGGCTGGGTACACGCGGTGCCTATCCTTATAATAAGATGTTATGTCTTTGAACGAGAGTAAAGAGCCACCTTCAGGTTTCAGGTGCTCAGGAGCCAATGGGAACGCCCGGTGAATGAGTGCTCGGGCCGCCGCGTCTGCAGCTTCGTTTCCTGCTAGGCCCTGATGGCCCGGAGTCCAAACTATGCAGCGGGGAGTAGGATCGGTGTCTCGGCTGCAGTTCCTTAATATTCGTTCAGCTAGTGGAGTTATCCAGCCAGTCTCATAATTTTTACACGCCGAACGCGAATCAGTTATGATGTGTTTTGATTTGGTATCAGAAGCAGCTAGGGCGATAGCAACCTCTTCAGCTGGTGTTGTGCCTGGGGCTTGAAAGGACAGACCATCCACCTGTATTTCTTGATGTATGACCGCGGCAGTGTACCACCCCCCGTGGGTCGGCCTGGCTACATCTACGTAGTAGACACCTTGCTTGTTGCCATAGTGGCGCGCTAAGGCTTCCGCCCTAGCCTGGCGACGACCACTTGGCCGCGTCCTCGGAGCGCAGTAGGGTCTCCCAAGCCTCCCAAGTGGTAAGGTGCTCCAGGCCCCGCGGGGGAGGATCCGCCGGGCAGAGGAAAAGAATATGGTCGAGAGTGGCTTTGGGGTGGTGGCAGAGGGTACAGGAAGGGTTCGTGTGGACTGGGTGATATCGCGAGCGTATATAAGGGGAGGGCAAAGTGCGTGTTTGGAGCCGCCTCCAAAGTGTCTGATGGTAATTGTCGAGGGAAGGATGAGGAGGGGGGTAGAGCCGACGCTCGGCTTTGTAGGCCTGCGTCATTTCACTGAATGAGTGCATGCGCTCACGCGAGAACCCCAGGTCGGAGGCCGCCGGTGCCCGGTTGAGAGAAGCTCGGGCTAAAGCGTTGGCGGCCTCGTTTCCGGGATTCCCGGAGTGGGCAGGCACCCATATCAGCTCCACATGGCGGGGCGGGTGCGCGGCGAGGGAGTCCAGTATGCGAAATGCAGGGACGTGAACTCTCCCGCGAGCAAAATTTAGTATGGCAGTTTTGGAATCTGACAGTATATATCGGGCCTCCGTGCGGGTGATGGCCAGGGCAATGGCGGCCTCTTCGGCCTCCTCCGAAGTGGCAGTAGGGGTTATGTGAAGGGTGGCAATGGGTTGGAGGGAGGGGTTCGTGATGGCGACAACCGCGTCCTCGCCCGTGCATGCGGCATCCACCCAAACGGCATACGGTTCCGTGCCATAGTGTTTGTGGAGTGCCCGTGCGCGAGCTCTGCGGCGGGGTTCGTGGTAGGAGGGATGCATGTTTTTGGGGAGAGGTTTAATAAATAAACCGCGGTGAATGAGGCGGGGGACCTGGGGCTGTGTGGGATCGGTAACTGGTAGGCGTATACCGAGGTTGTGTAGGATGTGTCTCCCGGTGGTGGTTCTCGCGAGACGTATGTATTGTGTCTGTCGGTGGGCCTCAATAAGCTCCCCTATCGTATTGTGCAGGCCTAGTTGAAGGAGTTTTTCGGTTGAGGTATTTAGGGGTAGGTGTAATGCTGTTTTAAATGCTGTTCGAATCATGGCATCCACGGTGGAGATTTCCCCGGCCTGGAGTTTCAGGTAAGGGAGCGTGAAGATAAAGCGGCTGAGGACGAAGGCATGAATGAGACGACATAGGTCATGCTCCTTCATGCCCCGGTGGTGTGCAGAAACGCGGCGGATTAGGTGTGATATCGACACAGTTGTCTGCTTGAGTTTCCGTATGGTGAGTGTGTTTTTCCCGTTGTTCTGGATGTGGAGGCCAAGTACCCGGAGAGTGTTTACCTCCGGGATGGGCCGGTTTTCCAGTGTCACGGTGATGGGGCTGTGGGGCAGTTTCGTGTTGTGGGGCGGATTATGAGGAGCTCCAACAAGACGCCAAGATACATTGCGTGCGAGTCGGTTGTTCGACCTCCAGCAAAACAAAATTCAGGGGGCACTTGGCTCCCTAAAGTGCTGCAAGGCGAAAGCGTTTCCTGGGGCACTGTTTGTTTTTATTTACTTTTTATTTTTTATATTTTTTATTTTTGCTCCTTTTCTTGTTTTTTAGTGTTTTTTATTTTTATTTTCATATCCTGTTTTATTTTGTTTTTATTTTTGGTTAATTTCTTATTTTTATTTTCCTTTTCTTGACTTTATTCCTTTTATTTTATTTATAAAACCTATGCATTCACTAGATGCGCCTTTATTCATGCTGGAACCTTGAGCCTTCGTGGCGTAGTGGTAGCGTCTCCTCTTCAAATGCCAAAGGCCCTGGTTCGATTCCCACCCTCGGTGCAAATTCTTTTTTAGTAGTGACGCCGAAAGGCGGACTAATCTGTCGACGCGTCTATCGACATTCCTGCCGACGCGTCTATCGACAGTGCTGCCGACGCGTCTGTCGACATTGCTGCCGACGCGTCGGTCGACACGGCTGCCGTCACGGCTGCCGACACGGCTGCCGACGCGTCTGTCGACATTCCTGCCGACGCGTCTGTCGACACGGCTGCCGACGCGTCTGTCGACACTCCTGCCGACGCGTCTGTCGAGATTCCTGCCGACGCGTCTGCTAACGACAGTATGAGCCATTGAAGGCTTTCGCCTTAAAACATTTGGCGTGGGCTTAGCTTTGGTTAAGCCTGGTAGGTTGCGGAAGCAAAACTGCAGTGCCCTCAAAAGAAGGAGCGCAGTGCGCCGCGTCTGCAGGTCAGGCGTGGCTACTGGCCGCCGCTGCGGGGCGACTCAAAGCGTCTTCGGTAATTTTTTTATACCCACGTTGTTGTGTTGCGACTGAGAGAAGAATGAAAAGGAAACTGCACGGGTCTGCCAACTGGCTCCAGCCGAGCCACCACCGCTGCCATGTTGTTGTGACTGAGAGAAGGATGAAAAGGAAATTGCACGGGCCTGCCTACTGGCTCGCTCCGAGCCACCACCACTGCCACGTGCAGACAGAGGATAGTTAAAAGGTCAGAGGAAAGAGAAAAAGGAAAGAAAAGACGCGCGTCGCAGCAACAACTGCGTCCGCCGGAGCGGACGCAGCTCAAAAAAAAGATAAGCGGCCGAAGCCGCGCTCGCCGAAGAGAGAACAGATACACCACCGCAACCACGTGCAGGTAGGGGTGATGTAAAAGATCAGAGGAAATAGAAAAAGGAAATAAAAGACGCGCGTCGCAGCAACAACCGCGTCCGCCGAAGCGGACGCCTCCGCACGGGTGTTTTATACTGCATATGCAGCGCCTCTAGTGGGAAGAGCGTGGCGCGGCGCGTCGTGCCAAGCGGCCGCCGTTACCCGACGAGCCGAGTTGGTCGCCCGTCACTCGCTCCTCGTATGACGTCTCGCCTTAACGTCATTAGCGCATGTAGCGGGAGGAGCGCGGCGCGCCGTGCCAAGCGGCCGCCGTTACTCGACGAGCCGAGTTGGTAGCCCGTCTCTCGCTCCTGGTATGACGTCTCACCTTAACGTCATTAGCGCCTCTAGCGGCAGGAGCGCGGCGCGCCGTGCCAAGCGGCCGCCGTTACTCGACGAGCCGAGTTGGTAGCCCGTCTCTCGCTGCTGGTATGACGTCACGCTGTGACGTTCCTAGGCATGGTTTGATGTCAGGAGTCATTGTAAAAGTCAAACTTGCCAAGTGGCCGCCGCTACGCGAAAGGCTGTTCTTGGGAGTACTATTGCTTTCGCAATAATAATGTCAATGTTTCTGAGCGACCATATCACAGCCAGACTCGACGGTGAGGAGAACTCTCATATGCACAAGTAAAAAGAAAACCAGCTACTGCGGCCAAGCGTGTGACTCCGTCGGCATCTTTTGTTGAAGTTGTGAGAGCGTTGCGCTAAATAAGGAGCTCAAAAATCAAGGTGTGTGTGACCTTCTTCATGTTTTATTTGAGGCCCTGCGTTCACATCTGCCAGCGATTCCGCCTGGTAACCTCAAGAGCTTCCCACAGGTGATGCTTTCTTTTGAGTCTATGATTACCACCATCGCAGCGAACTTCCTTTCGATCTAATATGGATGGTGTTCAACCACATTTATCTAATATCCACCGAAAAGTGCTGTATATATTGCAATGGAACTCCGCTTGGATTTTAAGTTGGTCAGCTCAAGTGTAACTATTTTTGAAAGAGACTTGTCTTCCAGTATTGGCCCTGTTTGAAGCTGGCCTCCCAAGCGGGAGATGTTTGACTTGATATGTCGCCCATAAAAAATTACCGACCATTACGTTACTTCCTAATGCGAAATTTGAGCGCAGAAAATAAGCAGTTTCACCTTTTCGATAGATTGAGGCAAAGAAATCGAGCAACACATGTATGCGCTATCACAGAATTTTTTTTTTATTTTTCACACGTATTCCTTTAACAAAGACTCCACTAACAGTTCTTGACAGTCATGAAGGAAGCTTTGTGGTCGGAGAAATAGAGATATATGTTCGAATTGGTACACCAATGCTTGATTCTCAAAGACGAGATCTATACAAGTGCCTCGCGAGGTTGTCACAGCCGTGGGACGCGTTACGAGCGAGAGGAACGGGATGTTCTCCCGCATAAGTGTTAGGAAATTGCTGTTTGTCTTTATGTCAACATTAAAGTACCCCACTACTAACATCGGTGTGGATCGATGGACGGTTAATGCGAGTTGCAGGAAGTGCACGACGTCTTTCGTGAGTGCGGTAGGGGCGAAGTAGGCAGCTACTACCAGCAAGCCGTTGGGCAACTTTGCGGCGCACAGTTCGCCAACTTCATGTGACGTGCCAAACATTTCGACTGGTATTGCAGAGAGACCTGTGCGCAAGTAGATAGCGACTCCCGCCGCTCTGTTGTGGTCTCTGCGAGCACCACAGCAGTATAGGAAATCTATGATTTCGAGAGGCTCTTCGGGATCCATCCAGGTTTCAGCAAAGCAAAGTACAGAGGAATGGCGCAGAATGTGATCGTGGTGTACGTCCTTGGCATGTGCGGCAAGGGAGCGTACGTTAAGAATGTGGTTGTGAATGATGAATCAAGTGCTGCCAGCGAATGACGCGTCCATTGGCTGTCTGCGTGTGTTACTGATGTGTGGTTAACATGTTAAGCTTCGCCTGTAAGAGTGGAACGCGACAGCGTCTTGCAACGCTGGCAGGGAGTCCACAGAACGCCATCGCCAATTCGGCTGTACGCCTTGCTGGACGGTAAATTTATTTTTTGAGGAAAGGAAATGTATCACTCTCGCATATCTGGGTGGGCACCTGCACCTCGCCGTAAGGGAAAGGGGGAAGATGGGAGTGAACGAAGACGCCGTATTAGCTAGACGCGCCTTTGTTCATTCCAAACCATTCAGCTGGCATTACGGAGTGGCTAGCGTGCTCGTATCGCACTTCGGAGACCTTGGTTCGATTCCCCAACTCGACCAATTTCGTTCTCGTTTTTATTGATTTATGCGGTCTAACTAGAAAGGTTAATTAGGCTATTTCATATTTATATTATTGCATTTCTATCTATCGTGTCCTGTCATTAACCTGTGAATTGTTGGAACTGTCTAGGATGTTCGACACAACGTATATGAAACGAGCAACGTCTGAGTGGGGAAGTGCGTGGTGGTGGAGGGAACGCGGCTTCGTACTTATGTTTTTTTCAGCAGCGTCTCCTTCCGCGGACGCTGTTGTCGCTGCGGCGCGCGTCTTTCTTTTCTTTTCTTCTGACCTCTTCATTCTCCTCTATATTAATTAGTCTAATTGATTAATTAAGCAATTAACTAAACTCAGTCCAACTTAGTTGCAGCATCACTATACGATCCCTTTGATAGGTTGCATGGTTACTAGCCAAAGTACAATTGGCCCCATTTGAAATTCGCGCACTGTGACGTCACGAGCATTTCGACCAATTGAAAAGCGTGACATTGGGGGCGGAGCTGGTTACGAGGCCGACGACGACGCGAAACCCAGGAACGGACGCCAAAGAGCTGCGCTCTAAAACTGCAGCATAAAGTCATTTCCTGCTCGAAGTGCTGCGTTTTACATAAGAAGGGAAATTCGACATGTTTCTTTCATCGTTGCCGATCCCTTACTGTTGCCGATAGGGGAGATGGTCACTTCTGGAGTGGAATATGTACTATTATAAGTGAATGTTTGCATAGCGGGGCAGATCTGACCGGTTTTAGGATATTATTTCCATATAGGCGACGCTACGGTGGAGCAATTGCCGGCAGAATAAGCAAGGCTAATCCCACATGTAGCATACAACTCAACCCAACTCAAGGCCTTTGGGTCTTTAGGTCTTGAGAGCCGAGCAGGGCCGCCTTCCATTCCTCTCTGGTGGGGTAGCGGTTGGGGGGGATAGATGGGCTTGATTGACACGCCCAAACCATGTCGAAGGTGTCAGCCTCCTCACCACAGAACTGGCACGTGCCGTCAAAGGATGTCTTGAAATGTTTAAGCACTGCCGGGCACAGTAAAGTGTTAGTGAGAATTTTGATGAGGAGGCGCTCGTCAGCGCGATCCAGTCCCTTACAAGCGGCCGGGTAGCGCAGGGGCTCCTCCTTGTAATAAACGGGGATGTGTCTGAATGTAAGGGCCAAATTGCCTGATGGGGAGTAGGTTTCCAAGGCCAGGTAGATAGCCCGGGAGAGAGTGCGCAGGTGGCCTGATCCACCTCTTCATTTCTCTGGAGTCCCTGGTGACCGGTGGCCCAAATCAGGTTACGTGGAGTTGGATCTTCGTATCGGCAGCTATATTGAGTATGGGCCAGGCAAGCGCGGTAGCTCATCCTAGCTCATTGTTCCGACAGGCCCATCGTGAGTCAGCGATGATATGTTTCGATTTCGGATTAGTGAGAGCCAGAGATGGCGATCTACTCCGCGTGTATTGCGCTGTAGGCTTTTAAATGGAGCCCGTTAACTGTGTTTGTGCTGTGTACGACTAGGGCCGTGTACCACGCCCCGTGGTTTGGGCCGACGACGTCCACGTAATACACATGTTGTTGGTTACCACAGTATCGCGCCAACGCTTCCGCGCGCGCCTGGCGACAACCGCTATGGTCTTCTCTGGACATGTTGCGGGGAAGGGGTCGGTACCGGAGAGCGCGTCTCCAGAGTTCTGGAACTCTCTCCCTTTCCTCAGTGTGATAGTCGTATTTCATGTATAGCCGGTTGTCACAAAATTAGGCGCATTTTAAAAACAAACAAAGAAAAACCGCCGCGCGCACGGCGTCTCGCCGGCGCGAGCCCAACGGGAGAGAGGGAAAGCCCCCGCCGAGCGCGTGCCTCTCTCTCCATCGCCACGGCGTGCGCCGAAGGAATGAGTCATCCACGCCGAAGATTCTCGAACATGCGAGTCGGTTCTACTGCTGACCGGAGGAAAAGGGCGTAGCCTTGCGTGCACTAAGTCACGTCCCCCTCCTCTGCACTCGGACGTCGGCTACGCCGCCACGACGGCGCCACGCTAGAACGCGCTGGAACCTTCGCGAAACGACTCCTCACTCTGACCAATGGGGACGCGCGGCCAGTGAGAAGAGAGAAGGGAGACAGCACTGCAAATGCTGCGTGTATGTGCGCGCCTACTCTGGCGCGTTGAACAAACAGACGTGAAAGCGAGCCTATAAAAGAGGACGTTGACCGCTATCAGTCAGCCCGGACCGCCGTTTAAGCTTCATCGAAGCGTGCCCGTCCGACTCCCGGGAAAACACCACTCGGCCAGCATCGGACCAACGAGGCAACGTTCGCCAGTCTGCGGGACGGCATCGTCATGGAACTCTGGTCGTCGGACTGCCGCAGTGCCCGGTGAACAAATTGTGTTTTGTTTGTTTACCTCTCTCTCTTGTGTGAGTTCACTTTAGGTGCAATACTGCCTTTGTATTGCATTCTCTCTCGAGTTTAACTTTGCACGAGTTGCGTTGTTCTGTTAATCACTTTGTATGTGTCTGTACTAGTGATTGTGAAACCCTCTGTATCGTCTCAATTGCTGTCTAAACTTTGTTTTGTTTTGTGAACCTTTGGCTCCGACCCATTCTGTGGCTTGCGACCAGCGAAAGCTGGGCACCGAACGCCCAAAAACGTCTCGTCACTTGGTAGCTGGTCTCCGCTGAGCTTGCCACGCTGCGTCGAGGGCATTTCCTTCGAGTCCGAGACCGCTACCCCCACACGCTCTAAGGGTGTCTGGGACCTTCCCACGTAAAAGTGTGCGAAGTGTGGGTGACAATATATTCTAGCGTCCGCGACAGGACGTTTGGTGTTGCAAGCACAGAGAACGGAGAAAGAGTCAGAAGGAGTTTACGAATCGTAAACGAGTCTTAGCAGCAGAGCGATATTGTGAGGTGCCGCGCCGAAGCGGTTAGTGATGTTCACCGTGTAGAGGTATTCATTGCCTTGAATGTAGAGTTCGGTCTCCAAATATGAGCTTTAAGGAGCTAAAGGAGCTAGTAGAGGCCGGTCTCCAGATGGGGATGACCGGAGCCGAACTGCGTAAATGGGTGGACCAGGAAAGAGAGAAGGCCGAGAAAGAAAGAGAGAGGGCTCGGGAAGAAGCCGAGAAAGAAAGAGAGAGAGCTCGAGAAGAGAGAGAAAGAGAATGGCAGAAGAGACAAGAAGAGGCGGAGAAGCTCTCTTTGGAGCGAGAGAGAGAATGGCGGAGAAAAGCAGAAGAAAGGGAGAAAGAAAGACAGCGTGCTAGAGAAGCCGCTGAGAAAGAAAGGCAAAAGAAACGCGAAAAAGAAGAGAGAGAAAAAAAAAGGCGAGAAGAAGCAGCCGAAAGAGCTTTTGAAATAGAGATGGCAATCATTCAGAAGAAGCTTGCCGAAATTCGGCGTTCGAGGAGCGTCAGAGATCCAGTGGAGCTTAACCCCGGAGAGGCCGGGTGGAAGACTAACGAGTCTAATTTGTTGACAACCACGGAAGAGGTTGTAACTAGCTCCACTAGTGAGAATGTGGTTGTGGAACAGCCTGTTCCTGCAACTGAAACCACAGAGAGTGAAGAACAAACCGGAGTGCCGCTTCCTCTAGAAATTGATTGTGTAGCTACTGCTGAGGTAGTAGGCATTGAGGTAAAGGCCGACCTGACGCTGCAGTCAGAGGGGACCCTAGAGCAGCCGCCTGAGGACGAAGAAGCAGTTGAGATCTCTATGGAGGAGTCCGAGTGCTACACCTCTGAGTCCGGCAGTGAAGACCACGAGAAAGAGTGGTTAAATGGCACTGAGTGTGAAAGCTCAGACGTAGAAATACCTGAGGAAAGCGCACTCAGTGAAGACCCGGAAACCGTTCTGAGTGAACCCTCGAGCAGCGATGAGGCCTTTGCCTATGAGGAGGGCGAGGAAATCTGTGCCTATGACGAAGGCGTGGAACTTTTTGCCTATGAGGAAGGAGTGCGTGCAGCAGAAGGAAAGCTTTTTTACGGCTGCACAGTAAGTGACCAACTAATGGAAGGAATCAGTGAGGAAAATGATTCTCCAATGTCTCCTGAGCTGAGCTCTGAGCATTGCGCTCGAAGAGTAGTCGGAAAGAAGAAAAGGGAAAAGGACTCGGAAGAAGAAACTGCAGTCCTCGAAGAACAAAAAAGAGCTTTACCAATGGCTTCATCGCGAGATAACAACTCGGATGACGCAACTGACATTGAACTGGGTGTGCTCCACAGAAGAATTTGGAAGAAAGTAAAAAGGAAGAGAAGCGACTCGAGCACCGCCGGTACAGGTGGAATCGAACTGCAGGAACCCTGGAGAAAATTAGGAAGAAAATGGATCGGAAGAAAACTAAGCTGAAGACAGCCGAGCCGAATGCAAGCGAGCTGCCCGAACATCATAGCAAAGTCAGAAAGAAGCTCAGAGGAACGAGCCCAGCCTACAGCAAGGACTCAGTGTGGAGGCGCAAACGGAAACAGAAGAGCGCACACGGAAAAGAGAGCAAACACCTGAAGCGCAGCCGTCGTAAGCGAACTGGCGTTAAATTTGCTCGCAACAGACGCGCTGGCCAGAGGAAAAGAAGAAGGGCTCGAAGACTGGCCGCAGAACCAGACTGGAGTACGAGTAGGAAGCGGGGCCAAAACCGCGTTCGGAAGAGAAGCTTCAGAATGAGGCGGAAGAAGAGTCCAACCCGCGACAGAAAGAAAAGCCGCAGTCGCTTGCGAAAGAGAATTAAAAGCACGACTGAAAGCTTGGGCGAAACATTCCTGTTCAGAACCAACTGTGTAGGCCAAACTTGGAAGTATAGGCGAAATTGTGCCTTGAATTTGCGTGCTCCATGTTTGTAGCCTTGTCTTAATGTACTGCCCAATCGCGGCGGGTTTTTGTGTATTATGAACATTTCATAGAGTTACGTATGTGAAAACATTATGGTATGGATGTATGTATTTTGGCATTCACCATTGAATTTGTGAGCGCATGCATGTGCGCGCGAATTCTACCGCCGAGATGCGGCGTGTTTTGAAGTGCAACCTGTCTATTGCACTGGGTTATGTATGTGAAAGCATCAAGGTATTGATGTATGTAGTTTGGCATTCGCCACAGACTTTGTGAGCGCATGCATGTGCGCGCGAATTATGTGTTTTGTGAATATTGTTACACAATATTCTTAAAGGAAGGGGCAGTGTCACAAAATTCGGCGCATTTTAAAAACAAACAAAGAAAAACCGCCGCGCGCACGGCGTCTCGCCGGCGCGAGCCCAACGGGAGAGAGGGAAAGCCCCCGCCGAGCGCGTGCCTCTCTCTCCATCGCCACGGCGTGCGCCGAAGGAATGAGTCATCCACGCCGAAGATTCTCGAACATGCGAGTCGGTTCTACTGCTGACCGGAGGAAAAGGGCGTAGCCTTGCGTGCACTAAGTCACGTCCCCCTCCTCTGCACTCGGACGTCGGCTACGCCGCCACGACGGCGCCACGCTAGAACACGCTGGAACCTTCGCGAAACGACTCCTGACTCTGACCAATGGGGACGCGCGGCCAGTGAGAAGAGAGAAGGGAGACAGCACTGCAAATGCTGCGTGTATGTGCGCGCCTACTCTGGCGCGTTGAACAAACAGACGTGAAAGCGAGCCTATAAAAGAGGACGTTGACCGCTATCAGTCAGCCCGGACCGCCGTTTAAGCTTCATCGAAGCGCGCCCGTCCGACTCCCGGGAAAACACCACTCGGCCAGCATCGGACCAACGAGGCAACGTTCGCCAGTCTGCGGGACGGCATCGTCATGGAACTCTGGTCGTCGGACTGCCGCAGTGCCCGGTGAACAAATTGTGTTTTGTTTGTTTACCTCTCTCTCTTGTGTGAGTGCACTTTAGGTGCAATATTGCCTTTGTATTGCATTCTCTCTCGAGTTTAACTTTGCACGAGTTGCATTGTTCTGTTAATCACTTTGTATGTGTCTGTACTAGTGATTGTGAAACCCTCTGTATCGTCTCAATTGCTGTATAAACTTTGTTATTGTTTGTGAACCTTTGGCTCCGACCCATTCTCTGGCTTGCGACCAGCGAAAGCTGGGCACCGAACGCCCAAAAACCTCTTGTCACTTGGTAGCTGGTCTCCGCTGAGCTTGCCACGCTGAGTCGAGGGCATCTCCTTCGAGTCCGAGACCGCTACCCCCACACGCTCTAAGGATGTCTGGGAGCTTCCCACGTAATCGTGCGCGAAGTCTGGGTGGTCTCTGCAAGACCACGTCCGGTCGATTGGTTGACCACGTGCGCTTCTCGAAGCTCCCGGAATGTGTTCACCACGCCCAAGACCACAAGTTTCTGGTTGCACATGGCGACCAGGAGGTCAAGAGCCCGCTTGAAGACTTTCCGGGGACTACTTCCAGTTCGTCATCATCGTGTTTGTGCAGAGGCAAGTAGGGGGTTGAGTAGACGATTCTACTCGTTACGAAAGGATGGGCAAGCCGCAGTGCATCCTTGCTTCGTAATCTGCCCCGCTTGTTGGAGACCCGGCGGACCATGCGGCCCACCTGGTTTCGCACTGTGCTAAATTTGGCCAGGGTGGTGTCGACTATGCGTTGGTGGTGTATGAAGAGGCCAAGGACGCCGATCTCCGTGGCCTCCCGGATAGAATCCCGATTCGAGACGGATGCGCATGGAGTAGTGTCCCGAGGGGAGGGCCGTACGTGCACAAATTCGGATTTATCTTCGGAGCACTGTAGTCCGCAGAAGGCCGCGTAGTCGTCGACTAGGGTCGTTGTGCTTGCAGGCAGGATTCCATGTGGCCGAGGTTACCTTGCGTGGCCGAGATTGTAATGTTATCCGCATAAATAGCGTGGTGTATCCCGGACAGAGAAGACAATTTAGAGGGGAGGAGGAGTCACAGGGCCGCGTTTTGAGGTGTTCCCTTGGAGCCGATGGTGCGTGGCCAGTGTTCCGCATATTTTATTGGTATATAGGCTTGACGGTCTGTACGAAATTGTCTTATGCAATGGAAATATTTCTGGCCACAGTTGATGTGAATGAGGTGTGTCGAATGCGCCTTTAAGATCCAAGGCCAAGACCACCGCGCCGCCGCGGAAAGTGCTGTTGCAGTGTCAAGCCGCTGCTTAGAGCGCAAGCCGTTTACTTCGCCACGGTCAGCGGGCGCGCTCCATTTTCTCGAGCCGCCGTTGAGAGCGCGCACGCGCGTAGTCACGTTGTATTTTTTCATATTTCGCGCGCTTTCATTACATGCCGGAAAAAAAGGACCCCGTAGGAGATAAGATGCTACAATGAACTGAATCGGCTGTTTATAAACCTGCTCTACAACCTAACGTAACCGTCTTGACACTAAAATGAACATTTGAAAATATGCATAATTTATCTTAGTTAATTAACTAATTAAAAGCTATACCAAATATTCAGAGCAGCGCCACATGATGGCAAACAATGTATCGTTGGTTTCACTGGGCTGCGGTTTACCGCTTTTTTTAAATCCTTGCTTCAAGTTACGTGAAACACCCTGTATATGTATCTATATATTTCTTCGATCACAAAGCTTCCTTCATGGCAAGAGCTGTCAGCGGAGTGTTTCTTGAGGAAGTAATGTGTATGAAAAGTTGGCTGTGGTTTAGCTCTGGTTAAACCTGGAGTATAGTGAAAGCAACATCTGTGTATAGCCATATATTGTTGCGAGAGCTACATTGCCTAGTCTCGCCGTTTCGCGTGCTCCTGCACGACCATAATGCGCATGCGCGAGGAGCAAGTGACGTCACTACGCACAGCTGGCGAGCCTCACCGCGCGCGCTCGCCTTCCTTTCCTTAAAATGATCGCAGTGAAAACCGCGGTCAACGCCAACGCCAATGAACACAACGAAACGCTTCAGCGCCGCTTTTCAGGCATAACTTTGTCAACGCCAACGCCGGCAGTGCACACCTTTCACTACCGCCATTTAGCTTAAAGCATGGTTGAGGTGTCCACTGTTCCCAGAGGGCAGTTATCCGCCTTCTCACTGGTTCAGGTTTCTACCGAGATGTGGACACGTCGCCCTCACCTCACGCTACGTATATCCTTGCATAGCAGAGCTGTTGTTGTTGCGACTGAGAGAGGAATGAAAAGGAAAGTGCACGGGCCTGCCAACTGGCTCCATACGAGCCACCACTGCTGCCACGTGCAGATAGAGGAGAGTTACAAGATCAGAAGAAAGAAAAAAAAAGAAAAGACGCGCGTCGAAGCAACAACCGCGTCCGCCGGAGCGGACGCTGGCTGAAAAAAATACCGACGATTACGTGACTTCCTAATGCGAAATTTGAGCGCAGCAAATAAGCTGTTTCACCTTTTCGATAGATTGAGGCAAAGAAATCGAGCAACACATGTATGCGCTATCACAGAACGTAAAGTAACGTAATCGTCGGCGCTATCACAGAACGTAAAGTAACGTAATCGTCGGCGCGTCGACAACTGCGCGTCGGCGCTATCACAGAACGTAAAGTAACGTAATCGTCGGCGCGTCGACAACTGCGCGTCGGCAACCGGCGCGTCGGCAACTGAAGAGCACCCTATCCGCCACACAAGAACAGGGGGGGGGGACCCTTTCCTCCTCTTTCTGCATGGCGGCGACGGTGTTCTATGCAGTCACGTTATCTTGACTCTCTAGCGGCGTCAGCGGCATCCAGCGGTATCAGTCGGTCGCTGCTAGCGCTGGGGGGATGAAAGGGGGGCGGAGCTGGTTACGAGGCCGACGCCGAAGACGACGCGAAACCCAGGAACGGACGCCAAAGAGCTGCGCTCTAAAAAAAAACAGATAAACGGCCGTAGTCACGGATCTCGCAGAGCCAAGCCACTGCCAATTTTGTATACACCGCAAACCACGCAGATGGCGATGCGCAATCACTACTGCGCATCAGAGAGGGAGAGAGAGCGAGACTGTCGGTGAGGCGATGTAGAGCGCGCGGCGGCGGCTCCAGCGGCGGCCCCGGCGCCCCATCTTTGCGCCATGTGACATCACCCGCTCCTCGCGCATGCGCAGCTTGGCCTTTCCAGAGCTCCGCGAAATGGTTAGGCGACTAGCGTAGTGTTCCTTTCGAAACAAAATAAGAAGTTGTCTGTAATTGTGCGCACTTCTTGCTCGAATTCTTTGCCTCAATCTAACGCAAAGCTGAAACAGCTAATGGGCTGCGCTCAAGTTTCCATTAGGAAGTAGCATAATCGTCGGCCATTTTTTTTTTTGCTATCGCTGATTATGAATGTTGCTGTCGCGGTGGCCCAGTGCCTATAGCACTCGGCTGATGACCCGAAAGATGTGGGTTCGATCCTGGCCGCGGCGGTCTTATTTTGATGGAGGCGAAATTCTAGAGGCCCGTGTATTGTGCAATGTCAGTGCCCCTTAAAGAACCCCAGATCGTAGAAATTTCCGGAGCCCTTCACTACGGCGTCCCTCATAGCCTGAGTCGCTTCCGGACGTTAAACCCCCAAGACATCCATGCTCACGCAAGCCATCTTCTTCTTCTTCTTCTTCTTCTTCTTCTTCTTCTTCTTCTTCTTCTTCTTCTTCTTCTTCTTCTTCTTCTTCTTCTTCTTCTTCTCCTTCTTCTTCTTCTCCTTCTTCTTCTTCTCCTTCTTCTTCTTCTTCTTCTTCTTCATATGAAAATGGCACATACCCACGCGGGGGGATTGGCCAAGATACGGTGGTGAATGCTAAGGAGGTATATGTGCGGGAAAAAAAGCTAAGTAAAATAGTAGATTGTTTGAAATTAGAAAATATGTATGAATTGTTAAAAATCCTTAATAAATAAACAAATATGATACATCAGGAACAAAATTAAATACGCTTTATGGACATACGGTGGAATTTTATATGGATTCAACAGGGTAAACGACCAGTTGCAATGATGTAAGCCATCGCATTGAAACTTCCGCCTCTTCGGCCGCTCTGATTCTGATCGCTGCGGCAAGGAGTGTTTGCGGAAATGTAAAGGTTCTGTGACTGTCAGATCTTGGTGGACACCAGAACCGCCCGAACGGAGAGAGAGAAAGAAGAAAAGCAAAAACGGGAAATTTAAAAAGGTTTTTGAGGAAAGGAAATGGCTCAGTATCTGTCTCGCATCTCTGTGGATACCTGAACCGCGCCTTAAGGCAAGGGATAAGGAAAGGAAGGAGAGATGATATTTCACGTGGCTGCCACATCATCATCGCTGCTCCAATTGAACCTTCACTTGACTAGGCCAGTAAACCTTTCGCTCTAAAGAAAACTGGGCTGCATAGTTTTCATCTTAATCGTATAATAGCGCACATATGCCGCCTTTCAAGTTCTTCAAGCTCTAAATGTCTGTAGCCACCGCGGTGGGTCAGTGGTGGGTCAGCGCAGCTCTTTGGCGCCCGTTTCGCGGCGTCGCCGTCGGCGTTGCCCGTTCGGTGTTCATTGTGTTCATTGGCTTTGGCGTTGACGCTTTACACTCCGATCGTTTTAAGGAAAGGAAGTGCGCAAACTGGCTCCCTGGGTCAGTGGACGGCTGAATCGCGCTGTTGTGTTGTTGATGCGACCTATGAGACGTTGCATAGCAACCGTCGCGGTGGACACCCAAACCGCGTCGTACAGGAAGAGAGAGTGAAAGAAGGAAGACACAGATGAGCCTTAATGAAGAAAATGGAAATTGTGTTTGAGGAATGGAAAATACGCAGTAACTGTCTGGAATATCTTGGTGGACACCCGTCATCCGTTGTAGAGGAAAGAAGGAAGTGGAAGTAAAAGAAGAAACAGAAAGAAGAGCCGTAATGAAGAAACTGAATTTGAGGAAAGGGCCACTCCCCCGTAGTGGGTATGTGCCATTCTACTTGAGGCCAACCAACCAACCAACCAATTTACGGAGGGGCGTTGCGCCGCTGCTGCAGCGGAGGAGAGGCCACAGTTGGCATGATTCCAGCCCACGGATGGACATCGCGAGCATGGATTTACATCGTGAGCATGGACGGACACGGCTAGCATAAGCCATTAAAGGCTTTCGCCTTAAAATTTCCAGAGCCATTCACTATGACGTCCCTCGTAGCCTAAGTTGCTTTGGAGTTTAAACCTCCATCAACCATCTAAATGTCTCTAAAGTAGGAAGAAGCCTTTTCACCTTTCAAGCCCTTTTCGTCTTTACGGAAGACATAAGTGACACAGAATGCTAGGCAAAAACCCCGCAGCCTTGTTTCTTTTGGCATGTATGACAAGTTTTTTCGTCATTTAATGTAAAAACCTGCGGTACTAGAGGAGTTCAAAATTCTCATTACGTTTAGCAGAATTGCTAGTAATGCTGTGATGCAGTGATAGCAATGGTTTCTTTAAAACAACTTATGCGCTATACACCGGCCTAATCTCATGCAAAAGTTGGTAAGTAAGTGCGGTCTGGCTCAGGGAAGGAGTATCTGATCTCGCTTCGGCGAGCGCGGCTTCGGCCGCTTATCTGTGGTTTGAGCAGCGTCCGCTCCGGCGGACGCAGTTGTTGCTGCGACGCGCGTCTTTCCTTTCCTCTCTCTCCTTCCTCTGATCTTTTAACTCTCCTCTATCTGCACGTGGCAGCGGTGGTGGCTTGGCTCGAGCCAGTAGCAGGCCCGTGCAATTTCCTTTTCATCCTTCTCTCAGTCACAACAACAACAACAACGGTCTGGCTCCGTCAGCAGTTCCTGAACGTATGTTCTAGCCGCCGGCTTGTGTCATGGCCCGTGTTCGACCTTTGTAGATAGAGAAAGACTTTATTGTAATAGGAATTCGGGGCACGCCCCAGGGTCCCCGCATGACCCCACTGCACTCAAGTGTTTATGTCCCTAAGGTCCAAAACACAGGCAGCCCGGCCGGTGGC
The DNA here is from genome assembly GCF_055824585.1 of Amblyomma mixtum. NCBI lineage: Eukaryota > Metazoa > Arthropoda > Arachnida > Ixodida > Ixodidae > Amblyomma > Amblyomma mixtum. The sequence continues at coordinate 82,989,593 of NC_143018.1, forward strand.
GATGGTCTACACGGCCGGGTCCTCTGAGAGCAGCAGGGTCTCCCAGTCCTTCCAGGTCTTGAGGTTCTCTAGATCCCGCGGGGGAGGGTCCGCCGGGCAGAGGGCAATGATGTGGAGGGAAGAGATGAAGGGTTCTGTGCATAGGGCGCATGCCGGAGTTCGGAAGGGGGGATGATAGTGGGCTAGGGTAAGGGGTGAGGGAAGAGAGTGTCTGTAGTCTGCGCCAGAGTGTTGCTTGTTTATTATCTAGCGAGGAGTGGGAAGGGGGGTAGAGCTGGCGTGAGGCTCTGTAGGCCTGCATCAGCTGGCTGAATGTGTGCATGCGCTCCTTCGTGAATCACCAATCCGAGGCCACCTGAGCCCGGTTTAAAGAACCTCGGGCTAAAAGGTTGGCAGCCTCGTTTCCGGGATTCCCGGAGTGCGCAGGCACCCATATCAGCTCCACTTGGCGGGGTGGGCGTGCGTTGGGCGAGTACGGTATGCCAAAAGCAGGGACATGGCCGACTCGGCCTCGAGCAAAATTTAGTTTCGCAGTTTTCGAGTCACTTAAAATGTACCGGGCTTCCGTGCAGGTGTTAGACTAGTCCGGAGGATGTCGTCGTTGCGAATAGCCTCCGTAGTTGGATTGAACAAGTGGTTTAGGTTTAGGATCTTCGCATTATTACTCTTAACGTACAGGGGTTCCGCAGTGTTTTGAAGCAGGCAGAGGTGGTCGCATTCGCTGGTTCCTCGGATTGCGATATCGTCTGCCTGCTAGAAACCAATTTTTTTCGCCTGAGTGACGGGTTGAAATTCAAGCGTATATTTGGCGTCGATGCCTGCTTTTCGTACGCCAGCCCGCGTTCTAGCGGCGTTGGCGTTCTTGTTTTAAACCGCTTACTCTTGCGATACCATTATGTTATCTACGATGCGCATAGACGCGTGCTGGCGTTCGTCTGCACATTTAATGTACTTCACATGAGAATTCTTTGCATTTATGCGCCTGCGCATTCTAATTTGGTGAACGCATTCTTTAAAGGTTTAGATGTGTATTTCCCTGGAGGGCGTAATGTTGTGATGTTGGGCGATTTCAACTGCGTGCTCGATACGGTCGTTGATGTGCAGAGCCCCGGTAGGGTTAGGCCAGTCTGGAATGCGCGCGAGTGACGCCGCATAGTCAGCCAGTTCATGCTCACCGACGCTCATGAGCTCCTCTATAGCAACGTCCGTGTGGACTTTGCGTCGCGGGCTATCGTCGAGTAGGTCAGACAGGGCGTACGTTCCGACGAGCCTTTGGCGGGCAGTGTGTGCTGCTAACGTAATGAAGCTTCCATCCTCGCCGGTGCACATATCAGACCAGTGCCCTTTTCTTCTGTCACTCGCGGTTACGGCACCTGCAGTATCTCCTAACAGATCATGGCGGTTGGATGTCCGCCTTTTTCATGACGCCAGCACTAAAGAAGGGCTCACGCGGCTCTTGCGCTTTTCGGTTGTTGGGGCCGTTCCTGGTGACTGGTCCCGTCTAAAGGAGCAATAGCGTCACCATTGGGAGCTTTCGGAGCGTTTACAGCGACTTTTAAGTGTCTCCTCTTTGACAGCGGCTGCATGGCGTTGTCGACGCTGTCCAACTGCTCATCCCGAGGTGATTCGGTTTGCCAAGAGCGGTTGGGCTGTCAAGGTTCCCCTGCCTTTACATCTTCCACCGGGGCTGCCTTTTCATCTTCCGCCGAAATTTCCGGAGCCCTTTACTACGGCGTCTCACAAGACTCAGTCGCTTTGGGACGTTAAACCCCATACACCATAAACCATAAACGCTGCTCCTCGATGGCCGGGAAAGTACCGGATTCGATGTTGGCCCCGGCGTCCGTCAAGGTTGTCCGCTCTCCCCTTTTGTTTATCTTTGCATTAGAGCTTTTCCACTCGGCAGTCAATCGGCACTCCCTTATTAGAGGTCTGGCTTTGCCAGGCAGCGAAGCGGTACGCGTCACTGCTTATGCAGATGACATCTCTCTGTACTTAGCTGATGAACGCAGCCTGCTTGAAACTTCGTTTTTCGTGAGTACGCCTCATTGTCTGGGGCTGCTCTTAATTACTCGAAGAGTCATTACATTTTGTGGGGTCACCCCAGACCCGTATTACATCTGCAATAAATTTGCAGTGGTGCGCGCAGATGCGCATTTTAGGTGTGACCTACGACTGTGCTGGAATATGGGACGATGTGCGGTCTTTGGTCGTCGAAGGCATCACAGCTCGTGTGCGAGGGGCGCAGACATTTTACCTGCCTCTGCTTGAGAGGTGCTGCCTGGTTCAGTTCATCATGCTCGGTGCCTTTTCGTACCTCTGCTACATTGTTAAACCACCTCGCCGTGGCATAAGGTGGGTGCAGACTAGTTTTTTTTTCTTTTTGGACAGGCGGAATCGAGCTTGTGGCTCGTGTTGTTATTGGACAACCACGGGAGAGAGGAGGTTTTGTCTTTCCCAATTTGTCCGTCACATCCTCGCTGTTAGCTTTGAAGGGCATTTTGTGTATCATGCTAGGAAACACGTCTTCTGCCCGAACCCCGAATCGGTACTTTTTCGGCCCTTCTTCAAACTTTTTGGATCCCGCGGCCCCTGTTAATCATGAACCGCAGTTACAGCAGCCTGCCGCTCTCTATGCTTCGTCAGTGGCCTTTTACAGGCGTGTAAGAGCAGTAGCACTTAATGTCAGCATCGTCGCAGACCGTGTGGTGGACATTATGGGCTCGCTATTGTTGCCTGTTTTGTCGGCGGCTCGCTTACCTATGCACCGCGTTCAGTGGGCGCGCTTAGCGTCGGCTCCTGTCCCAGACCATCTACGCGACTTTGTCTGGAGACTTTGCTGGGCAGTGCTCCTTACTTGTGATCGGTTAGAGTGGTAGGGGTTGTTACGCTCCAGTACCTGTCCAAATTGCCCGCTCCCGGAATTTAATCACCACGCTACAGTCACCTGTTTGGTAGCGCGTGTCTTTTGGCGCGCGGTTCATGCGAGATTCCGTGGGCAGGGCATTTCGTGCTTCATGTGCCGCGGCCGCTTCCCCAGCGGCCGTTTTGCTCGCCTTATAATTGTTTCGGGTCTTTTCGTGCGCCGCGGTGGCTGGTGGCTTTCGACGCCGCTCTGTGTGACCAATTCTCGGCCGTCTCCGACTGGAGCTAATCAGTTTTTTTTGTCCGAGGAACTCTTTTTCTTGGGTGAGGAAGAGTTTCTCTGGCAATGGTCATGCCTATTCATTTCTGTAAGCAACGGTCGTCTTGTTCTGGATTCTAGGCCAAACTGCCGATAAGGTCTCCTTTTGAGCATTTCAGTGTCAAATTATTGCCTTTTGACTCTTCTGTCAATAAATATTAAAGATTACTTCTAGAATTCTTTCAAGATTTCTTTCAGGAACCTGCCGCCAATTTGCCACGCCGGGATCATCCTTTTATAGTGAAGCGCAGGCCATGCGCATCTCTTTTTTTTTTTAAATCACTCATACCACGCACGATCATCGAATGGAACCGCTTACCATCCAATATCGCTACCGAATTTAAAACATCTAAATTTCAAGAACCGATCTCCGCTTTGGATACCATCTAACGACATCGAAAGTTCTAGTAGTGCCATCCTTTGCCATCCAATATGTTATGATGCGCATCTTACTCTATGTATTTAGATTTAGTAATTCACCTGTTGTTGTTATTCCACTGCGTATAGGTCTTGCTCGTATAAGAAATTTATTTGCATGAATAATAATTTGTGTTTTATTGTGTGCTTTTTCATTTCACAATGTAAGTTTCCTTTCTATTGCCCACCCCCCTTATGTAGGCCCTTGAAAGAGGGCCTTTAAGGGTATTTTGAATAAATAAATAGGTATGCTATCCTGTTCTACATCGCCCACGAGCAATCCTGTTAGTTACTAAAAGATGTTTATGGTACATCTTTAATTGTCTCCCCTTAACGTGCTTAGTGTCATGTGTTCTTGTAAATTTCAATGTATTTGGTAACCTTGGCATGTGTAAATATGTAAATAAATTTTTTTCTAAACAGTCTCAGTCTATTACAAGCGAATTTTCAATGTCCTTCATCAGCTCAGCATTGTCTGGCACCCCTGGGTTCCTCTCGGTGGCCACAAGAAAGTGAGGAAAGCGTGCCATTGAGAAGGGCTGCGGATTATTTTTTAACCGCATGGCACGCAGGCGTACTTTGAGCTTCGCATGCATCGAAACATGGCCGTAGCCGGGGTTCCTGTTCCTCCTGCACAGTAGCCGAGTGCACACACCACTAAACCACCAAGACGTTCCAAGGCGACTTAGTCTATGAAGGAAGCCGTAATGAAGGGCTGCGGTAATTTTCTCCACCTGGGGTTCTTTAACGTGCACTGCCGTTCAAGAATCCCAGGTAGTCAAAATTTCCGGAGCTCTTCACCACGGCCTCAATCATAGCCTGAGTCGCTTTAGAACGTTAAACACCCATAACCCATAAACCGAGGCAGGTCGAAGCCGAACTCGTTTTCGGAGTAGTGGGGTTCGAACTCATGAACAGTACAATCATGCTTCTTCTAAGCGTCTGTTGAGTACGGCGCCTTCGTGGGTGTGATCGCGGGCTTCCTCGCTGCATTCCTCTCCATGGCCATTGAAGTCTGAAATTCCACGTAGCAGTGCCGTGTGCTCGTGTTGGGGGTGGCTCACAAGCCAGCACAAGATATACTTCCGCAGCTTCACCGCAATATCTTAGATCCTGTCGAATGTCCCCACAACGACAAGGTGGTCCTGGCCTTGGATCTTCAAGGCGCATTCCATAACGTGAAACGCGAAGTAATCCAGCACCACCTCAGTCGCACCGGCTGTGGCCACAAAAAATCCATTACACAAGTCGTTTTCTTACAGACTGGCAAGCCTATTACGCACACAAGATGCAGAACACGGGCCACGCACCATCTGCTTGAGGGAAACACCTCAAGGCGCAGTCCTGTGTCCCCTTCTCTTAAATTTCAAAATGCTTCATCTTCCCTGGATGAATCACGCTCTTTACGCAATGATATTACAATCTGTACCCCGCAAGGCAACCTGCTCCACATGCAATCCTGTCTGCAAGCAGCGGCGACCCTAGTCGACGGCTACGCGACCTATTGCGGCCTCCAGTGCGCCCCCAGCTAAATCTGAATTTTTACATGTACGTCCCTCCCCTGGGGACACAACTACGCTTCGCATCAGTCTCCCCTCGGGACCGATCCGAGAAGCCAAGGAGATTCGCTCCTTCGCCTCTTTATACACCACCAACGCAAGGCCGACACCACGCTGGCCAAACTTCGCACGGTGGAATGCCAGATGGGCCGCATTGTCTGCCGTGTTTCCAACAAGCGGTGCGTATTACAAAGCAAGGATGCACTGCTGCTTGCCCATGGTGTTCGTTATGAGTAAAATCCTCTACTCGACCCTCTTGTTACATCTGCGCAAAACTATGATGACCATCTAGAGTTCATCTACCAAAATGTCATCATGCTGGCTCTCGACCTCCTAATCGCAACGTCCAACCAGATTGATGGATGGAAAACTTTATTAAGCAATTGAGTTTGGTCCGTTCAAGGTCTCAGGACCACCGCACAGCACTCACATTAAGCGTATGTGTCCAGGCCTCGTAGAATCATGGCACTAGCACCCCGATGTACAGAGCGAAGTTGCGTGCCTGGGTCTGGCGACGCAAGGCGGGCCTCCCATTCCTCCCATGTACCGATGGCGAGCTGTCCCTGCGGGAGAGGATAGGCAGGGCAGCCGAAGAGGATGTTGTCCAGGGTGGCGTGCGATTCTCCCCTGAGAGTACACTTGGGGAAACTGGAATGAAGTACTATAGAAGCGGAGGGGTCGGATGAGTTCGGGTCTGGAGTGCCTCCAGAGTGTTTCATGGGAGTGGAACAGGCGGGGGTGGGAAATCTGGTGGAGTCGACGGGGAAGGCGGGCTTATTTTGTGAGTACTGAGAGCGTGTGTGCCCGCTCGCTGGAGAAATTCTGGCTGGGTCTCCATGTGCCCGGCAAATAAGTCCTCGGGCTATGTTATCTAAGAGAACTTCTTGCTGGGCTAGTTGGTGATTCATTGTCAAACTAAAGGCGCCAAAAACCACACACACACACAAGACAAGAAAACGGGACAAAGCGCCACTCACAACTAGTTTATTTTTCAGTACCCATATACATATATACACTTAGCCAGCGCCTGCGCATGGAGCAAAACTACATATAAATGAGATGACGTACGCTCTAAAAACTTTTTTTCCGCCTGATACAGAGCAACAGATGTTTCACTGACACACGAACTTCCTTTCTTATTGATATAGAACGCTTCAATCAGCTCTCTGGCTTTGATATTGCTGCTTCTGGCAAGAATCCGCACTGAAGAGAAGCATGGCCGACAAGAGCGTGAAGGGCATGATCTGATATGTTTCGGCAAATTTGGGACCTCTTTATTTTGTTCTACGTTTCGTTCATGTTCCCTAATTCGCTCATTGACGCAGCGCCCTGTTTGTCCAATATAGGAACAACCGCACGACAGGGGTTTTTCGTAAACAACCCCTTCGGCACATTTCATGAAAGGTCGCCCATGCTTAGTACCACAGCCTCATACTTGTTCTTTTTCTTTTCTTTTCTCGATTCGAGGGCAAATGCTTCCGAGCTTCAGGGGGTCTGAAAAGACGAGCGGGACACTATGCCTGCTCGCAACCTTCTTCAGGTTGCGGGCCAATTTTTGCACGTGCGGCACCGCCACTGGTCTCACCTCTTCACGAGAGACCTCTGCCCCAGCTCTCACTGCCCTCATCTTCAACTTCTGTAAGAGGCTTTCGGCGACCCCTGTCACGAGCGAACCAGGGAATCCGGCTGAATCCAGCCTAGCCAATTGGTTGTCAAAACTCGGCCGCATCTTGTGAACGCATGACTTCCTAAGGGCGGACTCAAGGCACAGTGAAGCAATACTTCTTTTTACTAATTTGGAATGCGAAGAGTCGTATGGCAGAAGCCCTTTTTTTGCTCGCGGAGCGTAAGCCCAACAGACATGATCCGTAAAGAACTCAATTTTGATATCTAAAACTGTAAAATATTGTCCACCGGCAGTTCACACGTAAAATCTAAGCCTTTTCCGTGTTGTCTGAACAGAGATAAAACATTACGTGCAGCTTCAGCAAAGTTTAAGCTTGCGTCCTTGGTTAAAACAATCAAAAAGTCGTCCACGTATCTAAAGACTTTAAAAACAATGTTAGCTGGTAAAACCTGATGAAGGACTTGCTCCATTTGTGAAAGAAAAATGTTACATAAAACCGGAGCGACGCACGAACCAATACAAATGCCCGCTTTCTGCAGAAAAAACCGCTGGTCAAATGTTACAAAAGTGGACTCCAGGTAAAACGTTAAAATGGTTAAAAAATCATCAACAGAAATACCGGCAGAGTTCTGAAAGGAAATGGGATCATTTCTTTCAATACAATCCATGACAGCAGTAAATAAGGCATCATGAGGCACAGAATAAAACAGGTCAACAACATCCACGGAAAAGGCACGCCCAACATCAACCTCAGTTTTCAAGAATTCACAAACTTCGTTGGATCTTTTCGTTAAAAAGGGATCTTCTGCATCAAGTTTAGTCAAATGCTTCAACAGGTAAAGATAATCTGCTTCTGCCACGAACCCTTTTCAGTTACTATCGTTCTGAATGGCAAGCCTTCCTTGTGTGTCTTCACTGTAAAGAACACTTTGAGCGCTTTATTTTTGCTTTTGTCAAGTTCTTTAGCAAGCTTAACCAAACCCAGACGCTCACATAAAGCCATTGCACGACTTTTTACTTTTGTAGACTTTACAGGGATGGGTGAAAAATTCTTCTGAATCGCTTGGGCTGCTCTTATCGAGAAGCTATCCTCCGACATAACGACGAAACCACCCTCCTTTTCTGCTTGAAGGAGAGTTAGGGAATTATTGCTTAAGTAAGACACAATGGCACCAACAGACATATCTAAGCGTTGAGTACCCTATTGGAAAAATGACTATACTGGGCATACTGGAACATGGCATCCATCATAGTAGATTATGGTGATGGGAAAGCTGGGTACTGGCATGGTGGGCAATGGGCATGACGGGTAGTGGTCATTCTGTCATGGTGTACTGTCATGGTGAACTGTCATGGTGAAGTGGAGCTCTAAGGCTTACATTAGGTGAATCGCAGAGTAAATTTTCTAACCACACATTCTTAGGATGTGAGTGCATCAACACGCAGACTTAAATCAATCCTGTGATGATAGCCTATAATCTATTATAAGAAAGTCTTTTCCAGAGAACCGCCTTTTGTTCAGTTTCCTTGATAGCATAGTCAAAATTTCTGTGTACACTGGTGTAGTCGTCAAGCCTCATTGGCCAAAGCACAAATTGGCCCACAACCTGAAGAAGGTTGCGAGCAGGCATAGTGTCCCGCTCGTCTTTTCAGCCCATCTGAAGCTCGGAAGCATTTGCCCTCGAATCGAGAAAAGAAAAGAAAAAGGACAAGTAAGAGGCTGTGGTACTAAGCATGGGCGACCTTTCATGAAATGTGCCGAAGGGGTTGTTTACGAAAAACCCCTGTCGTGCGGTGGTTCCTATATTGGAGAAACAGGGCGCTGCGTCAATGAGCGAATTAGGGAACATGAACGAAACGTATAACAAAATAAAGAGGTCCCAAATTTGTCGAAACATATCAGATCATGCCCTTCACGCTCTTTTCGGTCATGCTTCTCATCAGTGCGGATTCTTGCCAGAAGCAGCAATATCAAAGCCAGAGAGCTGATTGAAGCGTTCTATATCAATAAGAAAGGAAGTTCGTGTGTCAGTGAAACATCTGTTGCTCTGTATGAGGCGGAGAAAAAGTTTTTAGAGCGTTCGTTATCTCATTAATATGTAGCTTTGCTCCTTGCGCAGGCGCTGGCTAAGTGTATATATGTATCTGGGTACTGAAAAATAAACTAGTTGTGAGTGGCGCTCTGTCCCGTTTTCTTGTCTTGTGTGTGTGTGTGTGGTTTTTGGCGCCTTTAGTTTGACAATGAATCACCAACTAGCCCAGCAAGAAGTTCTCTTAGGCTACATTTCTAGTACAGTGGGCCCTTCTATGTGTGTGCCGTCTCCGTGCTTCATTGACGATTGGATTACACGTGTCGTCGCCAACACCTGTCGCGCAAGGAGCATTGCTTTCTGCATCAAGAATGGATTGGTTCCCGCCGATGTGAGTGCCCTTTTTCGCCCAGTGTCTCCTTCCTGGGGACACGTGAAACGTATTAGCAAGATTCTGAGGTCTGAGGTATGGCGCCAAATTCGGCTGCTTAATGATCTCCTACGCACTCCTTGTCTGGCACAATATCCGGCTTGGCTTGCGGAAAGGATATCCGGACTGTCAAAAGGTTGGCCTCCCACATGACAGAAACACTCTGGATAAGCATGCTGAACAGTCTGCTCAAAGAAACAAGAAAAGACAGGAAGAAAGGTGGGAGTGGTTTGGTGATTGTGGGGGGGACATTGTTCTGCCACAGAAAGTTAGTTCCGTTCTCCAAAAAGGACCAAAGTTTGGCATTGAGCAAAAAGTGCCGCCGCATGAACTGGTAGCCGTAAATCGTCGAATCGCAAGGAAGGCTGATCCAGAAAAGCAAGAAATGTGCCTTCTGGAGGGTGTCGACTGTCTTCTGAAATCTCGCTACCCGAAGACTATACTCAACGCTAAGATATGTCTGTTGGTGCCTTTGTGTCTTACTTTAGCAATAATTCCCTAACTCTCCTTCAAGCAGAAAGGGAGGGTGGTTTCGTCGTTATGTCGGAAGATAGCTTCTCGATAAGAGCAGCCCAAGCGATTCAGAAGAATTTTTCACCCATCCCTGTAAAGTCTACAAAAGTAAAAAGTCGTGCAATGGCTTTATGTGACCGTCTGGGTTTGGTTAAGCTTGCTAAAGAAATTGACAAGAGCAAAAATAAAGCGCTGGAAGTGTTCTTTACAGTGAAGACACACAAGGAAGGCTTTCCATTCAGAACGATAGTAACTGAAAAGGGTTCCTGGCAGCAGCAGATTAGTCTTTACCTGTTGAAGCATTTTACTAAACTTGATGCAGGAGATCCGTTTTTAACGAAAAGATCCGACGAAGTTTGTGAATTCTTGAAAACTGAGGTTGATGTTGGGCGTGCCTTTTCCGTGGATGTTTGACCTGCTTTATTATGTGCCTCATGATGCCTTATTTACTGCTGTCAGGGATTGTGTTGAAAGAAATGATCCCATTTCCTTTCAGAACTCTGCCGGTATTTCTGTTGATGATTTCTTAACCATTTTAAAGTTTTACCTGGAGCCCACTTTTGTAACATTTGACCAGCGGTTGCTTGGATTAACGCCTTTAAATACTCATTTTTTCCACGCACCATTGAGGAGTGGAACAGGTGTCCGCCAGATCTCTTAACCAGAGCTGATTCTTTTGACTCTATGGTTTCTTCACAGCATTTAATTTGAGAGCCATTTATTTCTACGTTTACTTTTTGTATTTTGCATCTGAGCCTTGTATTTATTGCTGTATTTTGTGTTACAACTTGTATTTAACATTTTTCAATTTTGCTAAACCTGTTCTTTTTTGCATATATTATGTATTCGCCCCTCCTGCTTGGGCCTACTGTAGGCCTGCAGTATGTTCTAAATAAAAAAAAAATTTCTGCAGAAAGCGGGCATTTGTATTGGTTCGTGCGTCGCTCCGGTTTTATGTAACATTTTTCTTTCACAAATGGACCAAGTCCTTCATCAGGTTTTACCAGCTAACATCGTTTTTAAAGCCTTTAGATACGTGGTCGACTTTTTCATTGTTTTAACCAAGGACGCAAGCTTAAACTTTGCTGAAACTGCACTAATGTTTTATCTTTGTTCAGACAACATGGAAAAGGCTTAGATTTTACGTGTTAGCTGCCGGTGGACAATCTTTTACACTTTTTAGATATCAAAATTGAGTTCTGTACGGATCATGTGTGTTGGGCTTACGCTCCGCGAGCAAAAAAGGGCTTCTGTCATAGGACTCTTCGCATTCCAAATTAGTAAAAAGAGGTATTGCTTCACTGTGCCTTGAGTCCGCGCTTACGAATTCATGCGTTCACAAGATGCGGCCGAGTTTTGACAACCAATTGGTTAGGCTGGATTCAGCCGGATTCCCTGGTTCGCTCGTGAGAGGGGTCGCCGAAAGCCTCTTACAGAAGTTTAACATGAGGGCAGTGACAGCTGTGGCAGAGGTCACTCGTGAAGAGGTGAGACCAGTGGCGGTGCCATACGTGCACAAATTGGCCTACAACTTGGAGAAGGTTGCGAGCAGGCATAGTGTCCCGCTCGTCTTTTGAGCACCCCTGAAGCTCGGAAGCATTTGCCCTCGAATCGAGAAAAGAAAATAAAAAGAGCAAGTAAGAGGCTGTGGTACTAAGCATGGGCGACCTTTCATGAAATGTGCCGAAGGTGTTGTTTACGAAATACCCCTGTCGTGCGGTTGTTCCTATATTGGACAAACAGGGCGCTGCGTCAATGAGCGAATTAGAGACCATGAACGAAACGTAGTACAAAATAAAGAAGGCCCAAATTTGCCGAAGCATATCAGATCATTCCCTTCACGCTCTTGTCGGCCATGCTTCTCATCAGTGCCGATTCTTGCCAGAAGCAGCAATATCAAAGCCATAGAGCTGATTGAAGCGTTCTATATCAATAAGAAAGGAAGTTCTTGTGTCAGTGAAACATCTGTTGCTCTGTATCAGGCGGAAAAAAGTTTTTAGAGCGTTCGTTATCTCATTGATATGTAGTTTTGCTGCTTGCGCAGGCGCTGGCTAAGTGTATATATGTATCTGGGTACTGCAAAATAAACTAGTTGTGAGTGGCGCTTTGTCCCGTTTTCTTGTCTTGTCTTGTCTTGTGTGCGTGTGCGTGTGCGTGTGTGTGTGTGTGTGTGTGTGTGTGTGTGTGTGTGTGTGTGTGTGTGCGCGCGCGCGTGTGCGCGTGTGCGTGTGTGCGTGTGTGCGTGTGTGCGCGTGTGCGCGTGTGCGTGTGTGTGTGGTTTTGGTTTTGGTTTTGTGGGGTTTAACGTCCCAAAGCGACTAAGGCTATGAGAGACGCCGTAGTAGAGGGCTCCGGAAATTTCGACCACCTGGGGTTCTTTAACGTGCACTGACATCGCACAGCACACGGGCCACTAGAATTTCTCCTCCAAAGAAATTCTAGCCGCCGCGGCCGGGATCGAACCCGCGTCTTTTGGGCCACCAGCCGAGCACCATAGCCACTGAGCCACCGCGGCGGCTGTGTGTGCGTGTGTGCGTGTGTGCGTGCGTGCGTGCGTGTGTGTGTGTGTGTGTGTGTGTGTGTGTGTGTGTGTGTGTGTGTGTGTGTTTGTGTGTGTGTGTGTGTGTGTGTGTGTGTGTGTGTGTGTGTGTGTGTGTGTGTGTGTGTGTGTGTGTGTGTGTGTGTGTGTGTGTGTGTGTGTGTGTGTGTGTGTGTGTGTGTGTGTGTGTGTGTGTGTGTGTGTGTGTGTGTGTGTGTGTGTGTGTTTTGCCGCCTTTAGTTTAGCTATGTTATCAGCGGCCTCATTTCCGGAATTTCCAGAGTGAGCCGGCACCCGCACGAGCTCAATAGGCCTGTTGGAGTTTAGAGTGCACATTCTCAATAACTGCCACACGGGGGTGAGGGGATGTCTTGTCACCAATTCCAAAACGGTCATTCTTAAAAGGATCGCGAAACACATTCTCGGTGCATTGTTTTCTCTGCTGGTTGCATAGAATGACTTATAGTGATGTTATTACCATTGGTCGTACGGTGTATATTGCTGTTTTTAATAATGTAGTTAGCACGCAAAAACAAATTTATGGCGCTGATGGCGTCACCATTGTTGTTGCGACTGAGAGAAGGATGAAAGGAAAGTGCGCGTGCCTGCCGACCTGCTCGCCGAGCCACCACCGGTGCCACGTGCAGATAGGAGAGAGTTATGAGATGAAGGGAGAGTAAAAGAAAAGACGCGCGTCGCAACAATCACATCTGCCTATGCGAAGACGCTGGCTTAGACAACATATACCCCAAGATCCCCACCCTCAGTGGCGGTTTTCAGCAGAGAATGTGACATCACCGGGTGCAAGCTTGCTGATTGGACAAACACTAAATATACAACAAACTGCGTTAATAAATTAATATACGTTTTGTCATATTTTGAGGTTTTGTATTAGATCAACAAAACCAACACGTCTGCCTTGCTTAAAATTACTTCGAAAGAAACAAGACAAAGAAAAACATAACCAGAGGCTCTGGCTATTTTGCTGCATCGCAGGACTTTTCACCTCTCCGTACACGTCTATGAAATAGGAAACAGCGCTGTACCTGAGAACGACTTGGAGGAATCGACCTGATCGAGCCATTACATTCTACAAGCGTTCGTTTCGGTCCCAAGGAAGGACACAAAGACACAAGACGTTCGTTTCACATTTACCAGTGCGCATCGGTAGCTTGAGGAGGATCAGCGGGCGCGGCTGCCAGATCACGCCCCGTTCCCGTCATCAGAGCGCAGAGGCAGGGCACGGTACGCGGGGGCGGTAGCGGCACGCGCTGTGCTAGAAAGTGCCTTGCGTTCGAGTTTGAATAAGTCAGGGAAGGCCATTGATCAATGTTCCCGTCTGCGCCATCGACGTGATGGTGAAGCATCGCTGGACCAGCTGGGCGTCCACATGGCTGTTGTAACCATAGAAACGCTGCCAGCCTCGTCAAGGATGAATTACAGCGAACAGACAACCATGATGGGCAAACTTCCTGGACGTACTCAGATAGGCTTTTTTGATTGGTCCTCTCCCAGTGTCGTCATTTCGAGAGCAAAATAGGAATGGGAAGCCCCGCCAAAATTATGTTGAGGGCTGCATTTTGTTTCGTTGTATTTTGAAATTTATTCCTTGAGTAACTCCCGTTCCTCTGCACCAATTTTCCTGTAATTCTTTTTGAGTCAGCATCTGCCTGACATAAAGAATCCACCTGAAGTATAGTCGGCATCCCTTCAAGCAGTGTTTCGCAGCACCTTTAACTTCGCCCACGGGGGCGTCCATCCAGAGACTTCTCAGCTTCGGCGTGATGAACTCTTTCCGGTGATGCACACCTTCCTACACCCCGGGGGGTGGTACACGACTGCAGTCGTACACAACACACAGTTAACGTGCTCACTTACAGCACAACAAGCCCGTCTCGTATATGTCGGCGTCTTATATATCTCGGCGGACACCTGAACCGCGCCCTAAGAGAAGGGACCAAGGTGGGAGTGAAATAGCAGAGAAAGAGGTGCCGTAGTGGAGGTCTCCAGAATAATTTCGTCCACCTGGGGATCATTAACGTGCACTGACACCGCACAGCACGCGGTCGCCTTTTGGGTTCCGCCTCCATAGAAACACGGCCACCACGGCAGGATTCGCTGCCACCTTCTACATGGCATGGGCGTGCCAATCAAGCCCGCCTATCGGTCCCAACCCCACTAGAGGGGACTGGGAGGCGGCCCTGCTCTGCTGTCAAGGCCTAAACGCCCAGAATGCCTTGGTCCAATGGAAGCGGGCGCCATTGCTTGCCAATGGAGCCCTGCAATAGGGGTTCCACCTAGTATAGTGAGGGGAGGGGGCCCATAGGGCTGTACCCCAATGACCTTTCTAACTATTAAATGCCTGATAAATTTTTCAACAACACCACGTGCAGCACGCCCTGTACGTCGATGACATCATCCTGTGGGCCGCGCAGGGCAGCATATTGGACAGTGAAACCAACCTGCAAACCGCGGTGACAATAGTAGACGGCTGCGTCCCCCGCTGCTGTCTACAGTGTTCCCCTCAAAATTCGGAATTTCTGCACCTCCTCCCTTCGCCAAAGAGCTAAGCTCAAATCTCTTTCCCTTGACAGTGGTCCCATAGGCGAAACTGACGAGATACGGGTACTCGGACTCTACATCCACAAGCACAAAGGGCCAGACGTTTTGGTCAAACTCTCTTAGGATGGGGGACCAGGTGGGCCACATGGTCCGCCAGGTTTCCAACAAACGCGGGGTGTTACGAAGTAAGGATGCCTTGCATCTGGCAAACGCCTTCGTGACCACATAGATTCTCTATTCGACTCATCTCCACCTACGGAAACAATACCCGGATGTCCGTGAGGTCTTTCTTCACAAACCTATTAAGCGTGCCCTGGACCTCCCCATCACTACTTCACACAGCCTGCTGATGGCCCTTGGGGTGGTGGATACTTTCCGGGAGCTCCGGGAGACGTGCCTTACAAACCAGCTCACCCGCTTGTCGCAAACAGAATCGGGTGGTGGTGGCGGTGAAAACAATTGCCGACGATTACGTTGCTTCTTAATGCGAAATTTGAGTGCAGCTCATCAGCTGTTTCAGTTTTTCGAATGATTGAGGCAAACAATTCGAGCGATACATGTATGTATACAATTACAAAGAACTTGTTATTTTTCACACATTTTCCTTCTTCATGGAACACTCCACTCACTGTTTTTGATTGTCATAGAGGAAGCTTTGTGTTAGGAGAAATAGATGGATAGATGCTCGACATCCTGCACCAATGCGTGGTTCTCAAAGAGGAGGTCTATGTAAGTATTTCGCGAGGTTGTCACAGTCGTTGGAGGCGTCACGAGGGAGAGGAACGGGATCTTCTCCCGCATAAGTAGTAAGAAATTCCTGTTTTCCTTTATATGTACATTAATGACCCCACCCACCCTGTCACCCTGGCAGGCGGCAGTTAGTGGTTGATCGCGAGACTTCGCGCTCCATTCTCAGCGCTAACGCATACGGCTAGCCCACATCTCTCTCTCATCACCGCACGTACCTTTACGCGCGATTCAGGTGTCTGTTGACCCAGGAGCCAGTAATGCGCACTTCCTTTCTTTAACATCATCGGACTGTAAAACATTATCATCGCCGACGCCAATGAACACGGTGAACGCCCACGGCCTATGGTTTTAGTGCCGCGTTTCTGCACCCTGGCTTCTTTAAGTCTCTCCGACTCACTTTCCATATCTGCCGACGAATTCCACCGAGCCGCCCCTTCTACATATACGATGCAACGCCGCCTCCTCCTCTGTTGTTGCAACGCTGTTTCACCGGTTTCTCCTCTGACGTCATTCCAGATGGCGCGGCGAGCGGTACTACCAGCTGCGGTGGTTGCTGGGCAACGGCTAAGCTCGCGGTGGGGCCACCGGCCACAGCGAAGCGGCCAGAATATGGCCGCTGTCGCTCTCGCTACAAAAGACTTCAGCGCCACTTCGGCCAACAAACAAGACGGCAGTCGCCAACAGAAACCAATCAACACACACAAAGAGAAGTTTATTGTGTACCGTCAGAGCGCACCCCCCCCCCCCCCACTTGGAAGGGGTTGATACAAAAGCACTGATAAAAAATTAGCTGTGGCTTAGCTCTGGTTAAGCCTCAGTGATTGCGAAAGCAATAGCTCCCTGGCTGCGCTTGGCTCTGCTGGTGGTTTGGCATGGCTTGGCCTTTTGTGCAACTAAAGGATTTACTCTGGACACAACATGGTTTGTACTGTTTGTTTATTCCAATGAGACTACTCTCGCTCACTGAACTTGTAGAACGCCGCCGGGCTCGCCATTCTGCGGCATAGGCGCGTTGCTTAGCCAACCGCTCTTGCCTTTCTTCATCAGAGGGAACGCGGGTCTGGCTTTTGACGCGTCGGGTGGAAGTGTGCTCCTCGATTTTTCGGCAAAAGGCATAGCCATTCACCCCAAGTCATGCAAGTTCTCACACAACGGCATCCGTGACGTTACAAGGACCGTGTGGATACCAAAATTTGAGGTGGAAAACCATTTTTTTCCAATTCTGAAGGGTTCTTCTACGAGCACCGTGTCGCTGCGAGCTAAGCCTAAAGATAGCAGGGCCTAGCGCCCGTGCTTAGGCGTGCTCCGGCGCGGTCATCGACCTCACCAAGGCCCTAGAGGCGAACTGTTTCAAGAAAATGGCGTCCGCTATGCATGTCGAAGTGGAGGGTGAAGATATCACGCCGGAGGAAGTTTCCGAGAAGTTTGGCTGGCGCGTCGCCGGAGAGAAGAAGACGCAGGATCAAGACAGCAAGCTAAGTCTAACGCCGCTGAACGGGGGGCCGGCGGCTGCCGGGTATCGTCGCCTGCAGCAGAAAAATTTCAAGAGCAAGCTACTCAGGGCAGCGAGGATGCCTGTGTTGCCGAGGCAAGATATCAAGATCGTCATGCGTCCCAGGGGAGGCCTGAGCCTTGGGAAAGTATCTAGAATCGAGATCAACCGAGCCATCATCGCAGCTGCGAAGGTGAGTGGCGAGGAGGTGACGCAAGATGTTATCTGCCCGAACAAACAGCAAAACATAGTCGTTATCAGTACGCGTAACCGAGAGAACGCCGACCGCTACTCGGCAGTCAGAAACCTCACTATCAGCGGCACGGCACACCAAGTAAGCGCCTACGAGACCGCCCCCCACGGCACCGTTAAGGGCGTCATTAGGGGTGTTCCGATGACGGACACTATTCAAGAAATCAACGACTATATCGTTCAACAGTATAATCGCACTGCTCTGCAAGCCAACCGCATCGGCAAGACGACAACGGTGGTAATCGCATTCGACGGCGACAAGGTCCCGAAATACGTCAGATACGGCAACCTGCGCTGGTCGAGTGTTCGCTGTATCGCAAGCAGATCGATATGTGCTACCGGTGTGGTCGCCTCGGTCACCGGATGGACGTTTGTCCCCGAAGACAAGATATGCCGTGGTTGCGGCATGAAGAATCCGGAAGAAAGCCACGTTTGCAGTAACCTCAAGTGCAGCCTCTGCGGGGGCAACCACCTCATTGCGGACATGGAGTGTAAAGCGAGATTCAAGACACCATACGTCGTTCGAAAACGGCGTTGGGAACGTCAGAAACGAGAAGAGGTGCAGCAGCAGCAGCAGCAGCAGCAGCAACCGAGGGGGCCAGCGTGGCAGCGCCGGTCGGGCGTCGCATCCGCTTCCAGACAAGGCGAGGGAGAAGCAAGAGCGATACCAGGTCACCATCGAGCTGGGGTTCGCAGGCGCGAATCTCGTTCGCGGTCCAAGTCGAAGACCCAGCGGAGCAACGGCGCCGAGAAACAGGTGGGCTGGGCAGCGGCGTCTCCCGCCGCTCTCGACAATAGCAATTTCCCTCCCTCCGTTCCTTCCACCCTTCCAAAGACAACGAGTGTAGACATTGTCTGGAACTCCAACAGATGATAGAGAGGCACAATAATCAAATCAAGTGCCAAAACGATCAGATTCAGGCAATGATGGAGCGCATCGAGACGCTCAGTAGAACAACGAACAGTGATACTGATGTCAGTGTACTGAAAAGGAAAGTACCCAAGAAAGACACCACCAGCACTGCTCCGGCGGCGACGAAGCCAACAACGCCGCCGGCGTTGACGCAGTCTGTGACGCAAGCTCCACCGACAGAAACGGCTGCTGTTGCCATAGAGGAAGGGAAGGTCGAGGCCACTGTTCCTCCGACAATAGAGTCGGTCATGAGCATGCTTACGCATATCTCCAGCCAAGTTTCTAACATGTCTGCGCAAGTGAACAGTCTAACAGTTAGAATCGATAATGTGGAGGCCAAATGCAGCCAACTCTCCGTTAGAGTTATGACGTTGGATGCAAAAAATAAGCATCTCACGGTTGCCAAGATGAAGTCACCACGACTTAATCTACGGGTCAGGCCGCGAAAAGTTGGTTCCGTGCGCAATTCTACCGCTAAAAAAAGTACACAATGACGAAGACTAAAGGACAGCAGACAGAGACTGCGACGTTACTTCAATGGAATTGTAGGAGTATTAGAAACAAGTTAGGGGAGTTACAACTTTACGTCGATAAATTGGACCAGAGACCGGAAATCATAGCGTTACAAGAGACCAACGGCCGAGCCAAGCTCGCGGGATACATTACGTATACGGACCCCAGCGAAAAGGGTACTGCGATCTTGGTCCGCAGCAACGTGGCGGCCACACAGCACGTGACCGCTCAGCGAGGCTGCGAATATACATTTATCGAAATTCACACCAGGAGAGTGGGGGGTGATAAGCACATGTTCGTCCTGAATGCGTATTGTCGACCGTCCTGCAGGGTCATTGACTTTCAAGACACCATATTGGACTGCATTAAAGAAGCGAGAACAAGACCGCTTTTAGTGCTAGGAGATTTCAACGCGGCCCACACGATGTGGGGTTACAAATATTCGTCGAAAAGAGGAAAACAATTGGTAAAGGCTATAGAGGATCACGACATGCAGGTGCTTAATGAACCGGGCGTACCGACCAGGACAGGCACTAGCACGGTCAGAGACACCACTCCTGATCGGACGTTAATTCGGGGGAACCTTGACGTTACTTGGCGTACCACGGGGGAAAATCTTGGCTCAGATCACGACATCATTTGTGTAACCCTCGGGGGGACCGACATCAAGGCGAAACTGGGTCAAGCCAACATCACAGGCTGGGACCGGTTACGTAGAAGCGCAGCCAGTGAAGGCGAGGACGAGGACCAAGACACCAAGACGTATGAGGCGTGGGCCAAAAAGCAAAGCGAGTTTGTAAAGAAATTTACGCAAAAGATTACTGCGATTACAAAAGTTCCCTTCGCAGACAGCAGGCTTAGCCACATGTGGGCGGCCAGGCACGGTCTTATTCGCAGGTGGAAGAGACAAATACATAACAAGAAGCTTCGCAGACGTATACATACGCTCAACAATCAGGCGGCCGAGTATGCGGAACGGCTATGCAGAGAAAATTGGATGAAGGTCTGTGACGACCTGCAAGGCACACTGTCTACAAAGAAGACCTGCAAGCTGTTGCGGCACCTCATAGATCCGTTAAAAAGCAAGAGCGCATGCGCTCGAGACCTCGAAAGAGCGATCTACAGTTACGACGGGGACGGGGAGAAGTTCATTCGTGAACTCACAAGTAAATACCTCGAGACCGAGAACAGCGGTAAACCGACTCCCGAGTATGAAGGGGATAGCAACGACGAGATGGACGAAGCCTTCACCGATCTGGAGCTGGTTGCGGCCATCGATGAAAGTAATCAAGGCAGCGCACCGGGCATTGACGGCATTACATACAAGATGCTAAAAAATATGAGCGACAAAAGCCGAGCTGAACTGCTAAACCTCGCCAACGCGTCCTGGGAGAATAGTTCGTTACCAAAATAATGGAAAGAAGGGGAGGTACGTTTCATTCCCAAGCCGGGGAAACCACCCCACGTCGACAACCTGCGCCCCATCTCCCTCACGTCGTGTGTGGGGAAGGTGGTCGAGCGTATGGTTTTCAAAAGACTACAGAGACATTTGGACGTCACTGATCAGATGCCACCGACTATGTACGGATTCCGAAGGCACCTGAGCACGCAAGACGTCTTGGTGCAACTACACGAGCTAGTTATCAAGCAAGCGAAGCCTCATACGCCAAGAGCTATCCTGGCGCTCGATCTTCAGGGGGCCTTCGATAACGTTACACACGAAAGTATCCTCCGTACCCTGCGCCAAACGGGGTGCTGAAAGCGCACCTTCAAGTATGTGCAGGATTTCTTAAGCAACAGAACGGCAACAATCAAAATTGGAGAAGAGCAGTCGAAACCAATAGCCCTGGGAGACAGAGGCACCCCGCAAGGGTCGGTTCTTTCGCCGCTTCTCTTCAACCTGGCTCTCCTCCCTCTCCCGACTTTGCTTCAAGACATAGAGGGCACAGATCACGCTCTTTACGCAGACGATATCACCTTGTGGACGTCGAGAGCGGGGTCGGAGAGTTGGATGGAGGAGACCCTTCAGAGAGTGGCAAAGACCGTGCACGAGTTCGCTCAATCGTGCGGCTTCAGTTGCTCGCCCCAGAAGTCGGAGTTACTCGTCATCAAACCAAGAAGAAAGGAGACGAAGAAAACGTCCGCATCACCGTCGATGGCGCGGACATAACGCCAACCACGCAAGCACGTATTTTGGGTGTCATCTTCCAGAACAAAGGCAAGGCGGGGGCATCTCTCGCCAAGATCAAGGTTTCAACGGAACAAATATCGCACATGATCAGAAGAGTAACGAACAGAAAAAGAGGATTCAAGGAGGACGATTCACTGACGTTCGTCCAGGTCTCCGTGACGTCGCGCATCGTTTACGCGGCGCCGTACCTGAAGTTACTCAAGAAAGACAGGGACCAGTTGAACATCATTATACGTAAGGCAACCAAGATGGCGCTGGGCATACCGGCGTATTCTTCGACCGACAAGCTTCTCGGCATGGCCAAGCACAACAACGTTGAAGAGTTAATAGAAGATCATCAGAGTTAATCAAAAAGTCCGGCTCAGTCAAACTTCGGCGGGACGTCGCGTTCTTGCCAGGTTGGGCTGGCAAGAGGCAGACCGAAAGGAAACGGGACCGTTACCCAGGTTGTGGGCGCATAAAATCGTGAGTAAACTGCTGCCTCGAAACATGACGCCGGGTCGTAACGACGGCCGCAGAGCGGCTCGAATAGCGGCCTTGACGGATACATTAGAGAAAATAGAAGAAGAGGAACAGGGTGTCAATCTCTTCACAGACGCTTCGTTACCCATGTTTTCATCGACAGCCACGCTGGCAGTTACGACGCGGGATATGCTCGTAACCTGCGCCTCTATTGAGACGTCTTTTCCAGAGGTGGCAGAAGAGGCCGCGATAGCGCTTGCACTCGCGCAGCCCAAAGTGGGAAGAATTGTCACCGACTCGCAAAAGGCGTATAACAGTTACAGAAAAGGTTTGGTGTCTCGTGCTTCACTAGGAATTCTCAAAAGTAAACGCGACTTTCCTGAAAGGAAAGTTGAGTTGATATGGACACCGGCTCACTCTGGGCTGGAGGGCAACGAGTTTGCCCACCAGTTCGCCCGAGAGATGGAACACCGGGCAGAGGAAGGTGAGCCACAGTCCATTATTAGTTATAAGGAAATTACGAACTATTACAAGATGGAGAGGCGACGTTACCCCGATCCTCACAAATCGCTTACCAGAGAACAGCAAGCGATCTACCTCTTACCTGCCCCACTACCCCACCCCATCCCTCATCCTCCTTTACCGAGCGACGGGAGACCTTGATATCAGCCCCGCCGCGGAAGACCAGCTCGTCCTGATCTCCGGGGGCCAGGCGGCCAGGGATGCATATGGGTCCCGTGAAGAGGGAACCACTCCCATCGACGGCGTCTAAGCAGACGTCGTATTTAGCCCGAGCAAATAAAGTTCTTTCTCTCTCTCTCTCTCTCTCTCTTGCCTTTCTTCATCTGTCTCCTCGGCACGGCGCCGGCGTTTGCGCGCAGCACGTCGCTCTAGCGACGCCTTGTATAACTCCTCAGACATGACTAAGCGGAGCGCGCCTGCGCCTCACGCGGCGGGCCGAGGAGGCCGTCATGTGGTAGCCGCCGCGCCGAGCAAAGGAACGACTACGGCCGAACAGACGAGTTGGGGCCCCTGCTCTCCTCTGGTCGTGACGTCACGCTGTCACGTGGTCGTGCGCCACAGCTGCGCCGGAGTGAAGGAACGACCTCCACCGACGGCATGTGCTAGCAGTATTGCTTTCGCAATAAAACTGCAAGACACAGATAGGCACTGCAGATACGCATATCTGGCCTACAAACAAAATGCAGCGATAAGCATTACAAGATTGCTTTCGGTAAAGTCACCACTCCTCACCGATATGCTTTAACGCCCTGATATTGGGCGGTCTATAGCGTGTTGGCTAATCGCAAGCCCACCTTTACTATTTAGGGTATATTTGAAGAACACTTCCCAGCAACAACTTGCCAATCTTGAACTCGGCTGGTCGCGCTAAGCTTTTATTTCCCTTCCTATATAATACAGGCACAACTTGTGGTTCCAAAACAGAGACTACAGTCCTGTCGAGCCTGCTATGAATGAAAAAATCGGTTGGGGCTTTGCTAAGGTTAAGCTTGAATATCTCGAAGGGAGAAGCTGCTGTGATCCGCGATAAACACGCGCTTGCGGCGAACGTCAAACGATGACGCATAGCGCGCGGCAGCGTGCGCCTGTTCGACGTTTTAGAGCGCAGCTCTTTGGCGTCCGTTCCTGGGTTTCGCGTCGTCGTCGGCGTCGGCCTCGTAACCAGCTCCGCCCCCCTTTCATCCCCCCAGCGCTATCGGCGTCAGCGGCATCAGTCAGTCGCTGCTATCTCTTCCCTCCTCCCTTTATCGTGTTGTCCGCTTGCTGCGCGCGCTTCTGCCCCCATCGTTTGCCGCTGGGTGTACACGCCGCCCCCCTCCCCCCTCTTCCTGCGAGTCTCCGGTTGTCAAAGCGCCGGCTCGAACTTAATTCCTTTCTTCGCTCCTCCTCCAATGCAACCCCTGTGCGGTGGCAATCAGAGAGCCAGATCGGTGGCGGCGGATCTGTATATGTGCACCGCCCGAGCCGAAATTGCGAATACGTGCGAAAAATAAAAAACAAATTCTGTGATAGCGCATACATGTGTTGCTCGATTTCTTTGCCTCAATCTATCGAAAAGGTGAAACAGCTTATTTGCTGCGCTCAAATTTCGCATTAGGAAGTAACGTAATCGTCGGAAATTTTTTTGTTTTTGCGACTGAGAGAAGGATGAAAAGGAAATTGCACGGGCATGCCAACTGGCTCCAGGCGAGCCACCGCCACCGTCGCTGCCACGTGCAGATAGAGGAGAGTTAAAAGATCAGAGGAAAGAGAAAAAAAATGGGCAAGCGCCCTATATACCCCTCTTTCAAATGCACAGTGCACACGACTGCGGCGAAAGATCAAAGGGCGGCGAGGAGGAGAAACGGCGGCTAGGAGGAGAAACAGCGGCGATGAGGAGAAACAGCGGCGCACATGCGCAGTAGCCTGCGCCGTGCGTGACATCACTCGTGCTCCGACGTACGCCGGCTCATGCAGAGCGCGGTGTTGACTAGCGTAGTGAAGGTTTTCGCTTCGAAATTCAGGGGCACTTTGTTGACCTGAAGTACGGTGAGGCGAAAGCTTATGCGCGGTGTTGCGGCTTGTGTCACTTGTGTGTGGTTAAGATGTTAAGCTTCGTGCTCTAAAAGTAGAACGCGACAGTATCTTGCAACACTGCCAAGAAGCCCACAGAAAGCCATCACCTGTTCGGCTGTACGCCTTGCTCCTCGGTAAATTGGTTTTTAAGGAAAGGAAATGTATCTGTCTCGGTGGACGCCTTAACGGTGGATGCACCCTTGAAGCTGCGAAAGTACTAAAGCGGAAGCTTGGAAAGGGGAAAATAAAAGCGCAACTTCCTCCCCCTCTTAGCAACTGGCGCGCCAGTGGGGGCGCTGCTGTGCATAGCAACCCTGACGTCACAGAGCAGCGGTAAAACGAGCGCACGCGCACCGGTGGTGGCAGCTACACCACCGCTCCTTCGCCAGACGTCTCGTTGCAGTCGAGTGAGTGAGACGCATGGCTCCGAAGCGGCCCAGTGATTCCGCGCCATGGGCTTCGGGCAAGCGGTGGTGGTGGTGAAAAAAAATTTTAATACTCATAGAGAGTTTGGGGATCTCAAGACCCCGCTACATGGTCGGTATCCTTAGTCCGGGAAACCGCACGACTAGGCCCCGTCTCGCACCCGCTTTACTAGAGCCTTTTGGGACTCCAGTGGGGAGCAGTTGAGGAGGGCAGTCTCCCATGCCTCTCGGGTGGGGGTGGGGTAAGGTGAGGATTCTGAGTACATGCCCACACCATGTTAAAGCTATCGCAGAACTCTCCACAGTGCGGGCAGCGCCCATCCGTGTTCGGATCGAAGTGTTTTGTTATGGCAGGACAGAGAAGAATTCCTCTGCAGGCGCCGCAGAGTTCGCTCCTTACTCAGCCCTTACTCAGCCCTTTGGCAGGTGCCGGGTAGATACGGTGGCTGTCACAATAATGAATTGGGATTTCGCGGAACCGCAGAAGCGGTTTATGAGCTTCTGAGCCAGAAAAGCTAGGATGAGGAGCCCGGTGTGTGAGCGCTCGAGCGGCCACACAAGCGGCAGTGGGCAGGTAAATTGGCTTTCGAGGAAAGGAAATGGCGCAGTATCTGTCTCACACATCTCGGTGGACACCTGAACCGCGCTGTAAGGGAATAGATGAAAGTAGGAGAGAAAGAAGAAAGAGAGAAAGAGGTGCTGTAGTGGACGTCTCTGGAATAATTTCGACCACCTGGGGATATTTATATGTGCACTGACATCGCACAACACACGGGCGCCTCTTGCGTTTCGCCTGCATCGAAACGCGGCCGCAGCGGTCGGGTTCGAACCCGGGTACTCTGGCTCGGTAGACGGGCGCCTTAACACTGAGCCACCGCAGCGAGTGCGGTATATCCTGGACTCACCCTGGACTCCCTCGGAATCAGAATACCGGCCCATGACCTAACCCTCCTCGCCATCCCATGACCCCTTCACCGGGAGCTGCTCACCAAGTCGCCCTCATGGAAGAGCGCGTATGTATCCATCCAAGTGGAGATGCGCCCTCCACGTCCGCCCTCTTTCCGCGAACATGAGCCGTGAAGACAATAATGGCCGGCGCCTGGCGCGGGCGGAAGCCTTGGCCCGCCGCTATGAATCGAAAGCTGGCGTGTTCTACGTGGATGCCTCCGGCCCCCACCATGGCGTACGGTACACGGCCGTAGTCGTCCACCAATCCAAAACAGTGAACGGCCTTACTTTACGAGCCAGTGACATAAAACACGCGGAGGATTTTGCCGTTGCGTTGGCTGCATCTGATCCCACTTCAAAAACAATTATTTGCGACTCGCGAGGGGCATGTCGGAACGTCGAGCAGGGCGGGGTGCTATAGGTAAACTACCGCATTCTCCGAAACAGCATATACACCGGGGAGCCCACTCACTGGCGTATCGTTTGGGCTCCTCCTCGCATGGGCCTTGGGACAAATGAGGTGGTGGTGGTGAAAACATTTATTACGAATGAGTACTATCTTAAAGCGGCATTTGACAATGTAACACATGAGATCATACTCACTAACCTAAGTCACACCGACTGTGGCCTTAACACATTCCAATAAATAAGCCAATTTTTAATGGATCGTCAATACCCCTCAAGGGTCCGTCCTTTCCCCCTTTCTCCTTAACATAACCCTCATACCCCTCGCCCGGAAATTGGCAACAATTCCCCACCTCAAGCACACTCTTTATGCCGACGATATCACCCTGTGGACCACCCACGGCAGTGACGGCGACATAAAGAACACCTTACAGGAAGCAGCCACCCTCACCCAAAATTACGCACGGACCATCGGACTGTCTTGCTCCCCAGAGAAGTCCGAACTGCTCCTCATCCGGCCTAAGAACCACCGCTGTCCCCGCTCCCCCATTGCCATTGAATTGAATGGTTACCCGGTACCTGAGGTTGGCACCCTCCGTGTATTGGGCCTGCACATCCAGAACGATGGCAAAAACACTACTACCCTCAAGAAACTCAAGCAGGTTGCAGGCGCGATATCGCACCTCATCCGCAGGGTTTCGGGACATCATAGAGGCATGAAGGAGCGCGACCTATGTCGCCTCATTCATGCCTTTGTCCTCAGCCGTGTACTGTATACTACCCCATATTTACAACTATCCAAACATGACATAAACGCTTTGGATGCTTTGATTCGCAAGGCATTCAAGGTAGCACTTCATCTTCCCCTCAACACACCCACAGACAGATTACTTGGCCTGGGCCTCCACAACACGATCGGGGAACTGGTGGAGGCCCACCGACAGGCCCAATACATCAGGCTCACAAAAACTTCCACAGGTCGGTATATCCTGGACTCCCTGGGAATCAAAATACCGGCCAACGACCCAACCCTTCTCGCCATCCCACGATCCCTTCACCGAGAGCTTCTCATCAGGCCGCTCCCGAGGAATATGCACCCGTCCCACCATGAGCAGCGCCGCAGAGCCCGTGCGAAGGCACTCCATCGAGCGTACGGCCCCCAGCCGGACGCCGTATGGGTGGACGCTGCCTGCACGGGTGATGAAGCGACAGCAGCTGCGGTGGACTCCTCTTCATCCACCCTCCTCACACTACCTCTCCCTCCAGATACGTCCCCAGAGGCTGCAGAGGAAGCCGCCATTGCACTTGCTATAACCCGCACGGAAGCCCGGTATATTTTAACTGACTCTAAAACTGCAATTCTAAATTTCGCTCGAGGCCGAGTTCATGTCCCTGCTTTTGGCATACTGGACTCGCCCGATGCACCCCCGCCCCGCCAAGTGGAGCTGATATGGGTGCCTGCGCACTCCGGGAATCCCGGAAACGAGGCCGCCAACCTTTTAGCCTGAGGTTCTTTAAACCGGGCTCAGGTGGCCTCGGATCGGGGATTCACGAAGGATCGCATGCACTCATTCAGTGAGCTGACCCAGGCATACAGAGCCTCTCGCCAGCTCTACCCCCCGCCCCACCCCTCCCTAGATAACAGACACGCAACACTCTGGCGCAGATTACAAACACATACTCTCCCCTCGCCCCTTACCCTAACCCACTATCATCCCTCCTTCCCCACTCCTGCTTGCGCCCTATGCCCAGAACCCTTCGCTTCTTCCCTCCACATCCTTTCCCTCTGCCCGGCGGACCCTCCCCCGCGGGACCTAGAGAACCTCAAGACCTGGGAGGACTGGGAGACCCTGCTGCACTCGGAGGACCCGGCCGTGCAGACCATCGCCACCGGCCGTGCTGCCAGTGTTATAGACCTCAGGAACATAAACACTTGAGTGCAGTGGGGTCGTGCGGGGACCCTGGGGCGTGCCCCGAATTCCTTTGTAAATAAAGTTTTCTCTCTCTCTCTCTCTCAATCCTACATTCGAATTCAAGATAGAGACCATGGTCCTTACCTACTCGGCACGCGGGGAACCCCTCAAGGCGCGGAACTTTCCCCGCTGCTCTTCAATCTGGCCATGATGCACCTGCCGGCCCAGCTGAGTGGTGTCGCCGGCGTGCAGCACGCCCTCTACGCCGATGACATCACTCTGTGGGCCACGCAGGGCAGCACAGGAGACATTGAAACCAGCCTGCAGACAGCGGAGACGATAGTAGACCGCTACGCCCGCCGCTGCGGTCTTCAATGTTCCCCTCAAAAATCGGAATTTGTGCACCTCCGCCCCTCACAGAAGTGCACAACTAAAATATCTCTCTCTCTTGAGAGAGGTCTCATACGCGAAAGTGATGAGATACGGGTACTCGGACTCTACATCCACAAACACAGGTGGCCAGACACTACATTGGCCAAACTCCGTAAGGTGGGGGACCAGGTGGGCCGCATGGTCCGCCGGGTTTCCAACAAACGCGGAGGGTTACGAAGTAAGGATGCCTTGCGGCTGGCAAACGCCTTCGTAACTAGTCGAATTCTCTATTCGACTCCTTATCTCCACCTACGGAAACAAGAGGAGGATGCCCTTGAGGTCATCCTTCGCAAAATTGTTAAACGTGCCCTTGACCTCCCCATCACTACTTCAAACAGCCGGCTTATGGCTCTTGGGGTGGTGAATACTTTCCGGGAGCTCCGGGAGGCGCACCTTACAAAACAGTACACGCGCTTGTCGCTAACGGAGTCGGGTCGCCGCCTTCTTGCTCGACTCCATATCCAACACACCCCTCCAATGGAAGGCAGGTTTCGTATCCCGGAACTGTGGAGACGTGCCCTCCACGTGCGGCCTCTTCCAGCAAACATGTCACATGAAGACCATAATGGTCGGCGCCTGGCACGAGCGGAAGCGCTAGCCCGATATTATGACAACAAAACAGGTGTATACTACGTGGACGCCTCCGGCCCTCACCACGGGGGATGGTACACGGCCGCGGTAGTTCACAACAGCAAAACAGTTAACGGCCTAACTTTGAGAGCCCGCAGTGCAACACAAGCAGAAGAGGTCGCGATTGCTCTCGCGGCCTCACATTCCAATTCAAAATACATAATAACCGACTAGCGAGGGGCCTGTCGGAACGTCGAACAAGGCTGCACTCCCTTCCTAGCCTATCGAATATACCAAAATTGCATACGGGATACGGACCCCGCACACCGTTACCTCATATGGGCCCCTGCTCATCAGGGGTTGGCAGGAAACGAGGCAGCAGACGCAGCCGCCCGCGCGCTCTCTCACCGGGCTGTTTTCTCCTCCCCATCCGATCAGGAACCCGATTTTAATCGGATCTATACATTCAAAGATATTACAACATATTATCAAAATTGTCATCGCCTTTACCCTAGCCCATGTAAAGGCCTGAAGAAGGCGGATGAGCGGCTCCTTCTCCGCCTTCTCACCAATACATTCCTGTGCCCGGCAGCGCTAAAACATTTTCACCCCTCCTTTAGCGGCAGCTGCCCACACTGTAGTGCAGTGTCTTCTGACACCTATCACATGGTGTGGGCCTGCCCTTCCAACCCCGCTATTCCCCCCATCCCCAATCCAACCCGGGAGGACTGGGAGGAGACCCTGCTCGGCTGCCACGACTTACAGGCCCAACAAGCCTTAGTCGGGCGCGCCCGGGCGGCGGCAACCGCCACTGGAGTCCCATACTAGGGACCTCCACCTAGTGTTTCTAAGGATCGGTATCTTACGGGCTCATCCAAACATACCTCCAGTTCATTCGTAATAAATGTTTTCATTACCACCACCATTACGAATGAACAGGAGGTATGTTTGGATCAGCCCGTAAGGGACCGATCCTTACAAACACTAGGTGGAGGTCCCTAGTATGGAACCCCAGTGGCGGTTGCCGCTGCCCGGGCGCGCCCGACTAAGGCTTGTTGGGCCTGTAAGTCGTGGCAGCCGAGCAGGGTCGCCTCCCAGTCCTCCCGGGTTGGGTTGGGGATGGGGGGAATAGCGGGGTTGGAGGGGCAGGCCCACACCATGTGATAGGTGTCCGAAGACACTGCACTACAGTGTGGGCAGCTGCCGCTAAAGGAGGGGTCAAAATGTTTTAGCGCTGCCGGACACAGCAATGTATTGCTGAGAAGGCGGAGAAGGAGCCGCTCATCCGCCTTCTTCAGGCCTTTACATTGGCGAGGGTAAAGGCGATGACAATTTTGATAATATTTTGTAATATCTTTGAATGTATAGACCGGATTAAAATCGGGTTCCTGATCGGATGGGGAGGAGAAAACAGCCCGGTGAGAGAGCGCGCGGGCGGCTGCGTCTGCTGCCTCGTTTCCTGCCAACCCCTGATGAGCAGGGGCCCATATGAGGTAACGGTGTGCGGGGTCCGTATCCCGTATGCAATTTTGGTATATTCGATAGGCTAGGAAGGGAGTGCAGCCTTGTTCGACGTTCCGACAGGCCCCTCGCGAGTCGGTTATTATGTATTTTGAATTGGAATGTGAGGCCGCGAGAGCAATCGCGACCACTTCTGCTTGTGTTGCACTGCGGGCTCTCAAAGTTAGGCCGTTAACTGTGTTGCTGTTGTGAACTACCGCGGCCGTGTACCATCCCCCGTGGTGAGGGCCGGAGGCGTCCACGTAGTATACACCTGTTTTGTTGCCATAATATCGGGCTAGCGCTTCCGCTCGTGCCAGGCGCCGACCATTATGGTCTTCATGTGACATGTTTGCTGGAAGAGGCCGCACGTGGAGGGCACGTCTCCACAGTTCCAAGATGCGAAACCTGTCTTCCATTGGAGGGGTGTGTTGGATATGGAGTAGAGCAAGAAGGCGGCGACCCGACTCCGTTAGCGACAAGCGCGTGTACTGGTTTGTAAGGTGCGCCTCCCGGAGCTCCCGGAAAGTATTCACCACCCCAAGAGCCATAAGCCGGCTTTTTGAAGTAGTGATAGGGAGGTCAAGGGCACGTTTAACAATTTTGCGAAGGATGACCTCAAGGGCGCCCTCCTCTTATTTCCGTAGGTGGAGATAAGGAGTCGAATAGAGAATTCGACTAGTTACGAAGGCGTTTGCCAGCCGCAAGGCATCCTTACTTCGTAACCCTCCGCGTTTGTTGGAAACCCGGCGGACCATGCGGCCCACCTGGTCCCCCACCTTACAGAGTTTGGCCAATGTAGTGTCTGGCCGCCTGTGTTTGTGGATGTAGAGTCCGAGTACCCGTATCTCATCACTTTCGCGTATGGGACCACTCTCAAGAGAGAGAGATATTTTAGTTGTGCACTTCTGTGAGGGGCGGAGGTGCACAAATTCCGATTTTTGAGGGGAATATTGAAAACCGCAGCGGCGGGCATAGCGGTCTACTATCGTCGCCGCTGTTTGCAGGCTGGATTCAATGTCTCCTGTGCTGCCCTGCGTGGCCCACAGAGTGATGTCATCGGCGTACAGGGCGTGCTGAACGCCGACGACACCACTCAGCTGGGCCGGCAGGTGCATCACGGCCAGATTCAAGAGCAGCGGGGAAAGTACCGCGCCTTGAGGGGTTCCCCGCGTGCCGAGTAGGTAAGGACCATGGTCTCTATCTTGAATTCGAATGTAGGATTGACGATCCATTAAAAATTAGCTTATGTATTGGAATGTGTTGAGGCCACAGTCTGTGTGACTTAGGTTAGTGAGTATGATGTCATGTGTTACATTGTCATCATCATCATCAGCCTGACTGCACCCACTGCAGGGCAAAGGCCTCTCCCATGTCTCTCCAATTAACTCTGTCCTTTGTCAGTTGCCGCCACTGTATCCCCGCAAACTTCTTAATCTCATCCGCCCACCTAACTTTCTGCCGTCCCCTGCTACGTTTGCTTTCTCTTGGAATCCACTCCGTTGCCCTTAAGGACCAGCGGTTATCTTGCCTTCGCATTACATGCCCTGCCCAAGCCCATTTCTTCCTCTTCATTTCAACTAAGATGTCATTAACCCGCGTTTGTTCCCTCACCCACTCCGCCCGCTTTCGATCTCTTAACGTTACACCTATCATTTTCATTTCCATAGCTCGCTGCGTTGTTCTCAACTTAAGCTGAACCCTCGTTGTTAGCCTCCACGTTTCTGCCCCATAGGTGAGTACCGGTAGGATACAGCTGTTGTATACTTTTCTCTTCAGGGATATTGGTAAGCTACCATCCATGATCTGAGAGAACTTGCCATATGCGCTCCACCCCATTCTTATTCTTCTAGTTATTTCCCTCTCATGATCCGGATCTGCGGTCACTACCTGCCCTAAGTAGACATATTCTCTTACTACTTCCAGCACCTCGCTACCAATGGCGAACTGCTGTTCCCTTGCTAGGCTGTTGAACATTACTTTGGTTTTCTGCGTGTTAATTCTTAGCCCCACCGTTCTGCTCTGCCTGTCTAACTGATTGATCATGCTTTGCAGTCTTGTCCTGAGTGGCTTAGCAAGGCAATGTCATCAGCGAATCGCAAATTACTCAGGTATTCTCCATTAACTCTTATCCCCAACTGTTCCCATTCCAGACCCCGGAATACCTCCTGTAAGCAGGCAGTGAAGAGCATTGGCGAGATCGTGTCTCCCTGCCTGACACCTTTCCGTATTGGAATTTTATTGCTGACTTTATGGAGAACTATAGTAGCTGTGCAATCGTTATAAATATCTTCCAATATTTTCACATAGCACTCTTCTACACCCTGATTCCGCAATGCCTGCATGACATCTGACGTTTCCACTGAGTCCAATGCTTTCTCGTAATCAATGAAGGCTATAATAGGGGTTGGTTATATTCTGCGCATTTCTCTATCACCTGATTCATAGTGTGAATGTGATCTATTGTCGAGTATCCTTTACGAAAGCCTACCTGATCATTTGGTTGACTAAAGTCCAAGGTTGTCCTGACTCTATTAGCGATTACCTTAGTAAATACCTTGTAGGCAACGGACAATAAGCTGATTGGTCTGTAATTCTTCAAGTCCTTGACGTCTCCTTTCCTATGAATTAAGATAATGTTAGCGTTCTTCCAAGCTTCTGGTACTCTCGAGGTCACAGGGCATTGCGTATACAGGGTGGCTAGTTTTTGTAGCACAATCTCTCCTCCGTCCTTCAACAAATCTGCTGTTGCCTGATCCTTACCAGCTGCTTTCCCTCTTTGCATTGCTCCTAAGGCTTTCTTTACTTCCTCCTTCGTTACTGGCAGGATGTCCCACTGCAGTGCTCGACTGCCTCCC
This sequence comes from Amblyomma mixtum, assembly GCF_055824585.1. Classification (NCBI taxonomy): domain Eukaryota; kingdom Metazoa; phylum Arthropoda; class Arachnida; order Ixodida; family Ixodidae; genus Amblyomma; species Amblyomma mixtum. The sequence goes on from NC_143018.1 coordinate 83,022,655, forward strand.
TCAGTAACTTGATGATTAGATTCGCTACTGTATAGATTTTTGTAGAACACTTCGGCTAATTCAACTATCTTATCCATATTGCTGATGACATTGCCTTGTTTGTCTTTTAGCGCATACATCTGGTTTTTACCTATGCCCAGTTTTCTCCTCACTGATTTTAGGCTACCTCCGTACCTTAGAGCATGCTCGATTTTCTCCATGTTAAACTTTCTTATGTCGGCTGCCTTGCGCTTATTTATTAACTTCGATAGCTCTGCTAGTTCTATCCTGTCTGTGGAGTTAGACGTCCTCATGCTTTGACGTTTCCTAATCAGATCTTTAGTCTCCTGAGATAGCTTGCTGGTATCCTGTCGAACAATCCTACCACCTACTTCTGCGGCGCACTCTGTAACGATAGATGTAAGATTATCATTCATTCTTTCAACACTACGGTCGTCTTCTTCAGTTAAAGCGGAAAATCTGTTTTGCAGCGACATTCTGAATTCCTCTACCTTCCCTCTTAATGCTAACTCGTTAATAGCCTTTCTCTTGACCAGTTTCCTCTGTTCCCTCATCAAATCTAAGCTAACACGAGACCTTACCATTCTGTGGTCGCTACAACGGACCTTACCGAGGACCTCCACATCCTCTACGATGCCAGGGTGTGCACACAGTATGAAGTCTATTTCATTTTTAGTCTCACCATTGGGGCTCTTCCACGTCCACTTCCTGTTTGCTCTCTTGGGGAAGAAGGTATTCATAATCCGTAAATTATTTCTATCTGCGAACTCTACTAATAACTCTCCCCTACTGTTCCTAGAACCTATGCCATAGTCACCTACCGCCTTGTTTCCAGCCTGCTTTTTACCTACCTTTGCATTAAAGTCACCCATCAGTACAGTGTACTGTGATTTTACTTTGGTCATTGCCGATTCCACATCCTCATAGAAGCTTTCAACTATCTGGTCATCATGGCTTGATGTAGGCGCGTAGGCCTGCACCACCTTCAGCTTGTACCTCTTATTAAGCCTAATTACGATAGCTGCCACTCTCTCGTTAATACTGTAAAACTCCTCGATGTTGCCAGCTATATCCTGATTAATGAGGAATCCCACACCTAGTTCTCGCCTATCTGCTAATCCACGATAGCACAGTACATGCCCGCCCTTTAGTACTGTATACGCCTCATCTGTCCTCCTAACCTCACTAAGCCCTATGACATCCCATTTAATACCTGCTAATTCCTCCAATAGCACTGCTAAGCTAGCCTCACTTGATAAGGTTCTTGAGTTAAACGTTGCTAGGTTCAGTTTCCAATGGCGGCCTGTCCGGAGCCAGAGATTCTTAGCACCCTCCGCTGCGTCACAGATCTGACCGCCGCCTTGGTCAGTTGCTCCGCAGCTGCTGGGGACTGAGGGCCGAGGGTTAATTGTTTTGTTCATAGAAGGTTATGGCCATGTACTACACCAGGGTGGCCAAATCCTGTTCTGGTGAGGAAGTGCGTTGTCGGTTCTGTTCACCGAAATCAGGCCGCACTCCAAGCCTGGGTATGCAATTCCATCGACACGCGGAGTTTTTTTTTTTTTAACCCGGTGGAGAATTGCGTGGCACCGGGATCCGAAGCCCTGTCCTCTTGCACGCGAGGCGGATGCTCTACCTCTACGCCATCGCTGCAATCTTTACATTATCAAATGCCCCTTTAAGATCCAAGGCGAGTACTACCCGGTTATTATGGGGGCATTCGAGGGGGTCAAGGACTTCCCGATTGAGTTGCAGGAGGACATCCTGTGCGGATCTGTGTGGGCGGAATCCGAACATGGTGCTCGCAAAGACATGTTTGTGTTCAAGATATGTAGATAACCGATCCCGCACCATCGTCTCCATTAGTTTGCCCACACATGTGTGGGGAAATGAGGCAGCTGATGCCGCCGCCCGCGCGCTCTCTCACCGGACATTCCCCTCCGACCCCTACGATCAGGAACTCGAATTCACTCTAGCTTACTCCTTCAAAAACATTGCTTTATTTTATCAATTTGGACACAGCCTTTATTCCCGCCCGTGTAAAAGTCTCTCAAAGGCGTAAGAGCGGCTTCTGCTTCGCCTGTATACTAATACTTTGCTATTCCCGGCAGCTCTCAAGCACTTCGACCCTTCTTTCTCCGGCAGCTGTCCACACTGTGCTGAGAAGTCTTTGCACATCTACCACAGGTTGTGGCCTGCCCCTTCAATCCTGCTATCGTCCCTCACGCCAACCCAACCCGGGAGGACTGGGAGGCTTCCCTGCTCGGCGGTTCTGACCTGCAAGCCCAACCGGACTTCGTCGCTCGAGCCCGGGCGGCGGCCGACGCCACTGGGGTCCCGAATTAGGGACCTCCACCTACTACTTGCAAGGGCTGGCCCCCTCTAGGTCAGCTCATGCATAACCTCCTGAAGTGTATCTCTACAAAAATGTATTCCACCACCACCATCCGAGGAATACGCACCCGTCCCGCCATGAGCAGCGCCGCAGAGCCCGTGCGAAGGCACTTCGGAGCCGCACGCCGTATGGGTGGACGCTGCCTGCATGGGTGATGAAGCGACAGCCGCTGTGGTGGGCTCCTCTTCATCTACCTTCCTCACACTACCTCTCCCTCCAGACACCACCCGAGAGGCTGCAGAGGAAGCCGCCATTGCACTTGCTATCACCCGTACGGAAGCCCCGTACATTTTAAGTGACTCTAAAACTCCGATTCTAAATTTTTCTCGAGGCCGAGTACATGTCCCTGCTGTTGGCATACTGGACTCACTCTATGTACCCCCACCCCACTAATTGGAGCTGATACGGGTGCATACGCACTCTGGGAATCCCGGAAACGAGGCTGCCAACCTTATAACCGAAGATTCTTTAAACCAGGCTCAGGTGGCCTCGGATCGGGGATTCACGAAGGAGCGCATGCACTCATTCAGCGAGCTGACGCAGGCATATGGAGCTCCAGCTAGCTCTACTCCCCGCCCCGCCCCTCCCTAGATAACAAACACGGAACGCTCTGGCGCAAGCTGCAGACCAACACTCTCCCCTCACCCCTTACCCTAGCCCACTATCATCCCTCTTTCTCCACTCCTGCTTGCGCCTTATGCTCAGAACCCTTCACCTCTTCCCGTCCACATCCTCTACCCCTGCCCGGCAGACCCTCCCCCGTGGGGCGTAGAGAACCTCAAGACCTGGGAGGACTGCGAGACCCTACTATGCTCGAAGGACCCTGCCGTGCAGATCACGGCCACCGGTCGGGCTGCCAGTGTTAGTGACCTTAAAACATAAACACTTTATTTCAGTGCGGTCGTGCGGTGGCCTTGGGGCGTGCCCCAAATTCCTCTTATAGTAAAGTTTTAAGAGCGTTAGCTCTTACTCATCCCGTTTCGAGATTTCGAGGGGTCTTCTACCACCCTTAGAGTTACTGTATATGCTCCCTGCGGGAGCATATACAGGAACTCTGACCAGCCTGAGATCACAGCGCCATCTGGGGCAGACACTAGAAAGCAGCACATCTCGCAATGAGACTTGTAACGCCATCTACAGTAGCACTGTAGAAACAACCAATCTCCTCCGCAGCGCCCAAGCCTACCCAGGAAGCAGTGATATAGTGCCTAGAATATACTGGCCAGTATATTCTAGGCACTATAGCAATGACGACCTTCTACAAGAGCTCCAATGTACATACATTAGCACGGAGAAAAGCGCTTCCCCCTCTGACGACTATCTGGGAGCGGAAAACCCGGCGTAGACGAGGAAATCACAGAACTGGAGGTCCGGCTTGTGCTAAGTACCATCACAACCGCCTCGGCAGCGGGAGAAGACGGGATCACTAATAAGACCCTCCGTAACCTGGATGATGCGTCAGTCACAGCCATCACCAAATATATCAATGAGTGTTGGAACACGGCCGCTCGATCTCCCTCCCTTGCAAGGGAGGGAGATCGAGCGGCCGTGGTTGTAACAACGGTTCTATCAAAGCCTCCTGGAAACACGCTAAGGTCATATTTATTCCCAAATGGGGGCAAGACACTAGATCTTCAAAATCGAAGACCTATCTCGCTAACTTCCTGCCTAGGCAAGGTCCTAGAGCACGTGGTTCTCAACAGACTCAACGCTTATGCCGAGAGGAAAAACCTCTTTCCTAGTAACCAAACTGACAATACGAACGAAAAGCTACGCCAACTACGCATATACAACACACTAGAAGAGCTGATAAAGGTGCATATGGAAGCACAGTTATTGAAGCTCTCAGCCTCTACTGCAGGCCGTACGGTACTAGACAGGCTAGGGATAGAGCCAGTGTACGACTCTAGCTGCAGGGAGATGATCACAATCAGGCAGCACATTAAAATCCTACCCCTCTCCAAAAATATGACAGTGGAAAGGCATGCAGCTAGGAAAGCGAACAGTGCTCAAAGAATTGAGGACCGGTCAATACAGTAGCGACCCAGCTGCAGTTTATATGGACGCGGCCCGAGCAAAGGAATACAAATACTTCGCCACCATGGTGCGAGCGACAAAAGACCAGTCAAGGTTCTTTGCTGTAGCCACAGTAACTTCCGCAACAAATGCTTAAGAAGTAGCCGTTGCCTTAGCTCTCAGGGAAGAGAGCGTAGACGCAATAATTAGCGACTCTAAGATTGTGACCCAAAATTATAACAATAGCCTGATTTGCTCTGCAGCCACAGGATTAATCAAACAGCCAAAGAATGAGCCGCGTAGAAATTATTTGGGTCCCTGCACACGAGGGAAATACGGGAAACGAGAATGCGAACCCATATGCCCGAGCTCTAGCAAACCGGGAGTGATCGGGGAGTATCTCGGAGTCTCACATCAGAAACTTTCACTTGCCGAGAAATGACCAATTAGCTGCGTGAGGCGCGGGAACTTTCCCCTGCACCTCACCCGGACCTTACCAGACAACAGGCCAGAAACCTACATAGAGCCCAAACAGGGACAGTCATAACCCCCATTCTTCTCTCTAAAATTACCACACAACCCATCCATCCCAATGCTTACATTGCGTTAACACAGCAACAGACGAACGCATCCTATGGGTCTGTAAGTAAAATCCACCTCCAAAAGACCTTCTACCGGCTCCCTCCCGGACAGCTGGCTTAGGCTCCTGAGGGAGCCTGACAAGAACACGCATGCCAAGCTTGCGGACTGGGTGGGAAAGGTAGCCATCCGTTAGGGGTCCATGCATGGCTTAGGCTCCTGAGGGAGCCTGACAAGAACACGCAAGCCAATCTTGCGGATTGGGTGGGAAAGGTCGCCATCCGTTAGGGGGCCATGCATGGCTTAGGCTCATGAGGGAGCCTGACAAGAACACGCAAGCCAAGCTTGCGGACTGGGTGGGAAAGGTCGCCATCCGTTAGGGGGCCATGTATCCCACCCCATTGATCTTTTAGATCAATAAAATTTCTCCAATCTAATCTAGTGATGGCGTCACAGTCCAACATTGTTGATAGAGGTGTAACTATGTGAATATGACGTCAGGGGACGAAATGGCCGCATAGCATATGGGGAAATGAACATACAAATTCTTATTTCCATTGGCGTACCTCCCTTTAATCTCTTTCACATCAATTCTAGTAAACCAAACAGCTACCTCTCAACGTCTTCCAGACCATGGCGGCCTTTCTTTCTCTGTCTCTCCTCCAATTTTTCACTCCCTCTTTTATTCCTTCCCTTACGTCGCCGTTCAGGTGTCCACCGAGATATTTGAGACAGCTACTGCGTAACTTCCTTTCCTCAAAAACCAGTTTTCTATTTTTCGGAGGAGGTGGAGGAGTAAACTTTTTCAGGCTTTTCTGTCGTCGTCAGCCTGCTTTCGCCCAAGTTGGCCTTCATGAAAGGGCGACCTCGAGGATCCAATCTGCGATGTTGGCTTGTGCCTGTTTGAATTCACTGCTTATGAGCTTTTCCCAACTATCATCTAATCGAGCAAAACCTAGAACAAAAAATCGAAGCGCGGATTACTCAGATAGAGCTAAATCTCGAACAAAAGATCGAGCGGAAAATAGAAGAGCAATTTGCTGACATGAAAGTAAACATACAACAATATATTCAGGAGGCGTTAAAAAAGTCTATTCGAGCTTCAGTAGAACCAATTCTCTACAAGCTCCAGTCCTACGAGATCAAAATTGACAGGAAATTGCAGGAAATGGCCGAAGGGCCAGGAGCAAAAATGGTTAAAATTTCCAGCAAAAAGAGCAGTAAACGCATAGTAGAGGACACCCAAGAAGGGGACGCCTACAAAACGCCACCCACATAACTTATTCAGTATGGCTTAACGCGACAAAGAGAAATTACAGATCATACAATGGAATTGCAGGAGGTTTAAGAAAGAAAAACGCTGAAACAATACCTTGAGACGTTAGAGATAACGCCAGAAATAATAGCTTTACAAGACGTATGTACAGACGCCAAACTCAGGTCGTACAATACTCACCAAACGAGTCCGTCCCCCTGCATCCTCGTGCATAAAGAATGCAAGGCTGTAACGATAGATTTGGTTTTGAGAGAAGAAATCGAGTACATTTTTATCCAGCTCCTACCGAACAAACGGTCCTGCAAAGGTGCGTTCGTTCTGAACGTCTATAGCAGACCGCAACAACGCAAAGCCACGTTCGACGAAATCTTTCACAAAGCGAAGCGAATAGCGAGGGCATCGCCTTTAGATGTGGTAGGGGATTTTAACGCGCACAGCTACCAATGCGGGTATCATAAAGAGGACGTTAAATGCAGGAAGTTAGCCGCAGCCATAGCCGACTCAGCACTAATCACCCTCACGGACCCGCTGTACCCGACTAGAATAGGAAATAGCGTCTCTCGAGACACGTGTCCAGACCTCTTGCTAGTCCGGAACGCTAAAAATTACTAATGGCACAATACAATAGAAATTCTCGGTAGTGACCACTGCATCCTACAAATCACATTAGAATCAAATAAATTACGGAAAAGGAGGGGATAGGCTTGCCTGACCGATTGGACGAAGTTCAGGGAAGTGGAAACCCCAGCACTTGGTGTGTGTCACCGCGGCAAGCTATGAGGATTGGGCCAAAACGCTAACTGAAACAAAAAAACGCTTCACGTGTAAATTGCAGACCACCGACGGCACCCCGGCAGTAGACAACCACCTCTTGCACTTGTGGGAAGCCAGGAGATCTCTAAGAGATGGAAAAAACAAAAAAATTCTCTGCCTCCCCCGTAACCGAGAGTAGAGTAAGCATGAAATGTTTACGGGCCTAATGTCATCTCGGTGGACACCCGAACCGCACCGTACAGGAAGGGAGGAACGCCACCACCCGTTCAGCGCGATGCCTTGCCATTTGAACGCAAGGTTTTTTGAGGAAAGGAAATGGCGCAGTAATTCTCTGCCATCTCGGTGGACACCCGAACCGCACCGTAATGGAAGGGAGGAACGCCACCACCCGTTCGGCGCGATGCCTTGCCCTTTGAACGCAGCGCTACTCCCCCGGATCACGTATGACAACGAAGTGTAACGTGGCGTTTATGTGCTTTTTCAACGCGTTATTAGAAACCGGAAATTATAATTCCGTGCATTATCAAACCCACAGCTCCACTGATATCTTGATAAACATTGAAAAGGCACTGGCAGCAGTTATTTTTTGTCTCGTTTGGAGACCAACCGGCGCTTGCATGCCGGTCGCGTAGGAGGGCTTAGAGAGTCTCGTGCGGCTTCGGCCGCTTATCTGATTTTTTCGGCAGCGTCCGCTCCGGCGGACGCAGTTGTTGCCGCGACGCGCGTCTATTCTTGCCTCTTTCTCTTTCCTCTGATCTCTTACCTCTCATCTATCTGCACGTGGCAGCGGTGGTGGCTTGGCTAGAGCCAGTAGCAGGCCCGTGCAATTTCCTTTTCATCCTTCTCTCAGTCACAACAACACAACAACAAATATCGTTGTCTCGTACGGTGCCCGGATGTTCTCGTTTCAGAGCCCGGATGACTAGAATTCAGTGCCCGGATGATGGCTCTCGGTCTCGGCGTGACGTCACCACACTGCCGACAACGGGAGCTAAAAGCATTTCATGCTTAAAACATAACCGTAAGCTTAAAATTACAATTGCCCAGCTAACCAAACAAGCGGAAGAGTGCGCATGGTCTCTAGCCAAAACGTACTGGATATCTAAATGCGATTCCCTACAAGGCACCCTAAGCACGAAAGGTACATGGAGCTTCCTCAGGTGTCTCATTGAGCCTAATAAAACCAAAGGCGCACAGAGCAAAAACTTAAGGAGGGCACTCCACGACTTTCAAGGAACAGACGAACAACTCGCCGACAAATTGAGAGCAAAGTACTTATGTACGACTGTAGACTATGATGAGGAGATAAGGACATACACCGGAGAGGAAAATTCAAAGTTGGACGCAAAATTTACCGTCGAGGAAATCAAAGCCGCACTGATGAAGATGAGGCAAGGGACGGCACCGGGAGATGACAAGATTACGGTCGGCCTTCTGGCCAACCTCAACCATCCAGCTCTAGAAGATTTTACGCACTACATCAACGAATGCTGGGACTTGGGGGAGTTACCGAACGACTGAAAAACATCTGTAGTGACTTTCATCCCCAAGCCCGGTAAAAAGATAAACATAGAAAATTTGAGACCAATACCTCTCACGTCCTGCGCCGGTAAGCTCATGGAGGCGGCAGTGAGGCAAAGGCTCTCCAATTATATGGAACAGCACGAGCTGCTGCCGCCCTCAATCTTCGGCTTCCGGCCACATTTATCACCGCAGGACGTGCTGCTTTAAATCAATAGGGAAGTCATCGACCCGCCCATCGGATACCCGGCGGACAGAGCTATTTTGGCCCTGGACCTGAAGGGGGCTTTTGGCAACGTTAAACATAGCAAAATTCTTGAGAATTTGAACGCCACCAATCGTGCCGAGAAAACATTCAGATATGTACTAAACTTTTTAACCAATAGGAAAGCTTTTATACGATTTGGCAAAGAAAAATTCGGCCCCATCGAGATGGAACCCGGGGGACACCTCAAGGAGCAGTTATCTCTCCGCTGCTTTTTAACGTTGCCCTCATAGGCCTCCCCGAGAGGCTCAATGCCGTGGATGGCGTACGCCACGCCATCTACGCAGACGACATTACTATCTGGTCATCCCGGGGCAGCGTGGGGCAGATGGAGGGAGCCCTCCAAAAGGCCGCCTCGGTAGTGCAAGATTACGCTCGGGAGTGTGGTCTGGAATGCGCTCCGAACAAATCAGAACTTCTACACATCAAGACGGATAAAAACTCAGGTGAGAACATGCAAATTTACGTTAACGATACCCAGACACCAGAGGTGGAGGCGCTTCGGGTATTGGGATTACAAATTAATAACCGGGGTAACAATGCGACGGCCTTGCAAACAATAAAGTCCACCTGCGAACAAATTAGTAGGATGATTGGCAGGATATCCGGCAAGCATGGTGGACTTCTCGAAAAAGAAACCGTTCGCCTGGTTCAGGCGTTCATCGTCAGTCGCGTGGTTTATGCGGCGCCCTACCTCAAGCTGAGGAAGAGCGACCGTGGGAACCTCAACCCGATGATTCGGAGGGCGGTTAAAAAAGCGGTAGGACTCCCTGCCAAAGCGTCTACTGAGCGCCTGCTCCAACTTGGTGTCCACAACTCGGTGGAGGAGCTGATTGAGGCCAACAGAACAAACCAAATTGCAGGTTGTCGGTGTTGTTATGCCGGGAAACCCGCCAGAATTCCAATTCTGCAGGCCGTAAACTTTCTGCTGCGAACGTCCCTTTCACAAGCCCTGGTGCTGCGCCGCAAAGCAACGCGCCCTAATGCTCCCTTGAAGAGAAGTTTATTGGACCCATTATTCATACAAAGGGACCATAGTCCCTCACAAAGACAAAAACAACAAGGCAGCGAGTAGTGTCGCTCGGTACAAAAAAGCTATGAAACAAGTACACGACGGCGACTGCTGTCGCCGTTCACACAAAATCATTCACACCACCGAATGTTCAAAGGGTCCATAATGTCCAGGCATCGCGGGGGAAGCACGCTCACTAAATACGATGAACACGCACTGACACCACGCACCACGCACTAAATACGGCAGGAGCCGCACCGTCACGCGGCCCCCGCTGGCGGCGATGAAGCGGGTGCTCCACTGCCGCAGGAACTCGTCTTCTGGGAGGGTCACATGATCTAAACACACCTGTTGAAACAGGCGCGCCCGAACCCTCTGCAGCATGGGGAACATGGCGCGTTGAGGCCGGCCCTGCAAGGAAGCGACGCCTCTCTGGCGCCACAAAAGGCCCTGACGCACAGCAAGAGCCGCACAAATGCGTCGCGCGGCCTGGTTTGCGACTCGAGGCTAACAAAAAATGGCCTGGCTTAGCTTATGGTTAAGCCTAGGATGCGAAGCATAGTTTTGCGGTCTGACGAGCCGCCCTCTCCCTGGCCGACATCTCGCTGCTCAACTGACTCAACGAGTGCGTCGCCTTTTGCGTGACGTCAGTATCTCCTAGCGGTAGGAGCGGGAGTTAGGCCGCCGGCGGAGGCTGCGCGTCCGCAAGCGAGCGCACGAGGCCCTAGCTTTCACAGCTGTTGTGACGTCATATCACGTGGTGCGCCGATGAAGGTCAAGTGGTAGCTACGCGGCCGTGCGCGGCGCAGCAAGGAAGAGCTCGGTTGTGCGAGTAATATATTGGTAATATGCTTCGCATAAAAAACATGCGCGACATCAGCCGCCAAAAAGTGCGCGCTACGACGCACTCAAAAAGCGCGTGTTCGAGGGTCTCGGTCGTACCGCATTGGGGACACCGAGAAGAAGGAGCGATGCCTCTCGCGGCGATGCGGACCCCTGTTGGGAGGACTCTCCAGCCTCGCAGCCAGCCGAAGTCGCGGACGTCTGGTGGTATCCAGTGCGAGGTCAAGTCTCGCCACCGTACCCGCCCGCTCCGCTCTAGCTGTTCAGGTGCAGCCTCCCGGATGGCAAGGTGCTCGCAAACGCGGGAGGTCTGCGCCTGAGAGAGGTCGACCTCGGGCCGGGTGGCGGTGAGAAACTCGGCCGTCCGACCGACATACCGGAAGAACGCCGGCTGCTGTTCGGCTGAAGGACCTACGAGTTCACCAAAAAAGAGGCGCCGCGAAGTCCCGAGAAGGTAGGCGAGGAGCCCTCTTCCCGGGTAGTCGGTGGCGTCGACCAGGTCGCGGATGCCTCAAACAGCAAGCACGCTGCACATTGTGCGCAGGTTCGGCAGGCTGAACCCGCCCATGCGCGTGGGAAGACGGAGGAGCGCGCGAGCGACGGTCTCCGTTTTTCCCGCCTAGAAAAAACTGCCACAGAGAGTGGCCAAGCGGCGCGTAAAGGTGCGCGGCGGACAAGCGACGCGAGCTATATAATAGAGCGGCGCGCACACCGATGACCTGATGATAAAGGCGCATTCCGACAGCGACAGGCGGAAACGCGCTGCTACTGTCAGGCGTCGCTCAGCGGTCGCTCTCAACTCGGTCCACGACTCGCGGGCTACCTCCCCCGAGGAGAGGAACACGACTCCTAGCACCTTACAAGCCGGGACCCACTCCACCTCGCCCAGCAGGTCCGACGCGAAGGCCCCGAAACGCAGAGCCTTGCTCTTGCCCCTGTTGAGGAGGGCGCCAGACAGCTCGCTGTAACTGGAAAAAAGCCGTACAAACGCTACGAAGCTGTCCTTGTCCCTCAGAAACAAGGACAAGTCGTCAGCATACTCTGACACCTTCACCTGGCCATGGCCAGGCAAAGGGAAACCGCGAATCGACTGAGACTCTGCTAAGCGACGCAAGAGCGGGTCTAAACATAACGCGAAGAGCATAGGTGACAGGGGACAACCCTGGCGAATACCGCGTTCTATCCCGAAACGTGCGGTCAACGCCCCGTTGAAGAGCAAGCAAGCTGTAAGATCGGAGTACAGCCGCTCCAACCGCTCCACGAACTCCGGCGGAAAGCCGAAAACCCCGAGAACTCCAAAAAGGTATCGGTGCTCGACCCGATCGAAGGCATTAGCCTGATGGAGAGAGACGAAACAACCCGGAATTCCTGTTCTCGAGGTGAACGTGAACAAGTCACGGGTTAGTGCGAGTGACGAGAACACCGAGCGTCCGGGCACGCTGCAGGTCTGCGCAGGGCTTACGAGCACCGATAAAACCTTATTCAACCTTTTAGCCAGCAGTGACGCCACGATCTTGTAGTCTCTGTTCAGCAGAGTGATCAGGCGCCACGCCTGCGGGTCAGACCGACACCCGCCGGTCTTCAGGAAGAGCACTACGCGCCTCTCTCGAAAAGACTCCGGCCTCTCGCCGTCCGTGACGAAGGCGTTCACCATCCGGAGGTGATCCTCCAGACGGTGTAAAACCTAGCATAAAAGCTGATGGGAATGCCGTCAGGGCCTGGAGCAGAGGCGGCGTTCATGCCCTTAACGTTGGCGAAGAGCTCTTCCGCGCCTACGGGAGCGCTCAGCTGCGCGCCGAGATCGCTCGGGACCTGCGGTAGCGTAGCGCAGAAACTACGGAGGGAGTCCGTGAAAGAGGCGTCGTCCCGCCTTTCGGCCTCGGAAGCAAACAGCTGCGAAAAGTGACGCGTAAATGCGTCAGAGATGTCAGCCGCGCTGCTGCTCCTGGTACCGTCCGGCAAAACTACCTCCTCCACGCGGGCCTGTCGCTCCTCGTCAAGGCTACCTGCCCGTACTTGGCGTAATACGGTCGGATCGGAAACCAGTCGGCCCTGTACGAGCGCCCTACTTGCTGTCCGCGATGACTGACGCAGGAGTGTGTGGTAGCGAGCCTTCAAGATGTTCAAGTAATCGCGCATGGCGAAAGTAAGCGGCGCGCCGCGCTGCACGCCGCTTATACGAGCGAGGGTGATGTTAATTTCGCCCGTTATTCGCCTACGGCGTTGGCGCCCTTCGGTGGTAAGGAGCGCGCGCCATGCCTTTTTCGCTCGTCCCAGGTAATGCGCGTCGCGTCGCGTCCACCCGGGTTTTCCAGCGCATGTTCAAGGGCTATCACGCTCGACCAATCTGTCAGCAGACATGGGTCCATACGTCACGGTTCTAAACGTGGGGCGCGCTCGCCTATGTTCAGTACTGCTGACAGTGGTCGATGGTCGCTAATGCGCGGTGTACCCGGGGGGGGGGGGGGGGGGGGGAACGCGATCACATTGCAAGCCACCAATAAACACTCGAGCTCTCGAGGGAACATGAACTTGTCAATTCTGCTCGCTGAGCTGCCCCGCTCCCAAGTTCCACCAAAACAACCCTCGTGAAGCTTAACCCACGCGTCGGTCAAACCAAACTGAATACAAATATCCCGCAGAGACCGGGCCCCGGCGTAAGGTCGCCCCTGGCCTCGACCGCGAACGTCTCGTACGGGATCCAGAACACAGTTAAAATCGCCAACGAGAAAGCAAGGGTAACAATCTAACTGTTGTGTCCCCGTATTGCTTTTGTGTGTGTGCGCCCCTAACGACCACTCGCATCCTCCTCCTAACGACCACGACAGTTGCCCCTCGCCTAACGACCACGACAGTTGCCCCTCGTCGCACGTTGTCGCCGGATGCCCCCCCACGGTGCGCCCCCGCACCCTCCTCCTGTTCTGGGAAGCCACTCCCTCCCGTGGACGCTTCTCCCTTCCCTCCTTTCTTCGGGCGGCCAGTTCGGCTCCTGCCTCGGTCGACGCTGGTCGCACCCTCATCGGCTTTAAATAAACGAAGTCTTAAAGTACCGTGTGCGTCTTCGCTGCATTCAACACAGCGACCGGACACGACAGTGGCGACGAGAAAGTGGATTCGACCCGCGCTACGCAACGCTATTGACAAGCCATGGCTACGCGAGGGTTTCCCAATCAGATACCAGAATTCAACGGCTCATCGTGGTCATCGTGGGTTGGACGCCTTCAGTTCTACTTTGAAGCTAACAACATCACAGACCCAGCCTTGAAGAGGGCCAACCTGCTGACGCTGTGCGGGGAGCAGACCTACGATACTGTCTGCGCCCTTATTCAGCCAAGCACACCAGCGGCAGTGTCTTACGACGACATCGTAAAAGCGCTGCAAAAGCACTACGACCCAAGGCCATCCGAGGTCTACAGCCGGGCTCGCTTCCAACGACGAGATCAACTGGAAGGAGAAACTGTGAGCGCCTACGTAGCCGCGCTCAAGAAGCTCGCTGCCGACTGCAATTTTGGAACGCTGTCGACAACAGCTACCGGGCAGGAGGGAGACGCAGCTTCTTCTGCTAACACCACCATGCTTCCCTTGGACGTGATGTTACGCGACAGATTTGTGTGCGGACTGAGTGACGAGTCACTGCAGCAGCGCCTGTTCGCTGAGAAGGACCTCACATTCAGCAAAGCTTACGACATCGCCGTTCGAGCGGAGAGCGCCGGTCACCAGCAGAGAGGGATTCGCCGGAACACCGAGCCGGTACACCAGACAAGCAACCAGGTGCGCAAGCCTTCTGTTGTTGTAAAATCGGTCAAAAAGGCACAACGCTGCTGGCGGTGTGACGACCAACACAACCCCCAGGGATGTCGATTCCAGTCAGCCACGTGTAATTTTTGCCACAAGCGAGGGCATATCGAAAGAGCATGCATTACGAAACGGAGACTTGCCAAGATAAAGTCACCTTCCCAGCCTAATCACAGCGTCAACGGCTCAGAGAATACGCCGCTATCTGATCTCCATGGAACAACATCAGCAACACCATCTGTGTTGTACGACCTGAACACCATGAATCTCGGCACGCGACCGAAGATTTTTACAGAAGTAAGCGTACATCACCAGCTGATTAAGTTCGAGGTGGACTCCGGCGCAGCCTGTACTCTGATCAGTGAGGACACGTTCCGAACTTCATGGCCATCTGACGCACCCTCCCTGCAACAAGACGACACGCACCTGCGAACGTGGTCAGGACAGAATCTGCCACTATTGGGCTCTGCCAACGTGCAGGTTAACTACAACGGCCAGACCCATACGCTACCTCTGCTTGTTGTGAAGGGCACAGGATCAAGCCTTCTAGGGAGAAACTGGTTTTCTCCACTAGGCGTGATGATATGCAGTAAACATCAAAACGCCGATGCGCTAAGCCGTCTGCCACTAGACGCAACTGTTGACGAACCATTTCCACCAGGAGACGTTCTGATGTTCGAAGCACTGCCAGAACCTCCGCTTACAGCAGGCACAGTTGCAGCATCTACGCAGAAGTGCGCAGCTCTCCGGCTAGTTTACACAGCTGTTCAACAAGGCAACGTGCATAAACTCAAAGGGGACAACTTCGACGCTTACCGCAGGCGAGCTACAGAGTTGAGCACCCATCGCGGCTGCATCATATTTGGGTCCCGAGTTGTGATGCCGAGAGAACTACGCGCACAAGCTATGTCTCTCATCCACGCCGGACATCGGGGCATCGTTGCAATGAAAAAGTGTGCCAGAAGCTACATGTGGTGGCCTGGCATTGACAACGACATCGAAACAGTGGTGCGAGAATGCAAGCCTTGCCAGAGCAGCCGGAGCGCCCCGCCGAAAGCTCCTGTCCCAGAATGGGAAAAGCCAGACACACCATGGCACACACTGCACATTGATTTTGCAGGACCAATTGAGGGCTGCACTTTCCTTGTGGTCGTAGATGCCTACACAAAGTGGCTTGAGATAAGGCAAATGGGACAGACGACTTCGGCAGCAGTCATTGACAACCTCCGATCACTATTTGCAACGTTCGGCCTGCCGCGCAAGGTAGTGTCGGACAACGGAACACCGTTTGTGTCTGCGGAGATTCTCAAGTTTTATCGCGACAACGGGATCTCATCAGTTACATCGGCCCCCTACCACCCAGCGACAAACGGACAAGCCGAGCGCTACGTAGCCGAGCTAAAACGCGCCCTTGAAAGAGATCAGACAGGCTCGCTGCAGCGCCGCCTTGCGCGCTTTCTCTTCAAGCAGCACACGACGGTTCAGAGCACAACAGGCGAGACCCCCTCGAAAATGATGTTCGAGCGTGAAATGCGAACCCAGCTCACAGCCATCCTCCCCGAGCCAAAGGCAGAGACGTTCCGGGAAGAAAAAGCAATTCCGCGCTGCGGCACGCTTAATGAGGGGCAGCGCGTCCTCGCCCGACAGTTTCTGAAAAAACCACGCTGGGAGGAAGCTACAATTGTCAGACGCATAGGCCTGCGCTCTTGGCTCGTCAACATACATGGCACAGTAGCACGCCGACATCTCAACCAGCTGCGTAGATTTACGACGCCGTCTGAGAGCTGTCCGCCAGCGGAGAGAACACGTGCACCATCTTCCCACATAGCCTGGCACCTCTTCCCGGAAGAAGAGACTTCGCCCAGGACAGACCTAGGAGGCACAGCGAACAACAGCCAGCCTACAAGTGTTTCTCCCCCGAGCGCACAAAGCCAGCGCGCCTCCACGCGTGAGCGCCGACCCCCTGCACGATACCAGGCAACTTTCTAAGGGGGAAGGAAGTGTTGTGTCCCCGTATTGCTTTTGTGTGTGTGCGCCCCTAACGACCACTCGCATCCTCCTCCTAACGACCACGACAGTTGCCCCTCGCCTAACGACCACGACAGTTGCCCCTCGTCGCACGTTGTCGCCGGATGCCCCCCCACGGTGCGCCCCCGCACCCTCCTCCTGTTCTGGGAAGCCACTCCCTCCCGTGGACGCTTCTCCCTTCCCTCCTTTCTTCGGGCGGCCAGTTCGGCTCCTGCCTCGGTCGACGCTGGTCGCACCCTCATCGGCTTTAAATAAACGAAGTCTTAAAGTACCGTGTGCGTCTTCGCTGCATTCAACACAGCGACCGGACACGACACTAACATAAAAGAATCTAGCGAATCGAAGAAGCTAGTGTAGTGCCGGAGCCCACATTTCGCTGGCTAGCCTCTCTGGAAACAAGGGCTGCGCGCCCGCCGTCGCTCACAGCAGGCCCAGACTCTCTCGGACATGTCGCGACGTGCAGCGTGACTCATCCAGCCACGCCGGCGCCGACACGGACCCTTCCTCCTCCCCTCCTCTCCGTCGATGCGGGCTCCTCCGACGCGTCGCCGGTAGTCGCCTCTCGACCATTGGAGGATTTGAACGGCTGGCTGCCGTAACCGTTACCAGCGGCTTTAAAAGCGGAGCCGCGCTGAACCCGACCAGCAGACGGGCAGCAGAAGAGCCATCACGCCGGAGCTACGCTCGTCGCCGGGGCCGCCCTTCTTCTTTGTGCTCGCCCGTGGTGCTTTTGGCCCTTGTATCATGTAAAAGCCCTTGTACATACTGTACATAAAGTTCATTTGACTCACCGTCGCCTCGACCGTTTCCTGGCTCGGACTCCCAGTCCCAACAGTGGTGACAACGGTGGGATGCCCCAGTCCTAATAGTGGTGGCAGCGGTGGGATCGACCGGCGTCAGCTACCTCGGCGCGGTGAGTGCCTGATGTTTTCCCCTCAATTCGCCAGACTGCTCTAGCACACGTGATTGTAGTTTAGAGTAGGGCTGTGTGTTGCACTGGAGAGAGCTTTGCTGTTTCGAGCCAAGTCGGAGCGCTTTGAAACGAAAGCTGGTGCAGAGGGAGTAAACGAGGCGTTGTTGGAAAGAATTACTTGCGCGTGTCATACTAGTAGCGCTATAGTAGTGAACGGCAAGGGAATTCTAAGAAAAGGGCAAACTACAAGACGCTATTGTGCGCGATGGAGAACTTCAAAGTGAAGGAACTCATCGAAATTTGTGAAGAGTTGGGCATTGATTTGGGCCCCGCAAAACGAAAGCATGCGATTCTTGAGATCATGCGAAAGGAGAATGTAACGGCTGAGGAAGCCAATGAGGCCTGGGAAGAGATCACAGAACGCCGTGAGCGCGAACAGGCAGAACGTGAGCGCGAGGAGGCAGAAAAACAGAAACAGCTTGAGCGCGAAGAGGCAGAAAAACGGAGGCAGCTTGAGATAAAACGGCATGCTCGCGCTAAGAAACTGATGGACCTGGAGCTTGAAGCACACGAGATCTTTTATGAGAGAGATAGAACATTGTTCGCTCTGCGTAAGACCAACGGTCATCAGCTGAGAGACAGGCCGCAGCCCTTCGTGATCGCCGAAGATATGGCGAAATATCTTGCGGAGTTCGAGCGCGTCTGCGAGAGAAAGCGCGTTGAGCGGAATGGTTGGGCACAGAAGTTGGTATCCCTGCTTTCCAGCGAAGCGTATGACGTGTTCAAGCGCCTGTTGGACGACGGCTTGGCAGACTACGATGAGCTGAAAAGCTTCTTACTGGCGAGATATAACGTGTCACCGCTGGACCTTCGCCAAAGGTACCTGCGAGAGAATAGCACTCCATCGTTTAACGATTTTCCGTACCAGTTTAAAGCCGACATTTTAGAGTGGCTCGAAAATGCTGAAGGGTCGGAAGATCGTGACGCAGAGGTAGAGTGCGTAGCTGTAGAGCAGAGCTGCCAGTGCGGCACAGAGGAAGGTAGTCCGTACGTGGCAGATGTAACTGCTGCTGTAACAGTGGGAATTGCCCTGCATTCGCCAACTGAGAAAGCCTCTATACCATCGGATAAGGTAGTCACAGCATCGGACGATGCACTTACAGAGGTCTCGCCCATTGAAATTGCGACGGAGTTACCGGAAAGCGGATCTCCTAGCGTGTCGAAAGCAGGAGAAGTTGCCGAACAGGGCAGAGAGGATGTCCGTCTGGACCTTAATGAAAGCGCCAGTGCCAACGCTAGCGAAGTAAACGAGGATGACACACCGCGTTGTGCATCGCATTCAACAGAAATGCAGAAACCTGAGACTTCCGATCAACGGATGCGGACGCATATAGAGTTTGAGGACGCTGAGTTGTGCGTTAATGTCTCTGGCGAGGAATGCGAAACGAGTCCCGTGCTTTCGCACTGCTCTGAGCTTTGCGACATTCCAGAAAGCAGCTGCAGTAGCGGGAACACCGCGACTGAGTGCACAGCCGACCCTCAACCGAAATTGGCTGAAACGCGTCAGGAGCATGACGAGAGCTGCGTGTCAGCAGTAATGTCAGTAGAAAACACTGGTTCGTCTGCGCCTGAAGAAACTAAGGTGCTGGACGACAGTGGAGAACAGAACGTTCCAGACGACATAGGGGCGGTAGACGTCAGCCCGTCCGAGAAAGATGAGGACGAATGCGCACTCAGTGACGCTGACAAGGAAGAACGCAGTTTGGAGGAGGCTAGTAAAGGCGCCAAAGACAGGCCTGATCTAGGTAGCACATATGAATCAGCTGACAATCAAAGCGACGTTGTCAGAGAGCAGAAACTTAGGCGACGGAAGCAGAATGTGCTTTCACAGGCGAAAGTGAAAGGAAAGCTCACGATAAAAAGCTGCAACCGGAAGGAAAGGCACCGCCAGTTCAGGAATGTGAGCTATCGCCACAAGGTGATAGCGAAACAAGAGAAACAGTGCTGCCGTCGAAAGGAGAGGAAAGGCAAGCTCAAGAGAGAGAGCTGTCACCGAAAGACGATGGAAGGCAGGCAAAAGAAAGAGTGGTGCCGCCTAAAGATGAAAGGAAGGCATAAGAAAGACGGTCGCCGCCGAAAAGAGAGAAAGGGCAAACGCGCGAAAACGGGTTGCCACCATCGGAAGCATCAGCTTCAACGGCACATGGATAGCAGCAAAGTCAGTCACTTCGACAGCCCTGAAACTAGCGTCAGAATCAGAGCTAAAGAAGTGTTCCAGGCGTCGCTATCGCGCAAAGCGAAACACATAAGTGTGCCGAGGCAGATGGATCTGGGCAGTAGAATAGACTGCAAAAAGAAACCGTGCAAGCATTCGCGCGGGACAGAGTTTCAAGAGATGAAACCGAGATACAAGAGAGCGCTGCTCAAGAAGCTCAAAATAAAGGAGCGAGGCAGGGGTGAATCTTGCCGCGAGCACAGAGAGAGCAAGACGCGCAAAGGCACGTGCTCTCATGCGGGCTCTCTTTTTCCGCTGCAGTCACGGGAGAAACCGCTCTCCCACAGAAAGCGGCACGCGCGCACAGGGAAAACGCGAGGAAGGCTCAAAAAGCGAAAGATTGTACGTAGCCGTAGTGGCAGAGGCAAGAAGGAACTGCCTAAGCGCTCGACCAAGCACACTTATCGCGATGGAAAGCCGCGTGTCCGGATAACTCTATTCGGTAGGCGTGAAATCAAAAGGCCGTGTAGAGGCGAACCGCATATCGAGCGGAAAGGCAAACGGGTGCGCGAGAAATTAAAGACTCGTGGAATGTCTCACTTGCCACGAAGATTAAAGGAAAGGAAAGAAAGGTCCCACCGGAAGCTTTGCGCAATTGCAGTTGAACGTCGCGACTGGCGCTCGAAGCGCAAAGAAAGGGACAAGTTGCCAGTCTATGAAAACGAATCGCTCTCGTACTGTAGCTCTCGTAGAAACTGGAAAGACAAGTACAGAAAGAAAGAAAAGCGCGTATACCGCGAAAGAGGCAGAGACATTAGCTACCACGGCAGTAGAGAGAGAAAGAAAAGCGCGTCTACCGCGAAAGAGGCAGAGACGTTAGCTACCGCGGTAGTAGAGAAAGAAAAGCGCAGCACAGCGAAAGAGGCAGAGTCATTATTAGTTTCCGCTGTAGCGGATGTCGTTTACCGTCCGTTAGAAGCGAGGAAAACGCGAACGTAGACGCACTAAGCCGTGTGTTCTAAGCAAGGCTGGCTTCGCCTCCTCGTGACCTACATTTTGTCTCTTCGCGAACGGTTGTCAAGTTCGCTCGTAGATCGGGGAAAAATTGATGTCCTCATTTGTGGCCTCAGCTGAGTGTTTTCCTGGCCGACTGATCTCAAGAGAGCGAATTTATTTTGCATTCATTTCATTCCAAGTGTTTCCTGTGTTGGACACTTTGTTTGAGTTAATTACTTTCAAGTTCTGGTATCCCACATGTGTGTCTTGTTGGAGAGGGAGCGAAAAGGAGACAGAACTATTGCTAGCGGAGTTTTTATGACGTAAGTCTGGCGTTTTGACGGGTGACGGAGGGCACTTGCTCGTGTTGGGTGTTGCCTGTTGTCGGTCGGTTCTTGGCAACCTGCGGAACGATCAACGACCGATGCTGAGAAGCAAGCTCTTCCGAAGGACCGAGCGAAGCTGATCCAGTCACCTGGGCGACCAAGCTGCGGAGCAGTCCTGACGAGCGGGACCTGTTCACGGAAAGGAGTCTGGAGCTACCTGCGGCTGAACACCGGACGAGAACTTGGAGGAGCCTGGCGTACGAGCGCGCCCCGCATCCGAGCCACGCGGAAGTAGCTCGTCTTCGTGGCGCATTGTCTGGCGGCGGTGGTGCTGTAGTGCCGGAGCCCACATTTCGCTGGCTAGCCTCTCTGGAAACAAGGGCTGCGCGCCCGCCGTCGCTCACAGCAGGCCCAGACTCTCTCGGACATGTCGCGACGTGCAGCGTGACTCATCCAGCCACGCCGGCGCCGACACGGACCCTTCCTCCTCCCCTCCTCTCCGTCGATGCGGGCTCCTCCGACGCGTCGCCGGTAGTCGCCTCTCGACCATTGGAGGATTTGAACGGCTGGCTGCCGTAACCGTTACCAGCGGCTTTAAAAGCGGAGCCGCGCTGAACCCGACCAGCAGACGGGCAGCAGAAGAGCCATCACGCCGGAGCTACGCTCGTCGCCGGGGCCGCCCTTCTTCTTTGTGCTCGCCCGTGGTGCTCTTGGCCCTTGTATCATGTAAAAGCCCTTGTACATACTGTACATAAAGTTCATTTGACTCACCGTCGCCTCGACCGTTTCCTGGCTCGGACTCCCAGTCCCAACAGTGGTGACAACGGTGGGATGCCCCAGTCCTAATACTAGAAGAGTCGGAGTGGCGGGCTGGCGCGTAAACCACCAACGCTCTGACGCGCATTCCACCGAGGAAGAAGTCGACCGCGAGGGTCCGGCCGTCTCCACGCCGTAGGTGCAATGCGCGCCAGAGCGAAGGGAATTATTGACAAAAACGACGCCAACACCGCACGAAACAGAACAGGTTAACGAAAAACAAGCTTCTGTGATAAACAGCTATCGATTGCTTTCTCTAAAGCCAGCGCGCTTCACCGATATACTTTAACGCCCTTATACTGGGCGGTCTATAGCGTGTTGGCTAATCGTAAGCCCAGCTTTACTATCATGATACATTTCAGACACACTTCGCAACAAGAAATTGTCAATCTTGAACTCGGCTGGTCGCGCTAAGCTTTTATTTCCCTTCCAATAAAATAAATGCACAACATGTGGTTAAAAAAAATCTCTTCCTCTCCCGTAACCGAGAGTAGAGTAAGCATGAAATGTTTACGTTCATAACACATTGGTTGTAGATGGCACTAATGAAAATATTGAAATGGGTCTAGTGTTCAACACACCACACCACACCACACATACTGTGCACTGGTCCATGTGGACGCAATCGTTTCCTGTGTGTGTCTGGGGAATCTCTTCCGCCCTGCGTCGTCAGCTGTATCCGCTTTCTGTTTGCCTTTCATCTTTTTAATCGTTGTTTTTATTCCTCGGTTATTTGTACCACTTTGCCTATGTGACACTGGTGACGTCACCACTGGATTACGTCACACATAATTGATGACGAAGTAATGCCAAATTAGCAATTAGTGACTAATTACTGATTAATTACTAAATACTAATTACCTGCTAATAATGACACTTAAGCTTCGCCTTTAGGAGAGGAACGCGACTGCGTGTTGTAGCGCTGCCAGGCAGTCCACGGGACGCCACCATCCGTTCGGCGATGCCTTGCCCTTTGAACGCGACGCTTTTTGAGGAAAGGAAATTACGCAGTAATTCTCTGCCATTTCGGTGGACACCCGAACCGCACCGTACAGGAAGGGAGGAACGCCACCACCCGTTCTGCCCGATGCCTTGCTTTTTGAACGCAAGGCTTTTTGAGGAAAGGAAATGGCGCAGTAATTCTCTGTCATCTCGGTGGACACCCGAACCGCACCGTAAAGGAAGGGAGGAACGCCACCACCCATTCGGCGCGATGCCTTGCGCTTTGAACGCAACATTTTTTGAGGAAAGGAAATGGAGCAGTAATTCCGTCATCTAGGTGGACACCCGAACCGCACCGTACAGGAAGGGAGGAACGCCACCACCCTTCGGCGCGAAGCTACCGGCCCTTGTACGCCGGTCCTGTAGGAGGGCTTAGAGAGTCTCGTTAAATCTCGTTAAATCTCGTACGGTGCCCGGATGCTCTCGTTTCAGCTCCCGGGTGTGTGGAATTCAGTGCCCGGATGAGTAGAATTCAGTGCCCGGATGTTGGCTCTCGATCTCGGCGTGACGTCACCACACTGCCGACAACCCGAGCTAAAAGCATTTCATGCTTAACAGGGACTAGAGTCCTGCCGAGCCTGCTATGAATGAAAAAAATTGGTTGGGGCTTAACGAAGGTTTAGGCTGGATATCTCGAAGCGAAAAGCTGCGGTGACCTGCGATAAACACGCGCTTGCGGCGAACGTGAAACGATGACGCATAGCGCGCGGCAGCGTGCGCTTGTTTTATGGGCAAGCGCGCCTTATACACCCCTCGTTCAAATGCGCGCTGGGCACGGCTGCGGCGAAAGGTCAAACCAAAGTTACCTAGTAACGTTGAGTAAAACGGTGGCGAGGAGGAGAAACGGCGGCGCACATGCGCAGTAGCCTGCGCCGTGCGTGACGTCACTCATGCTCCGGCGTACGCCGGCTCATGCGAAGCGCGGTGTTGACTAGCGTTGTGAAGCTTTTCGCTTCGAAATTCAGGGGGGCACTTTGTTGACCTAAAGTGCGGTGAGGCGAAAGCTTATGCGCGGTATTGCGGCTTGTGTCACTTGTGTGTGGTTAAGATGTTAAGCTTCGCGCTCTAAAAGTGGAACGCGACAGCGTCTTACAACACTGCCAAGGAGCCCACAGAAAGCCATCGCCTGTTCGGCGGTACGTCTCGTTGCAGTCGAATGAGTGAGACGCATGGCTCCGAAGTAGCCCCGTGATTCCGCGCCATGCACTTCGGGCAAACGGCAGCGGGTTGGTAAATTGGTTTTTGAGGAAAGGAGATGGCGCAGTACCTGTCTCACACATCTCCGTGGACGCCCGAACCGCGCCGTAAGAGAAGAGAGGAAGGTAGAAGTCAAAGAAGAAATAGAGAAAGAGGTGCCATAGTGGACGTCTATGGAATAATTTCGACCACCTGGGGACCTTTAATGTGCAGTGACATCGCACAACACAAGGCGCCTCTTGCGTTTCGCCTCTATCGAATCGCGGCTCCAGCCGTCGGGTTCCCACCCGGGTACTCCGGCTCGGTAGACGGGCGCCTTACCACTGAGCCACCGCAGCGGGTGCGCTATGTCCTGGACTCCCCCTGGACTCCCTCGGAATCAGAAAACCGGCCAACGACCCAACCCTCCTCGCCATCAAACGACCCCTTCATCGGGAGCTCCTCATCAAGCCGCCCTCATGCAAGAGCGGGTACATATCCATCCCAGTGGAGATGCGCCCTCCACGTGCGCCCTCTTGCCACGAACATGAACCGTGAAGACAATAACTCCAGGGGCCTGGCGCGGGCGGAAGCCCTGGCCCGCCGCTATGAATCGAAACGTGGCTTGTTCCACGTGGAGGTCTCCAGCCCTCACCATGGGGGATGGTACACAGCCGCAGTCGTCCACCAATCCAAAACAGTGAACGGCCTTACTTTACAAGCCAGTGACATAACACACGCGGAGGAGGTGGTCGTTGTGTTGGTTGCATCTGATCCCACTTAAAAACAGTTATTTCCGACTCGCGAGGGGCATGTCGGAACGTCCAGCAGGGCGGGGTGCCATACGTAAAATACCACATTCTCCAAAACAGCGTCTACGCCAGGGACCCAACTCCCCGGCGTATCGTTTGGGCTCCTCAACCTCCCGCAGTCCTGGCGCCACGCGAAGGTAATATTCATACCTAAACCCAACAAACAGCTTACACTTCAAAGCGTTCGCCCGATTTCGCTAACCTCATGCCTCGGAAAGCTCCTCGAGCGTGTTGTGTTAGCGAGACTCACAAGTCATATGGCGGGCAACAATCTTTACTCGCATAGCATGGTGGGATTTCGCCCCCATCTATCCGCACAGGATGCCACGCTGCAACTCACACACGACATTTTCGACCCGCTTCTTCCAGGTCACACCAAGGCAGTCTTACCTTTGGATCTCTACAAAGCTTTTGATCGCATTGAACATCAGGCGATCATGACTGCTCTATCCACATTGAATGTGGGTGCGCGCACGTATGCCTGCATTCAAGCATTCCTCACTGACCGCACGGCTGAGATACACTTCAGCCCTCTGTCTTCCCCCTTCTGCACGCTTCAGAGTATCGGCACCCCTCAAGAGTCCGTCCTTTCCCCCTTTCTTTTTAACATTACCCTCATCCCCTTCGCCCGAAAGTTGGCAACTATTCCCCACCTGCAGCACACTCTTTATGCGGACGATATCGCCCTGTGGACCACCCACGGCAGTGACCGCGACATACAGAACACCTTACAGGAAGCAGCCACCCTCACCCAAAATTACACACGAACCATCGCACTGTCTTGCTCCCCAGAGAAGTCCGAACTGCTCCTCATCCGGCCTTAGAACCACCGCTGACCCCGCTCCCCCATTGCCCCTGAACTGAATGGTGACCGGGTACCTGAGGTTGGCACCCTCCGTGTATTGGGCCTGCACATCCAGAACGATGGCAAAAAAACCACTACCCTCTAGAAACTCAAGCAGGTTGTAGGCGCGATGTCGCACCTCATCCGCAGGGTTTCGGGACATCATAGAGGCATGAAGGAGCGAGACCTATGTCGCCTCATTCATTCCTTTGTCCTTAGCCGTGTGCTGTACACTACCCCATACTTACAACTATCCAAACATGACATAAACGCTTTGGATGCTTTGATTCGCAAGGCATTCAAGGTAGCACTTCATCTTCCCCTCAACACACCCACAGACAGATTACTAGGCCTGGGCCTCCACAACATGATCGGGGAACTGGTGGAGGTCCACCGACAGGTCCAATACATCAGGCTCACACAAACTTCCACAGGTCGGTATATCCTGGACTCCCTCGGAATCAGAATACCGGCCAATGACCCAACCCTCCTCGCCATCCCACGACCCCTTCACCGGGAGCTTCTTATCAGGCCGCTCCCGAGGAATTTGCACCTGTCCCACCATGCGCAGCGCCGCAGAGCCCGACCGAAGGCACTCCATCGAGCGTTCGGCTCCGAGCCGGAAATGGTATGGGTAGACGCTGCCTTCACGGGTGATGAAGCGATAGCAGCTGTGGTGCACTCCTCTTCATCCACCCTCCTCACACTACTTCTCCCTCCAGACGCGTCCCCAGAAGCTGCAGAGGAAGCCGCCATTGCACTTGCTATCACTCGCACGGAAGCCCAGTATATTTTAAGTGACTCTAAAGCTGCGATTCTAAATTTTGCTCGAGGCCGAGTTCATGTCCCTGCTTTTGACATACTGAGCTGATATGGGTGCCTGCGCACTCCGGGAATCCCGGAAACGAGGCTGCCAACCTTTTAGCCCGAGGTTCTTTAAACAGGGCTCAGGTGGCCTCTGTTCGGCGACTCACGAAGGAGCGCATGCACTCATTCAGTGAGCGGACCCAGGCGTACAGAGCCTCCCGCCAGCTTTGCCCCCCGCCCCACTCCACCCTAGATAACAAACACACAAAACTCTGGCGCAGACTACAGACACACGCTCTCTCCTCACCCCTTAACCTAGCCCACTATCATCCCTCCTTCCCCACTCCGACATGCGCTCTACGCCCAGAACCCTTCGCCTCTTCCCTCCACATCGTTTCCCTCTGCCCGGCGGATCCTCCCCTTCGGGACTTAGAGAACCTCAAGGCCTGGGAGGACTGGGAGACTCTGCTGCGCTCGGAGGACCCGGCCGTGGAGACCATCGCCACCGGCCGGGCTGCCAGTGTTATGGACCTTAGGAACATAAACACTTGAGTGCAGTGGGGTCGTGCGGGGACCCCGGGGCATGCTCCGAATTCCTGTGTAAATAAAGTTTTTTTTCTCTTTCTCTGTATCACATGGGCCTTCAGGGAAGCGAGGCAGCTGACGCCGCCGCCCGCGCGGCTTTCTCACCGGACATTGCTTTCCGACCCCGACGATCAGGAACTCGAGTTCACTCCAGCTTACTCCTTCAAAAACATTGCTTTATTTTATCAATCTGGCCAGAGCCTTTATTCCTGCCCGTGTAAAAGTCTCTCAAAGGCGGAGGAGCGGCTTCTGCTTCGCCTGTAAATAGTAATTTGCTGTTCCCGGCAGCTCTGAAGCGCTTCGACCCTTCTTTCTCGGGCAGCGGTCCACACTGTGTGGAGAACTCTTTGGACATGAACCACATGATGTGGGCCTGCCCCTCCAACCCTGCTCCAACCCCCCCCCCCCCCCCGCCCCAACCCAGCCCGGAAGGACTGGAAGGTAAGCTTGCTCGGCTGCTCTGACTTGCAGGCCCAACTGGCCTTGGTCGCGCGAGCCCTGGCGGCGGCCGATGCCACTGAGGTCCCGAACTAGGGACCTCCACCTAGTACTTGTAAGGGCTGGCCCCCTCTGGGTCAGCTCATGCATAACCTACTGAAGTGTATCTCTCCACCACCACCGGAGGAATATGCACCCGTCCCACCATGAGCAGCGCCGCAGAGCTCGTGCGAAGGCACTTCGGAGCCGCACGCCATATACGTGAACGGTGCCTGCACGGGTGATGACGCGACAGCAGCTGTGGTGGAGTCCCCTTTATCCACCTTCCTCACAATACCTCTCCGCCCAGACACCTCCCCAGAGGCCGCAGAGGAAGCCGCCATTGCACTTGCTATCACCCGCACATGAAAGCACGGGGCATTTTAACTTACTTTAAAACTTCGATTCTAAATTTTGCTCGAGGACGGGTACATGTCCCTTCTTTTGTCATACTGGACTCGCTCGATGCACCCCCACCCCGCCAAGTGGAGCTAATATGGTTGCCTGCGCACTCCGGGAATCCCGGAAACGAGGCTGCCAACCTTATAACCGAAGATTCTTTAAACGGGGCTAAGGTGGCTTTGGATTGGGGTTTCACGAAGGAGCACATGCACTCATTCAGCGAGCTGACGCAGACATATAGAGCCTCAAGCCAGCTCGACCCCCGCCCTACCCCTCCCTGGATAACAAACACGAAACGCTCTGGCGCAGGCTACAGACACACACTCTTTCCTCGCCTCTTACCCTAGCCTCTTATCATCCCTCCTTCCCCACTCCTGCTTGCGTTCTTCACCTCTTCCGTCCACATCCTGTTCCCCTGCCCGGTGGACCCTCCCCCGTGGGGCGTAGAGAACCTCAAGACCTGGAAGGACTGCGAGACCCTGCTATGCTCAAAGGACCTTGCCGTGCAGACCATCGCCACCGGCCAGGCTGCCAGTGTTAGGGACCTTAGAAACAAACACTTGAGTGCAGTACGGTGATGGGGGGCCCTAGGGCATGCCCCGCTTTCCTCTTATTGTAAAGTGTGAAGAGCGTTAACTCTTACTCATCACGTTTCGAGATTTCGTGGGGCCTGCTACCACCCTGAGATCACAGCGCCGTCTGGGGCAGTAACTAGGAAGCAGCACATCTCGCACTGAGACTTGTAACGCCATCTACAGTAGCACTGGAGAAACAAGCAGTCTCTGCCGCATAGTCCAAGCCTACCAAGGAAGCTGTGACGAGCTTCTACAAGAGCTCCAATGTACATAAATTAACACGGATAAAAGCGCTTCCCCCTCTGACGACTATATGAGAGCGGATGTGCCAGGCCTAGGCGAGTAAATCACAGAACAAGAGGTCTGGCTTCTGTTAAATACCATCAAAACCGCCTCGGCAGCGGGTAAAGAAGGGATGACTAATAAGACCCTCAGTTACCTAGCTGATGCGTCTGTCACAGCCATTACCAAATACTTCAATGAGTGTTGGAACAACGGTTCGGTCAAAGCCTCCTGGATACATGCTGAGGTCATATTCATTCCCAAAGGGGGCAAGAAGCTACATCTTCAAAATCTTAGATCTATCTCGCTATCTACCTGCCTAGGCAAAGTCCTAGAGCATGTAGTTCTCAACAGACAAAACACTTATGCCAAGAGGAAAAAACTGTTTCCTAGTAGCCAAATTGGCTTCAAGCCTGGCCTCTATACTCAGGACATACTCTGGATGGTTCAAAATGATGTCTTTCCTCAGACAATAAGGGAGAAACGACTGAATAATATCCTGCACACGCAGGCAGCTCACATTCCACCGGTATCGGGCTATAGTGCTCCCCAAAAAAGGCCAAAGGGCTTGCAGTGCAGATCAGATCGCGCGATGGATGCAATCACTGCGAAAACCTTAATTCGAGGAAACACTTCAACATCCAATTGGTAGGAAACAATATCGCCGAAGTGGATAGCCTCAAGATCCTTGGCCTCACCTTCCACAAAGATGGGGAGGTCAAGATGCCCTAAAGGCCATTCGGCCCACAAGTAAACAAGTACTAGGACTGCTCAGAATTGTAAATAAGAAACAGGGGGATGGAGGAGCAAGCTCTCTGCCGCACAATACAAGCCTTCATGCTCAGCGGCATTGCATACTCTCTACCCTACTACAACCTGAAGGCAAGAGAAGTAGGATCGGTTAATGCGACAATTCGAACGGTCTACAAAACAGTTGTAGGGCTTCACAGATGCACCAGGACCGAAAATATACGCCAACTAGGCGTATACAACAGACTAGAACAGCTGATAAAGGAGCATAACGAAGCACAAATCTTCAGGCTCTCAGCCTCTACTGCAGGCCGTATGGTACTATACAGGATAGGGATAGAGCCGGTGCACGACTCTAGTTGCAGGGAGATGCTGCCGATCACAATCAGGCAGCACATTAAAATCCTACCCCTCCCCAAAAATATGACAGTGGGAAGGCATGCAGCTAGGAGAGCGAACCGGGCTCAAAGAATCGAGGACCAATACAGTAGCGACCCAGCCGCAGTCTATGTGGACGCGGCCCGAGCAAAGGAAGACAAATACTTCGCCACCATGGTGCGAGCGACAGAAGAAAAGTCAAGGTTCTTTGCCGTAGCCACAGTAACTTCAGCAACAAAGACTAGGGGTGTGCGAATATCAAATTTTTCGAATACGAATCGAATACGAATACTTGGTTCCGAATATCGAATCGAATATCGAATAATCAAGGTCAGATGCATTTAACCACTACAAAACATTATTTGAGCACCCAAGAACATCACAGTTCAACTATCAGTGATGAAATGAACACAAAAGATGTGTGTGGCTGCACAAAAAGTATCAAAGTCTCGAACATTATTCATATAAGAGTGGAAATATCAGAGAAGATAGCTAGTACACAGCATTGATTAAGGCTAGCTTGCCATAAGTACAAAAGCGCGTTGCTGGGATGAACATAAAAGTTTGTCGTGAAGGAAAACCGGCTGCTCCACACGGTCAGGCAGTAGTAGTTAGTTCCCTTCTAGCTGAAGCGTCTTCTCCAGCCACAAAAATGCCCTCTCACTTGGCACTGAACTGGCACGTATCCCACGCATAGCCACAAAGAAGCTCACCAGCGTAGTCAGCTACTGCATGGCCCAAAGTTACGCATTGCTCTGGGCGCCGCTATATTGTTATGTCTCTTTTGATAGGACTTGCGGACCGAAATGAACGCCGGTGCTCGCAATAGAATATTCGGCTGGGTACGAATATTCGCGTCGGATCGAATACTCGAAACAACACGAATACTTAGATTTCGAATCGAATACGAATACTAAAAATATACTATTCGAATTATATTCGAAAATTTCGAATATTCGCACACCCCTAACAAAGACCGAAAAAGTAGCCATTGCCTTAGCTCTCAGGGACGAGAGCGTGGTCACAATAATTAGCGACTCTAAGATTGCGATCCGAAATTATAACAAAGACCTGATTTGCTCTGCTGCCCCAATACTAATCAAACACAGCCAAAGAATGAGCCGCGTAGAAATTATTTGAGTCCCTGAACAGGAGGAAAATACGAGAAACGAGAAGGCGAACCCATATGCCCGAGCTCTATCAAACCGGGAGGGATCGGGGAGTGTCTCAGAGTCTCACATCAGAAACTTTCACTTCCCGAGAAATGACCAATCAGCTGCGTGAGCCGCGGGGACTTTACCCTGCACCTCACCCGGACCTTACCAGACAGCAGGCCAGAAACCTACATAGAGCCCAAACTGAGACAGTCATGACCCCCATTCTTCTAAAATTGCCACACAACACATCCATCCCAGCTGCTTACACTGCGTTAACACAGCAACAGACGAACACATCCTATGGGTCTGTAAGAAAAATCCACCTCCAAAAGACCTTCTACCGGCTCCCTCCCGGGAGAGCTGGCATAGGCTCCTGAGGAAGCCTGACAAGAACACGCAAGCCAAGCTTGCGGACTGGGTGGGAAAAGTCGCCATCCGTTAGGGGGCCATACATCCCACCCCATTGATCTTTTAGATCAATAACATTTCTCCAATCTGATCCAGTGATGATGTCACAGTCCAACATTTTTGATAGAGGTGGAACTATGTGAGTATGACGTCAGGGCACGAAATGGCGGCATAGCATATGGGGAAATGAACATACAAATTCTTATTTCCAATGGCGTGCCTCCCTTCAATCTCTTTCACATCAATTCTAGTAAACCAAACAGCTACCTCTCGTTACTTCAACGTCTTCCTGACCGTGGCGGCATTTTTTATGCGTAGCATACTGCAATCACTCAGTTCAGCCCTTGGGCGCGGCCGGGCAGCCACCAAACGACGTGACGTCACGTCACGTGGTTTGGTGACGTCACGTCACGTGGTGACGTCACGTCGCCAAACCACATAAAAAATAAAAAAAATAAAAAATAAAAACGTGAAAAAAAAGGACGGCTGAGCATGGTGGCGGTTGCAACCGCCCCGTTTCAAAGGGGGCGCTCCTATCCATCCATCCATACGTCACGGAGGAAAAGCTGCTGAGAAAATCGAGTGCCGCCAAGCAATACCTCGCGCAAAAAGATCCCGCAATATGCAACGCATTCTTGGCTTAACCAAGCTAAGCCTTGAATTATTTTTCTCTCTCTCCTCCAATTTTTCACTCCCTCTTTTATTCCTTCCCTTACGTCGCCGTTCAGGTGTCCACCGAGATATTTGAGACAGTTAATGCGTAACTTCCTTTCCTCAAAAACCAGTTTTCTATTTTTCGGAGGAGGAATAAACTTTTTCAGGCTTTTCTGTCGTCGTCATCCTGCTTTCGCCCCAGTTGGCCTCCATGAAGGGGCGTCCTCGAGGATCCAATCTGCGATGCTGGCTTGTACTTGTCTTCACTTCGTATGATCATTTCCCAGTTATCAGCTGAGGGATATGGCAGGAGCTTTCTGGGGGTGGATTTCTCTAGCAACCCCAGGGAATATGGTCATCATCTGCGGTAAGGTTTTTGCCACAAATTTGGCAAATAGGATGAACTTCACCTTTTGTAATTAAGGCCAATAGATATGGGCTCATAAGACGTTTTGTCTCAGCTCTTCGAAGAGCCGTGGCTTGTGCCCTGGCAAGCTCTTGCTGTGGGCGTGGGTAAAGGCGTCTGCTTTCCCTATATAAGTTTGTAACCTCGCTGTATGTGTTGGGTGGCTCCGCCGACGGCTCATTCGTGCAGACGGCCCGGTTGGTTAGCCCTCGGGCATATTCGTCCGCCTTCGCGTGTCCTGAGTAGCCGCAGTGGGCCGGCACCCATGCAAGGTTGATGGTGGATGGTGGTGTGTAATTTTTGAGTAGGGACGCGGTGAGTTTACCCACTCTGCCCCTTTGATTGCCGGTGATCGCGTATTTTGAGTCACTAATGACTGTCTTCGTGCGGTGATCCTTAATGGCCAGTGCTATGGCTGTCTCCTCGGCGTCTTTGATGGAGGGGGCAATAATCGTCGCTACGATGATAATTTTGAAATCAGGCGTAATCACACAGACTGCGTGCTTGCCAGGGCCTTGCTTGGCCGCGACCACATGCACGGCACAGAGGTCATCCGCATACTATTTGTCTATAGTCTTCGCACGGAAAATTCGTATGTCTTCATGTCGTCCCGGTAGCGTGTTTTTCGCTAAAGGTTTGACCTTGAGCTTCAGGCGACAGCCTTCGGGAAGGATTCTGAGCTCAGATGCCGTGTCAACGGGCTGAAGGCCATGCTCTCCTAGTATGCATCGCCCTGCATCCGTAATCGACAGGCGTTCTCTTTGCGCGGTTTTATGTGCCTCAATTAGCTCGTCAAGGGTATTCGACCCCAAGTTCTAGTAGCTTGTTGTTGCTGGCAAAACTGGGTATATCCAGTGCCGCCTTGTAAGCACCACGAATGACGCTATCAATTGCCTCCCTATCCTCCTGCCGAATAAGATAATACAGAAATTATTTTATGATTTTGCGTGAGCCTACATATGTCGGGCTCCTTCATGCCCCCATGCCTCATAGTGATTTTCTTAATCAGCCCACCAATCTGTTTAGATCTTGTTTCCAGCTGCTGAATAGTCTCCGTATTCTGCGCACTGTTTTGAACCAGCCACTCTGCACGTGGGCAGCTCAAAAAACGAAAAAAATACACTTGGGACGAGAGGAACACCGCAAGGGGCGGTTCTCTGCTCTTTCCTGTTTAATGGCGCCATGATAGACCTACCCGCCAAATTAAATCACATATATGGCATCAAGCACTCGATCTATGCCGATGACATCCCCATCTGGTCGCATCAGGGCTCGGACGGCCTCATACAAGGGGCCCTGCAGGAGGCAGTCGACACAGTCCAAGAATACGTCCAAACTAAAAGTCTAACATGCTCACCGTGCACATCGGAGCTACTCGTCGTTGGGAACAAACACAGGAGCCAATAGCGCACGGATCGGCCGACACCATAAACCTCACTCTCGACGGCTACAGCATACCGAAGGTCAAGACTATCAGGGTCCTTAGCATGCTTTCAATTTTTCGGGCATCTTGTTTTGAGATCATTTAATTGCGTTTGTTATCTAAACCATAAAAATTGAAGTCAAGTGAACTGAATAAGGTTTAAACCAGCAAAATTGAAATGTGCTTTTAGCCGTAAATACCTTGTCCATACTAGCGAGTCCAATAGTTTGTTTCCAAAACAGCTCCTGCTTTTATCAACATTTCCTAATACTAGCAACGCTCTCTAAAAAAATTGGCGGGGGCTTAGCTTGGGTTAAGCCTGGTAGATTGCGAAAACAGGTGTTTTATACAGCATATGCAGCGATTCTAGTGGGCAGAGCGCGGTGCGCCGTGCCAAGCAGCCGCCGTTACTCGACGAGCCGAATTGGTAGCCCGTCGCTCGCTCCTGGTATGACGTCACGCTTTGACGTCACTAGGCATGGCATGACATCAGGCGTCATACTAAAGATCAAACGTGCCAAGTGGCCACCGCTACACGAAAGGCCGTTCTTGGGAGTAGTATTGCTTTCGCAATAAAAAGCCTAAAAAGAAAGCTAGTGCTCTTCCGGCCTTTCAATCCAGACACCTTGAAGCATGCCAAAGTGATTTTCATACCTAAGCCAGGCAAATGAGCCGAGCTGGGCTACCTCCGGCCCACCTCGCTCACGTCCTGCCTGGGAAAGGTCATGGAACATGTCATATTCAAAAGACTCCGCACTCACGTAGACCAACAGAACCTTTTACCCCCCACTATGATCAGCTTCTCCACCGGCCTCTCCCCACAAGACATTATGTGACAAATCCAACACGATATCCTCGATCCCAGACCCATACGAGCCACACAAACCATCTTAGGCCTAGACGTCAGCAAGGCTTTCGACAACGTGTCACATGATTCCACTCTGCCAAGCATCTCACAAATGAATGTAAGCACTGGCTCTTATAACTACATCGCCGACTTTCTTCATAAGCGCACAGCAGAACTTCACATTCCAGACCTTCACAGCGAGATCACCCTAGCCACCCGAGGAACACCACAAGGGGCAGTCCTATCTCTGAGAGGCCTCCCCCCCTCTCCTAGATGACATACCTCACAATGAACACTCAATACATGCCGATGACATTACCCTCTTGACCAACTCCGGCTCTGGCGTGGAAATCCAAAGCTCCCTTCAAACAGCAATCGTCAAAGTACACACCGTTGTACAGGTGAACGGGCTCACATGCTCCTCCATGAAGTCGAAATTGCTAGCCATGAGGGACAGACGGGTGCTTCATGTAGACACACATCCCATACCTCCGGTCCGGACCATCTTGATACCTTGTATGGTAATACAGAACAACACGCAAAACTCGGAAGCCATTCAGCACCTCCGCACCACAGCCAATCAGATCAACGGCCTTGTCCGCCGCATCAGCACCCGCCGCAGACGTATGAAGGAGGATGACCTCTGTCGGCTCACACAAGCTTTCCTCATTAGCAGGATAGTTTACTCTTACCCCTACTATCACCTTCGTCGGTAGGACGAGGAAGCTGTGAACAAGATTTTACGTTCAGCGTACAAAGCGGCACTGGGGCTACCCCAGTATGCCAGCATACTGCATCTCTTTCAACTCGGCATCTACAACATGCTCACAGAACTCATAGAGGCACGCAAGGCTGCCCTAATCCACCGCCTCTCCCGCACCATACACGAGCGGCTCATACTTGACCGTCTCAACATCAACCTCATAGGCGTCGTCCACCCCACGGCTCCCATTCCGATAGAGGTTCAAAGCAACCTTGTCATAAAACCAATCCCTCAAAATATGCTACCTGGCCGTCATGATACGCGCCGCCAGCTGAAAGCCCAAGCACTAGATGCCACATACCTTGCCGACGAACATGCAGTATACGTGGACGCTGCATGTTAAAATGCAAACACTTACCTAACTTGTGCAACCACCCCACAATCCACTCTCGTCACCGCCGCCACAGTATGAGCCACTCTCCCACAGCAGCAGAAGAAACCGCCCTAGCGCTGGCCATCGCTGACCCACGTACGCGCACAGACCTAAGCGACTCCAAAATAGCGATCCAAAATTACTCGGCAGGTTTTATCTTGCACCCCGCTGCACGCATCCTTCGCGGCTGCACTCCCGACCTTAAGATCAACCTGGTCTGGGTACCCGCCCACGCGGGAAACTATGGAAACGAAGGGGTCGACCGACTAGCCCGAGGACTAACCAACCGGACGGTCGGCCCCACGGACCCGGATGCTCTTGCCAAGGCTCCCTGGACCTTTGCCGAAATCACCAATCTCCACAGAGAGACGGGACGCCAGGTCCTGCCTCCCCACCTCGACTTGAATCGAGCGCAAGCCACCTTGCTCCGCAGGTTGCACACCACACTCCGTCCTTAGCCATTCTAGACTTTCACTGATCACAGATGGGTAATTCGAGCCCGTGTGCCAAAATATTAACCAGGGAGAAATCGCCTACCCCGGGCCACATCCTCTGGAGTTGCGCGGGAAAATATCCCCCTCGAACCCTGCCAGCTCCCTCCGAGTAGGGATGGAACCAACTCCTCACAAGTCCATACACGAGCATCCAGCAGGCACTCGTTTCATGGGCCCAGGAAGTCGCCCCCACCTGGGGACACCCCAAGCACACCTGCACTAAATCCCGCCATTCTATGGCAATAAAGTTGTTTCTGTCTTTCCGGCCTCTCAACGCCAGTCAGCTGAGTGGTGCCGGCGCCGGCCCCAACCGTACAGTGAGAAAGCGAGGGCACATAACTAGCGCCCCTGCACGGAAAGTGTGAGAAACAATTTTGCGTTCCCTCCT
Organism: Amblyomma mixtum; assembly: GCF_055824585.1. Lineage (NCBI taxonomy): Eukaryota > Metazoa > Arthropoda > Arachnida > Ixodida > Ixodidae > Amblyomma > Amblyomma mixtum. Next base: position 83,059,428 of record NC_143018.1, read on the forward strand.
GCACTGCAAGATGGCGCCACTTGTCTTTCTGTTTCTGACGTCGAGGCGACGTTAGAAATGTACCTGCTCGATACGTCTGCGTTTGGGTACTTGTCAGGAATACAATTCTAGCCCATCAGTCTAATCGCCGACCGTGGCGGGGCTAAAGATGCCTTTTTAGGTTGCCTCCGTGCCAAATACGCAACGAAGGAGGCGGCGTGGGGCATGTGGGACACACTAGCATCGCAACGGTTCCCGCCGTTTCAACTTCGTGTAGCGTTGAGTAGTCAGTGTGCAGTCCATACTGAGAATGTTTTCTTCAAATAAAGCAGCATTCCTTCTGAGCCACAACCCTGAAAAATGCAGGTCGTCACAGTGAAACCGCATTTCCGGAGATCAGCACTCAGGGTTGCTTCCACTACAAAGTTTCTTGCAATGGTGTGCGGTATTTACCGCACAGAAGAGTCGCTTGGTCTCAGGCGAACGCATAGTGGCAGGCTTCGGATTAATATAGGCAACGGAGGGTCTTTAACATCCACAAACACAGGACAACGCGCTGGAATTTTTCCATTCCTCCTTCGTCGAAACGTGGTCGCCGCGACCAAAATTCCATCCCGACATTTCAGGCCCAGTAGACGAACTCCAAAATCACTCCGCCGCTACGGTGGGATGTAATTTGTAGTACAGCGATAACTGGCAAACATCACCTATTTCGCTAATCGATAAACTGCGTCAAGGCAATCAAGTGTTCTTGTCGGAATCATAAAATGAAATATCTTGCAAGACGTAGGGAGGGTTCCAAAGTTAGGCCAGCATAGTGGCAATGTCGGCGCTGCGTTTGTACTGCTTGACTTTTCTGTGAGACTGAAAGATCTAAGGAAGCGACAAAGCTTCTGTGCGTCACAGATTATTCCCCGCACTCACGACTAACAGCATCTGTTACAATTCTTCTTACAAAAACAATAAGCGTTAGAGTCAGCTTCATCAGCAGCAGCCTTACAGTGCCCACCGCAGGAGAAAGGCCTCTCTCATGTCCCTCCAATAAATCCTGTCCTCAAACTTCTTAATCTCATCCGTCCACCTAACTTTCTGCCACCCCCTGGTAGCTTGCCTACTCTTGGAATGCAGCCTGTTACCTTTAGTGGCCATCGGTTATGTTTCAATCGCATTACAGTCCTTCCAAAGCCGATTTCTTCTTCTTTATAATGCGAAAGCATTAGATGGCTATGTTGCGTCATCAAAACTTGTCCTCACGACTGTGTGGTCCAATAACGATAAATGTGCAAAGTTTTATTTTATTTGATAGTGCGTGATGCGACCTTGTTGGGGGGAAATTTAATCTTTATTTCATTAATTTATTCATTAATTTACTTCAATTAATTAAATTCCAAAACTTCACTTCGACGTGAAAATACGCATGGATGTCGATATAGTATATGTGCGTCAGAACAGCCGCGTACGTAGATATAGTATGTCGACGTTTTGCTTTCGCATTGCTCCAATGCGGGTCGCCGCAGTGACCTCAGTTTTTCGACTAGGATGACATTAACCAAGCCTGTTCCCTTACCGACACGGCTCTTTTCTCGTCTCTTAACGTTACATGTATCAATCTGCTTACCAGTGCGCGTTAACGATCCGCGGTTGGTCAAAATTATTTCGGAGTCCTCTATACTACAGCGCGCGCCTCTGTCTGCTTCATCTTTCACTCCCGCCTTCCTCCTTCCCTCTTGGGGTGATTGAGGCGTCCATTGAGATGTGAGGCAGTTACTACACCTTTCATTTCCTAATAACCAATTATTTTTCCTTTTTTTCAGTTTCCCTAACTATCTGCGTTGTTCTAAATTTTAGTTAAATCCTTTCGTTGGCACTGCTTTGCCTCTCTAAGTCACTGATCACGCTTTGCAATTCATCACCTCAGTCCCTTAGCAAGGGAATGTCACCAGCGAATCGCAGATTACTAAGGTATTATTCATCAACTCTTATTCCCAGCAGTTCTCAATACAGGCCTCTGAATATCTGCTGTAAACCGATGGCGATTAGCATTGGTGGGATTGTGCCTCCCTGCCTGACACCCTTCCTTATTGGAATTTCATTGCTTGCTTAAATTAGCTTTCTTCTAAGCTTGCGGTACCTTCCAGGTCAGTGACTATACAGTGTGGCTAGTTTTTCTCAGTATCCCCACAGACCTTCAATAGATCTGCTATTACCTCGCTCTCTCCTGCCGTTTTCCCTCTTTGCATTGCTCCTAAGTCTTTCTTTAGTTCATCTTTGGTTACTGGCAAGTTGCACAACTTCCTCTCTCATTAACGTCCGGCTTTCTTTACTTCCTCTTTGGTTACTGGCAAGTTGTCCAATAGCTGAGCACTACTCCCTCTCTCATTAATGTCCCGATTGCTTTTGTTACTTTATAGATTTGTGTAAAATTACTCGTCTGCGTTAACTATGCTTATGACATGCCCTACTTGACTGTTGGCTCAACCATCTTATTTTCGCCTATGCTTAGTTTCCTCTTAGCAGCTTTTAGGCTACCTGCATTCTTTGGAGCATGCTCGATTCTAACCTTTATATACTTCATGATATCTGTTACTTTATGCTTATTACTTTAGGCTTATTAACTGATTTACACGTCTTTTCAATAAGTGCCTTTATTTTTGGGGGGTAGGGGGAACATTCCATTAAAGAAAGAAAATTTTGCGGGCAACTAGCACGCTACTGTGAAGGTGTGGTAGCGGATCACCTCATACTTTTCACCAAACTTTATCCATCCTGTTGCGTGGGCGATGGGAACGAACCTAACAGATCACGATACAGGAGAACGTAAGTCATTTAACAGCAGGCAACGCTATGAACTGGCAGACTTCACTCTAACCACCTTGCGCTACATGCGACAGAAATGCAGGAGGAAGAGCAATAACATCAACGATCGCAAGTAAATGTGAAATAAAGAAGCCGTACCAATGAGCGAGAAAGTAAAAATCTCCGCACAAGAGAACAAAAGCGAATCTCATTTCCTCACGAACACCAACACGGTTTCACCATTTTCGCCTCGACGGTTTTATGGGCTGTTGCTGGATGAAATCTGAATCTGAATCGCAACGAAAAACTGCCGATATATTTTTTTTCAACTGCGAACCACTACTCCTGTTTTTATAGAAACATAAAACGAAGAGCACATTCAGAAATAAATATGAGTCCAGAGTAAAACGCCGTGGTTGATGAGGCGTGAGTGGAGATTATCTGCGCCTCTGAAATTTAACTCGAACGTCGTTTCCTTCACAAAGCAGTCCTGGGGTGCTCTTATCGCAGTTTTCAAAGGTATGAAGAGATGGGTCGGCAATACATGGCCAGCAAAGAAAAGAAAAACACAGAACCCGAAACTATTAATACACTTTTCTTCAATGCGCTTCATTTTATTTTTTCCCACACGGATCATTACCTTTGCTCCATTTTATCTCCTTCCTTTTGCGTGCCATCGTTCGAGCCATAAATTTTAGATCGAAGATTTCGTTTTTGATTCCTTGTCCCACGTTGAACAAGTAGACACGCCGCTGCATTCAAGTTGACAAGTCAGTAATCGTGTCACTCTCCTTATTCTGTAAATGTCCGTTGATCAACGTTATTTTCTTGCCCAGTCCGAACAAGAAAAACTGCATCATTTGTTTAGAACGAAACATTTTGGATGACGCTCACTTTTATTTATCCTCTGCTTTTTGCATCTGCGCATTTCGTGAGCTCTTTTTCAACATATGTGCTCGTCACTAATAGTCGATTATGTATTTTCAAAGTCACGCCCTGCATCGATAACGACCTCCCTTTTCGGCGGCGACAGATGCTTTCTCGGTTCGATAGTATCGACAATATCGGAACAAGCTGAGCTTAAAGGTATGAAAGCCGCTCGCTGTTCTTTACTGGCTGGCGAAGGTCGCTTGCCATGGGGTAAATATTGTTAGCAGTGTTTTTTTTTTTTTTTTGTAGCGAAAGCTACATTGGCCACGAACTTGTGATTTCACTGTGGCAGTGCTCCGAGGAGGTATAGAAACCGACCTTGAGCCGTTGCCTAGCAAGCGCCATCTGACATGACGTCAGACCGCGCGCCTCGCCGCGGAGCCGCCGCCGCCGCCGTTCGGTGTGACGTCACCCCGCTTGCCTCGTCGTTGCGCTCGCTCCCGCTCGCATCGCCAGCTGTGTCGCATGCCTGATAACATGGAGGACACAACAGGAGAGCTCTCGTGCGCCGCAACCACAGTTGAGGCGGCAGTATGGACGGCGACAAGTCTGCTTAATTTTCGCTATGCATATCCTGCCGTAGCCGAGCTAAGCCACTGCCAATTTTTTTTATCATTTACTCTCCAAATGCCCTGGCAGGATTACTGATCATCACTTCAAGCCACTTTGTTTATCCATGAGACAGTCTTTTTATTCCTTTTTATGAAGAAAAGTCTCCTGTGGTTGCTTCTTATAAATACTGGCGCTTAAAATGTCACTGCGGGCTAAGATATTCATACTGCTGCTCTCTGAGGTTTTCATGATTTTTTCAACTTATATTACATTCTTGCAGTCTTCGCTGCATGTACTCTGTCTGTCTTGTTTTATATAGGTAATCGAAAAAGAGATGCTGTCATGCTCCTCCAGATCCAGGCAATACCACTCGAGTTGAAAAACTGAAACTAATATCACTTCCCAAGTATAGGAGCAAACCAGGAACGGTCACGGAACGATGTGAGCGAGTAAAGCACCCATGATTTAAACAAGTGATGCGGAAAGTCTCCTTGCGCATAGTGAGATGATGCAATGAAGCCTTATCGACAGAAGGTGATTACAAAATGCACAGGTCAGACCACGTCTTCAATGCTCGGTGTTATGCATCACACGCAGGAACTTTACGCCGCCCTCAACGCATTCTGTTGCAATGGAGGTGTCATATATAATATACCGGATGGTGCTTGCGGTAATCCGCGCTTTGAAACAGAAAAAGGGACCGTCATCAACCATGCGTTAACGCTGGAATGCTGGACTGCGTGTGTTCGGTGAACTGCAGCAAGGCACTGTAACATATTGAGGCTCCAATGTTCGCTGGCAGCTATTTATCGTCCAACACGACAAGCGTCATTTCCGGGGAGTAAGGAGCACTGAATGCAGTCAGTGCTGCTTTATGCACAGGGAGCCACTTACAAGGATTTGGCAACTTGTGTTCGCTGGCTTCAAGTTTGCGGAGAATTTAAACTCAAGCTATAGATGCAGCAAGCCCTTGATTAATAACGGCCTTTTTTTTTAACGCGACGCCGTTAAGCAGCTCGTGTCGAAGAAAAGCTGGCAATGGTAACGTTGACTGTGAGCGAAAAACTACGAAATATCCTCAGAGAACCAACCTGGAAGAGCCACGTAGATCACATGACCTTAGGCCATCGGCGCAAAGGGCTCATTGGCTTGTGATCAAACCGCCCTTTATGGCAGGTGGCAGTCAAATTAATCATTGGTAGTGAGTGGTTGCTCAGGTGTGGGCAACCTGGGGCGCAAAAGGTCCCACCGGTGGCAGCACCTGCCATCGCTGGGCAGTAGCGCATTATTTAACCGCTGCACCACAGCGCCAGGAGTGGTGTGTAGATTCCCAGGGACCTATAGATTTAAAGACGAGAATTACCAATTCTGCTGGGCATTAACCCCCTAACGTTATCGCGCCATACCTCCCGTGCACTGTTTTTTTTTTTTTTGTATCGCATCGAGTCAGAATTGAGTACTACTTCGGGCGTGTTCTTAACGGCGACGCCTTTGTAGTTGCACTCTCCCAAAGCAAACATGCTCATCAGGGCCTTATTCTGAGAACCCAGTTGCAACGTTCCAAAAGCAGTCGTTCTTCTGAACATAGCACATAGTAATGCACACCACACAGAGTTATTTACCACTGTCCAAAGCAGGCGCCGTAACTTTGCGCCGCGTATAGTGAGTTGTAAATGCACAAAACTATGACTAGATGGTCTCAGTTTCCAAATGGCTCTAACGTTGTTTTTTTTTTTAGGTTCTCTCCAGAGAACATGCGTTATTAACGCATATTATGTGTAACGAAGGTGTTTTCTTTTATGTTGTTTCAGCTTTACCCCATCTATCCTTTCAGCGTAAAGTGACAAAAAGGACGATATAACAAAGTCAGAACATCAGTTGTTTTTTTTTTTTTTTGGCTGCCAACTGTTTCCTCCGTCTATTTGAAATCTTATGGCCGCTCAAGACGCCAACCGACATTAAAGTATTCGTAATTTCCATCACTTCGATCAAGCAAGGAGCCATAAGTCAACATTTGTGTCGCCGTCAGAAGGGGGCCCGCCAGTAACTGCGCAGCCATTTCTCCCGGCCCCCGATTATCTAACAGGCAAAGCCATTGAGCGGCGCCGTACCCCCTCGTTCGAGTACTCAACCGGAGAGTGGAACCCACTTCCGCCTGACGGAAGTGGGAACGGCTTATTTGCTCCCGCACTTCCGGCGGAACGCCGAAGAGTGAAAGACTCCGGAAGGATAAGGAAGTGGTGCAGCGGTCTTTCGACACGCTATGTGCTCCAGTAAAGGCCGAAGAATAATAGCATAAACTCTTGCAGTTGAAGGATGCTCATTTCAATGCTGATGACAACTGCCAAGTGTGGCGGAATCAGGATGATAACCGGCATTGGCACTAAATTACTGAACTGGTAATATTTCGTTTCTTTGCTTTTATTTCAATATCTCCTAACAGAAATTAAGATGAACAACAAATCAGGGCTTATGCGGTAACAATCAATCCTTATTCAGTACAACTGACCGGAATACGTAGTTCGATATCGATATCGGTGTGGCGTGTTTGCACATTAAATACGCATCTGTACTAAACAAAATTTGCTACCATGGCATGTCATTACAACTCAGAATTCAGTGTCGCTATCGACATTTGACAGCGACACATTACTTTCCGTATTGACTATACATCGTTAGTCAAACACCTTTGGTGATACTGCACTGCAGGCCGCCGTGGTGGCTCAGTGGTTATGGCGCGCGGCTGCTCACACGAAAGACGCGGGTTCGATCCCGGCCGCGGCGGTCGAATTTCGATGGAGGCGAAATTCTAGAGGCCCGTGTACTGTGCGATGTCAGTTCACGTTAAAGAACCACAGGTGGTCGAAACTTTCGGAGCCCTCCACTAAGGCGGCGTCTCTCATAGCCTGAGTCGCTTTGGGACGTTAAACTCTACGAAACCAAACCGATACTGCGTTGTAGCCGCAATAACAAAAAGCTCATGCTCGACGCTAGCAGCGTTTTGAAACCAAGAAATTATTTTTTTTCTTGCTCGCGACCTTGTTATTTTCCCTGCTCTTACTAGCGGATTTTCTGCTCTTCTTGATTCAGCGGTTTCTATATTCATTTGCTATGAAAGTCTTGACAGGAGTACTGAAACCCTAAATAACGAACTCCTAATGCTCAACTCTCGTCAGCTTCCGTATCAAGCTATGATTTTTGAAATTTCAAAAAAATGCTGCAAGAATATTAGACAGGGTGCATTACTAATTTAAGCTGTTCTTGCCGTTATTTTCTATTCTGCTAAAAACTCATAAAGACAACCCAGCTTCTACAATGTTCTGCAGTGGATTTCCCAATGTGTTTTTTTTATAAGTTTTTGAAGCGAGAAGCCCCACTTCTCGCATGCAAAGGTGAAGGTCAACTGACGCTTAGATTTGACCTCTGACTGGAGGCTCGCCGCAGGTGTGGCTGTGACGTCATACCATGTGACTTGTCGCAGCTGCTACCGTACGCTCCGCCGCTGGACCGACCGCTCGCTTTCGCCAGTTTTGTCACGTGACTAATTACCTGATTCCCTCTTGCTGAATAAAGGCCAGCGCTCGCCGCCTAGACATTGCAGAGAGATGGAGCCAGAACCGGTCACCGGGCCGAGTTCCTCGACTGAGCATTGGAGGCACCGGGCTGCTTCTAGCGATCCCTACGACGTTGTGAAGGTAAAGGATGCGCAATCAAATGACGAACCACGAAGAAAGACACAGGGACACACACAAGCGCACTAACAACTGTTTATTTCTTCCTTGAAACGCTTACTTATACATCTGGCCACGCATGCTCAAAAGCAATCTCTAACCACAATAGTCATGCCAACGGCTGTTAACGCAGACGCGAACGCAAAAAGTTGATTTCGGCAACGTACAGAGCCACGGACGTGTCACTGATACAATCTACCGCGTTTTCCTTTATGTGGAAAGCTTCCAAAGCCAGCCGCGCTTGTTCATTTTTACTTTTTCCCAGTATCACGGTCTCGTCAAGTCGCGGTGCGCAATTGCGGCAAGAACTAAGATGGGACACAAGGTGTGCCCCTTTGTCTGTGTTGTTCCTGACTTTATTCGCATGTTCCCTGAGTCGCTCGTTTATGCACCGCCCTGTCTGCCCGATGTAGGTCTTACCACATGAAAGAGGGAAGGAGTATACCACCCCTGTGGCGCAAGGGATGTAGGTAGACCCGTGCCTGATTAGGCATCCACTCCTTCTATCACCGCACGTGCGGGCGCACAGCTTCGCCAGTTTATTCGGCGCAGAAAACGCCAGAGGAACACCATGCCTGCCTGCAACTCTCTTGAGGTGATGAGACACCTTATGCAGATATGGCACCACCACAGGCCTGAACGCTTCGCGTTCACTCGTCCCTCTCATACTTGGCGTACCGGTCTTCATCTTTCGTATCAGGGCCTCGGCAACCGCCGTCAAGAGCGACATAGACCTACATCGGGCAGACAGGGCGGTGCATAAACGAGCGACTCAGGGAACATGCGAATAAAGTCAGGAACAACACAGACAAAGGGGCACACCTTGTGTCCCATCTTAGTTCTTGCCGCAATTGCGCACCGCGACTTGACGAGACCGTGATACTGGGAAAAAGTAAAAATGAACAAGCGCGGCTGGCTTTGGAAGCTTTCCACATAAAGGAAAACGCGGTAGATTGTATCAGTGACACGTCCGTGGCTCTGTACGTTGCCGAAATCAACTTTTTGCGTTCGCGTCTGCGTTAACAGCCGTTGGCATGACTATTGTGGTTAGAGATTGCTTTTGAGCATGCGTGGCCAGATGTATAAGTAAGCGTTTCAAGGAAGAAATAAACAGTTGTTAGTGCGCTTGTGTGTGTCCCTGTGTCTTTCTTCGTGGTTCGTCATTTGATTGCGCATCCTTTACCTTCACAACATCATGTACCAACTAGGCCCTACCCAAGTTTTGCTGAAGATCCCTACGACAGAGAGCGTCACGACGCCGCGTTGGCTAGAGATGAGTCGCGAAAGCGGGCTCGTCCAGTTGATGAAGCCGTTGAAGAACAGGTGGTATGTACTATCTGGGACAAAAGTGGTACGCTCCACGCGGCGGGAGCCGGAGCAGTGGAAAACGGCATTGCAACGCTATCTACAGGCGGCATCTTGGATCGAGACAGCCAATGCGTGACCTTTATTACAAGCAGGCATGTCGCTTGGCTCGTTTCAATGTTTCGTGCTTTAGCTCGCCACAATGCCGCAGTTTCCCGTTGCTCCGGCTCGCGCCGCTTGGGGTATACCACTTTTGTCCCCGATGGTACATATGGAGAGGCAGCGGCTCAGGCAACAAGAGTTTCTCAAGCGGACAAAGGCAGCGGATGCTGCCAACGTGTCCGCGTCGACATCGGCCACTGGTTCGGTTGCCTTTCGCTCCGTATAACCTGGCTAAGCCCAGTTAGGCCACAGCCATTTTTTTTCTTGTCTTTGTTTCGTGGAATTATGTTATGAACTGCAGTGACAAAAAAGTACATCTCCTACCAGTCTCCACGGTGGTCTCCGTAATAATTTTATGTTTTTTGTTTCAGATTTCCTTTCTTATTTTTTGGCTTTCTTTGTGGCCCTGCATTACCACGCCATGCAAAGCCAAAAATGGCAGAACACACAAAATATATACCCTAAGTAAAAGCTTCCCTTTTCCGGCTGTAGCTTTTTTCCACTGCTCCCAAAACATAGCGATAACAAAAAAAGAACGCCAAAAGCCCGAGAAGCGTCCCTCACCTCTCGAGCCGGTTGCTTCTTTCCGCTTCACCGGTTTCAGTGGCAGCGCATCGCTGACGATGACTCCCCGTGGGCAGTACTCCCCCGTTTGGTTTCTGATCGCACAACTTGCTTTTTCCACGAGTCATACATCACTTCAAGTTGCGTTTTTTTTTTTGTGTTTGCTCGGCGCGATTTCGCCCGGTAACGTGCCCTATCCGGCAACTTTCTTTACGCTTATTTCCCTCCTTGCGAGCCTTGATCCGAGTTACTGAAGAATGTAGTTAAAAAACGTTTTATTTTTGTGCACCAGGAAGAATTTTACACTCTGGGAAATGTTGCGCGCACGAACGTCGCACTAGCGAAGGAGACAAGTCAGGCATCAACTTGCTTGCATTGCTATTCCCTGCATTTGCGTTTCTGGTGCCGTAAAAGACCATTGCTGCGGTTGAACCATGAACACTGTGATTTTCTTTATGGCGCAAGGACATCTCAGGCCAAAGTCCGCCATTTTACAAGGTTGTTTCTTCTACTGAAGGTGGGGTCGAAGACCCATTTTCCAAGCATTTCACCCTAAAGAAGCCGAGCACCTGGCCAGGGGAAAGCTTCTACCCATTGTATCACCGGTGGGTACCCGGTGACACTGGAAACGAACCCCTACATCCCAAATGCGAGGCGGGGGCTCAGACCACTAGACCACCGCTGCGGTCAAAAAGTTCGCGGTTAAACCAGCCTCCAGTTGTCTCAACTATCTTTTCTCTTGAGCCTCCCTTAAAAACCTGCAGCAGAGCGGGTAAATTGGTTTGATTTTGTGGGGTTTGTAACGTCCCAAAGCGACTCAGGCTATGAGGGACGCCGTAGTGAAGGGATCCGGAAATTTCAACTACCTGGAGCTCTTTAACGTGCACTGACATCGCACAGTACACGGGCCTCTAGAATTTCGCCTCCATAGAACCCGCGTCTTTCGGGTCAGCAGCCGAGCACCGTAACCAGTGAGCCACCGCGGCGGGTGCGGGTAAATATTGTGGTAAATGGAAGAAAATGTTATTATGGAGTCAAAAGAACAAAAGCTTGTGGAATCGAAAATTGTTTCTCTAAGAACGAAAAATTTTGATCAGCATGTCCTGCCTTTCTTATTTTTCGTTTTTCCTTATGTTTTTGCTTTGCGCGCAAGAAATTTGTGAGCAAAGCTGTCGGAACGTTGGCACTACATTATGACCTCGCTCTTTTTTGGCGTTCTGACAAAGGTTACTCAAAAGTCTAATAATTATCAGGTAGTTCCGTCCATCCATGAGCATTATGGCAAGTGAATAAATTACTTGCAAAGTAAGCTCCCCTCAGCTGTCGTTTGATTGTTCATTGGGTACAGTCCCAGTTGACCTATTATGTAAAAAGTCCTCACGCTGTTTCTTCAGTGCGCTACTTTACTTCCCCCTAGTTTTCCTTCCAGCTTTTTGTGCAGGATAATAAAATGAGCAGCTCGAATCCTTTCTATTCGAAAGAGATACTACCCAACAAATTGTGTGAGGCGAGCTGTGTGAAAGCAAGCTACACAACGTGGTGAAATAAATAGAGACAGAAGAAAAAGTTCAAGCGTGAGAAGGGTTTGCATTCTTTCTATATAAAGTTTTCTTTCCTTCTTTTTTGTTTTGTTTTTTCTTTTCTTGGGGTGCGTGCTTTAGTGCCCCGAGGGAGTTGCCGTTTATTCACCCGACCCACGCTGTGAGCAGGCTGTCAAGGGCAACCGCCAGAGTCACAGATTTATTAAGTGCAAAGATCTCATCTCTCCAGCCACCCGACCGTCTCCCCTCACTATCGTAAAACCGCAAGAAAAGCAAACGTAAATAGCAGAGCAAAGCTTGCACCCCCGTTATCAAATTATACTTGCCAATGAATAACTTTCTTCCGGCTCCCCTACTCCGGAGTTCTGAATAAGGAAAAAGATGCGCTTTTATCGTCCCCTTTTCTTCTCTAGTCTTTCTATTTTAGCTACTTTTGTCTGCAAAGCAAGCGTAAGGGGAATTGCAGAGGAAATGCATGCAGCGAAGTTTTATGCCCTTAGATCAGCGCCCCCGTGTTCCGCTTTTTTTTAGTTCCGGTTTGCATAAAGACGTAAGAGCGTGTTGTTTGTCTGCGCTCACTTCTGGGTGCCCATCTTGCGTCACACCATTATACTTGTCATAAGCACATGAAAGGATCACAATCCCCGTTGGATCCTTCGTCGGTAATTGTCTTCAAGGACGTAGTCGGAGCTCTTTCAGAGATTTACGGTGCAGTCTACCGTAACACGTCACTCTTCTTTTAATTTTTGCTTCTTTTGTGTGGCGAATACTAGGGCTCAGCGCGAAGATTATGCAGAACAGGAGTTTCCTTTCCTGTGAACTTTCAAGACTGTTTCCTCAGCGACTTCTTAGTAATATAAGATGGCGAGGAATATTAACTAGATAATATGCTTTTTCATAATTGTTTTACTTCTGATCATAATCGCCGATCCGTCAAATTCAACACAAGTGATAGTCACATCGAGAGCTATAATACTCAAACATCACAAATTCTACGAGATGCCGCACAAAATATTATGCAGAGGAGGAAAAGCTGTAACTTTCGTTTTAATGGAAAATAGAGCAACACCTCAACCTTGCTAAGTTAAGGGCTTGATTTAAATTTTAATACTTCACTGCCCTTTATAATTCACTGCGGACCACGAGGGTATCCAAATAAATAAGTATAACAATACCACTTTTTTTATGTTCCTTGTTGGTTCGAACTTGGTGCGTCACTCATATTTCCTCGGCCGCCAGTTTGGAGGTGTGGTTGTTAAACATTCACCACGGTAAAAAGATAATGGTATCGCAGCCGGCATTAATGGGAAAGCTAGGAGCCTAAGCAGTTTCCTTTTTGAATTTGCACTTCAACACCACCACCAGCCACTTTTCGTCGCCTTCGCAAACCTTTACTACACCCTCGGCAACTATTCAGCACGAAATTTTGCAAATTTTAAACAGAAAACCCAATCAACCGCAGCTCTATATGTGATTTGTAATGGCACCTATTTCAAAACGCGACTACGTCTTCCTTTGCCGTGTCTTGCTCAACAGATCCTCCAACTACTCAAGGCACTCGCCCAGTGTTCGAAATTTAAAGAACACAAATGCATGTTTAAATATGTTCTATCATATTTTTTGCACGCTTGTTTCTCACTTTGCTATGACCGCAGGGTTTTGGTGCTCGCATTGAGAAGCAAGGGGCTATAGCTACAAAATCAAATATAATTCAATTTGCGCATACCGAAAAATTTAATATGTCACTATAAAGAATACCAAATGGTAATATTTTTTTGCGTACTTGATTCTTACTCTATTATGACCTCAGGGTGGTTTTGGTGTGCGCATTCAGAGTAAAGGGACTATAGCTGCAAAATCGAATATAATACAATTTGCGCGTACCGGAAAAATTTAATGCGCCACTATAAAAAATACCAACTAGACCAACGTAATGTAGAGTGTGCTCTTGAGGATGTCATTATTTTATGCTCATTAACAATGAGATTGCTTTATTAAAGTCTTATTCAGTTTTTCCAATGAGCCAGTTGAAGCATGTGCCACTAAAAATTATGCAGCCCACATGCGCTGGTTTTGAGTCGTATAGTAGAGCGGTAACATCATTCTTGAAGACCAAACGGCTTTGAGAGGCAAGCAAAAAGTGTTCTCGCCTTACTCTAGTTCACAGTTTGACGACTGGTTTCAGTCCGCGGAACGGCTGAAAAGCGATGCTCCCCTTACAATATATTGTTAGACAATCTATAGATTTGCAGACGAATTTTGTTGGTAAAGTTTATAGACTTCTTTTTTGCTACATACAATACAAATCCTACAGACAAGCACAATATATAGATTCATAGGCCATATAACCTTTTGGTAATCTTTTTTCGATAGACAGTCTATACATATGAATACACTAAAGTAAATAATTATAGAAAGGTAATCTATAAGAAGTCTATAGAAAGTGTACATACCGTTTTTATAAGGGAGCTGTCGCCTTGAGAACTCTGAAAACGGTTGTACGTGAACTTTGTGACACTTTTTGAAAGAAGATGAATGTTCCTGTAGAAGACACAGATAACGCAGCGTATAGTAGTAGTAACAGATTTTCTAGAAAATGTAAATCTCGTTGGCCGGTTTGCATTGTTTTTTGTTTTTTTTTTAGAAAAGAAAGAAAGTATTTATTTAGCATAAAACATGAAATACAAACAGACAATTTCAGGGACCCAACAAAATTTGTTTAAGGGTCCCGACCACTATAAGCTATTACATATGACGTAGACGACAGCAACAAATAACGCAACTATATGACAATAAGCATGTTACAGCAGTAGGCACTGGATACTAGTGACAATATCAAATAAACATGTTATAATTAGAAAAGAAAAACACAAACCACAGCACTAAAGAATGTAGACTAGGTTGAATTTAGTAGAAAATGTTTTAATTGTTTCTGAAAGGCATGAAGTGTAGGTGAAATTTGAACGTTATATTCAAGACTATTCCACAGATAAGGACCCGTAAATTGCAACGTTTGTCGACCATAATTTGTATGTATTGTAGGAAGCAAGAGCCGATGTCTTGTAGTAGACGTGTTCGTGCGTAGTGAGTGACGAAGACATACTGTAGTTAAATTGAGTGTGTTGTGAATTATCTGATAAATTAAGGAAGCGGTATTATAAGTTACTAGGTCATATACATTTAGGATACCAAGAACAGCAAATAATTCATCCGGATGAGTATGCTGAATGTTTTGCGCGACAATTCGAAGAGCTCTTTTTTAAAAAGCATATAAGGGGGCGATGTGAGATGAATATGTGCATCCCCAAACAGACACACAGTAATTAATATGTGAATGGACAAAGGCGTAATAAAGGTTAACAAGCACATCAACGGGGAAAAAATTTCGGCATTTGGAAAGTGCATGCAGGCCGTATGAGGCTTTTTTAATTACTGAACGGATGTGTAAATCAAACTTGAGATAACTATCTATCACAATACCCAAAAATTTTGTGTTGGTAGCATGCTGAATAGGCCGGTTATTGTAAATTACATCTGTATGCTGAGACACAATTCTTCTGCCAGAGTGAAAAAGGATAAAAACGGTTTTATTAGGATTAAGGTTGACTGCATTCGCCATGCACCATTTATGTACATTTTGTAATTCTTTATTTACTTTTCTAATCAGGGCACTTTCATCGCGATCTGATAATACTAGAGTCGTATCATCGGCATATAATACAGTTTGGGCATAAGTTAATTGGGAAGGCAAGTCATTGATATAAAGCAAAAAAAACAAAGATCCCAACACGGAGCCTTGGGGAACCCCGATATTAATCACCTTTGCAGTCGACTGTGAATTTCCGAAGAAAACAACTTGATGGCGGTCCTTTAGGTAACTTTCAATGAGTGTTAGGGGTGTGCCGTTGACGCCGTTGCTATTAACGTTTCTGCTACCGTGAAAAGCATTCCCTATTGGTTTTCTGTGGCACTCTTAGCTGCCCGATGCGATTGATGGAAACACTATAAAATAAATATTTTGATGCGTATGGGAAGGTGGACCACTACTTTCAATATTTATTTACCAGTACCTTACAGTTTTTCAGTTTCCAAGATATTTGTCCTAGAATGTTGAACATGTAGCAATGGAAGGCGAAGGATGGCTTTCATTTCGGTCCGCAAGGGTGATGGACCGGGCTATTCGGTGCTCACACATCATTGCAGGGGCTTAAAGTTATACACACACACAGGACTTCTCTGTCTCCCTCTGTCCGTGCCTAATTTTCGTGCTCCTAAAATGGCGGTCAATTTCAGACGCACTACCTAAATCCAATCGATGCCCCTGAAGAGGATGACATAGTCCAGTTGCGAACGAACAGATGTGGCTGGTAACAGCAGCTGTACTTTTGAAATGGGCCAAGTAAACGTTTCTCCGTCAGTATACCGCTGTGCAATATACTTTGGATAATATGTATTCAGTATATATTTCACTTTACTAAGTGTGTTAGTTGAACCGTCTTTGCTGGCAGCCTAACTTTTCCGCATCATAAAAAAAGTGCTCCCGGGGTTGGTTTTAAATCCGGCAGCAAGTTCGAGGCTACATTTTTCTGAAATCAAAACTACCAATAGGTAAAGGCATGTTAACAACGAAGCGGTAAACTTAATTCAAATAATGCCCTCCGATCACTTAGATGACGTAACGTCATGACATCACGGTCAATCGCTTTCTAGCTGATGCTAGGCGATTTACAGCTGTGGTGTCATCGCAACTTGTCGATGCTTTTGGTTCTTCCTGTAGACTCAGTTCTGGTGTCACATTTTGACATACATGTATGTTTTGTTTGCACTGTTTTATTTCTAACAGCGCTGTAATTATCTTAATCTCCTTTGCATTTCATTCTTTGGCGCTGGCTTCTAACATTGCAAATTTTATGTGTGACCTCGCACTCTCTACTTTATTCCTTCGAGAAGCAGATAAGCAAAAATTAATGACGCTTTTATTGTCATTCAAGTTAAATTTAGAGTCTAGTTTTTCGCGAAAAGCTGTCCCGTACCTGTATAGAAAGACGGATAGAATCGGCTGCGCTGAGATGGTAGGAAAATAACTCCACCACGACCGGCTTTAGCGAAGCTTGACGCTTTTCTGACGCAGCTTGCCCACCGCTTTCTTTTGATACATAGTTTCGGCTCCCGCATTCTTAGTTCTATCCATCCGAACGGTGCACGAATCCGCCTGGCTTCGGCACCGATAACGGAAAGAGCAAAGCTTTCCCGCGAGCTAGGCTAACCTAGCTCGTAGACGGGCGCGGATTATATGCACTCAATCCCCCCATCATTTATGATTGCGGCAGGAAATGTCTAGGACAGGCCTGAAAGACGAAAGGCTAGGGACAGAAATAGACAGCGCCTCCTTAGTCCCAGTGCCGGCTTGTCTGGCGTAGTCTTTTATGGGGAGTCGGTTGGCTAATCCCTACTAGACTTCTTAGTCCTTTTTGTTTGTTTCATCTTCACTGGTGCCATGTGAGACACGCGCTATCGGTGGCGCACAGGTCAACCTCGGGGACTTCAGATGTCGTGCAGGTGGTGTGACCTTTCTGAAGCAGTGGTGAAATCGACGTAGCCCATGGATTTGTCAGTGACAATCATGGCAAAATAGTTGAAGAACGAATGCCTTTGTGTTGCGATGGTGTTTATGGTTACTTCGTATCAGCCTTTTCAGACCTTTCACAACGCAATTCTTCAACATCCTCTTAGATTTCAACCTGAAGCAAGCACGACATCTCAGTGGTTCTACGCCCTTCGACTGCTGACCGCACATTCGAAGGTTCGATTCCAACTCAAGTGACCTTGGGGTGAAAGTGCAAAATGATTATATGCTCACGTGTAGGTGCAGGTTCAGGAACCTCATGTGGACTAATCTAAACCAGAGTCCTTCACTGCGGCTTTCATCATGCCACAGTGCCCGTTTAGTGTTAAATTTCAATTAGCCAACCAAACATGAAACAATCAGCTAGTCAGTCAGTCAGTCAATCCATCAATTAGTCAATAAGTCAGTCAGTCAATCAATCAATTAGACAATCAGTCAGTCAGTCAGTTAATAAATCAATCATCTAATAGGTGTCCCAGTCAGTGACTGTTCTTTCAGCAATTATAACAAGGTAGGAGAGTAGTTACATAATGCATGAAGCCATGCTAACCTTGCGCTCAGAGAGAGGCAGTGATGATGTAACTACTGTGTTTCCTCCAGACTGCTTACTCAGTAATAGCAACCCCCTACACAACATCTTCCTCGCTGAAAAATCAAGTTAGGCATTTTAGGGTTCTTATTTATGCATTTGCCTTTTCCTTATTACGCATCAGTTGCGGCTAACGACATTTACACGCACTGCCTTCTGCCGGTTTGCTTCTACTTCCTTCCTCCTTGCTTTAGATCCGCTTCCTCGAATTCCCTCCTATCCCCGCATCAGCATCCCGCTGTTCAAAAAGGCCGCCTAAAGGGAGCGGCGCGCATTATCCTCAAACCAAATCTGACTTGCTGATGAGATCGCCGGGACCACAGATTTCCATGCCTCGTTGGGAGCAGACCAACGCTGGGGTTCGGCCTCGCACACACTCACGTGCGTGTAGCCGGCTTGTCCTATATGCCCCAGTGTTGCGGCTGAGTGAACGAAAAGCAATCGGGAAACATGCGAAAGCCACACGCTGTTGCCACGTTGTTTAGTTGAGTGCAGCTAGATCGGCTTCGTACGAAGGAAGTGAGGCGCAGATAATACTTAGTAGCCTACGGTTACTATAGGTTGCTAGAGCCAACGTTTCGACAAGGGGACTTGTCTTCGTCTGGGCCCAGACGAAGACAAGTCCCCTTGTCGATGCGTTGGCTCTAGCAACCTGAGGTTTTCCCCTCCCTTGTTCATTTTGTGATCGCCAAGGACCATCTACCGCACCCTCTCTCTACTACGGTTACTATAGTTGTGCACGCGAATGGTTACGTGCACCAGTGTCGCCCCTGCTGAATTTAAGTCATGCACTCAGCAGAGTAAGAGCTCCATTGGGTGATTGGGTCTAAAGAATAAGAGAAGCGTGCTTTAAAAAATAAAAGGCGGGGGGGGGGGGGGGGGGGGGGGGGGAGTACATCACCCCAATCGTTATATCACAGGTTCGGATAAATTCATGATAGATTTCATTTTTCCTCTATATAAATTCCCAGAGGTACTTGGTCGTCAAGGTATCCTGAATTTCGTGGGGATGCTTCATTGCAGCATTCTAGGACGCTGCCAGTCAATGCAGCGTAAGCCCTATTTACAGCCAAAGTTCCGTATATACGGTCCTAGTTTTCATTGTCTATTAGCGATATAATTTTAAATTGCGCAACACCATTATTTTTTCTCCATATGTGACTGATTATATTATCAAAACTTGCCTTCTTTTTAACGAAGAGAAAACCGATTGCAGGGTAAATGATCGCTAATGCCATGACGGAGTATACAAGACAAAGGTTCCGAAGACATCTGGTTCGTGATAAGAACTTGTAATAATCCTGCCATTCGAGTTCTCAGTTCTAGTAGGTAGAGTCATATGGTTGCAACATGCGTGAGAAGAAAGAATGCTATTGAACTCGCGGGTATTACAGTTATCACCGATTAGTTAATGTTCACAGCGCCCAAGATCAAAAATTTAAGTTTTATAAAAAAAAGGTATTGAAACAAGCTTTCTGAAAACTGAAAATAATGCATATTGTTGCCTGCGGGGGGACTACATATGGCAACAACTATGAAATTTGTTAAGCCACTAAAAGACTCATCATCAGTTGTTACAACCGAAAATTCGTATCGCAATGTATGAGGACAAAAATCCTTTACATAAATTGCGAGACCACCACCACAACCATAATAAAGGTTTATACTATTATTAAATAGCTTTATAAACCATCAAGGTTCATTCCACATAGAAATCAAAGCTTTATATAAGTGTCCTCCATAGTCTATTCTCTTTGCGCTATGATTTTTTTTAATCTGGTCATTTCAGCATTTCAGCTGTGTGTGTGGACTTTCCTAGGTGTAAGTCTTCTCTAGATTGCTGCGTTTTCAGCCAACACACAATTCACCCAGCGCCAGATAACAACTTGGACCTTGGTATGGAACTGTTTCACATCATCTGTCGAATTAGGTGGACTCTTTCATTCCCGGCAACCCACACGAATTCACTCCCTTACTGGTAATTGAATTCATTCCCTACTAAATTCTTAATAGTTAACAATTTTACCTGTTTCCCCCCAGTCCTCTCTGTAGATCCTCCGAGCCTGGGAAAGCTAGAAATAAAAATAAAAATGTACTTCCGCAAAACATTAAGGTAAGTGCATATGTCGCTTGCGCTTGTTCGTTTTGCTTTGTTTTAGGCCCTAGATCCCTGTGCAGTGCGCAACGCATTTGGCCTTGCACGACAACTGCCTCAGGAAGCCAAGGGACACTTTCGATAACAAAAATTGGGATGGACGCATTAATTCTGTTTAATTGATCGCGCTGTTTCCTGGTTG